>NC_091982.1:130542141-130842141 GCF_044704955.1 Pristiophorus japonicus | reverse complement strand
GCAGTTTTGGTCACCTTACTTAAGGAAGGATATACTAGCTTTGGAGGGGGTACAGAGACAATTCACTAGGCTGATTCCGGAGATGAGAGGGTTACCTTATGATGATAGATTGAGTAGACTGGGTCTTTACTCGTTGGAGTTCAGAAGGATGAGGGGTGATCTTATAGAAACATTTAAAATAATGAAAGGGATAGACAAGATAGAGGTTGTTTCCACTGGTCGGGGAGACTAGAACTAGGGGGCGCAGCCTCAAAATACGGGGGAGCCAATTTAAAACCGAGTTGAGAAGGAATTTCTTCTCCCAGAGGGTTGTGAATCTGTGGAATTCTCTGCCCAAGGAAGCAGTTGAGGCTAGCTCATTGAATGAATTCAAATCACAGATAGATAGATTTTTAACCAATAAGGGAATTAAGGGTTATGGGGAGCGGGCGGGTAAGTGGAGCTGAGTCCACGGCCAGATCAGCCATGATCTTGTTGAATGGCGGAGCAGGCTCGAGGGGCTAGATGGCCTACTCCTGTTCCTAATTCTTATGTTCTGATGTTCTTATGTATATTATTTAAATGGTGAGAGATTGGGAAATGTTGGTGTTCAGAGGGACCTGTATGTCCTTGTACACCAATCACTGAAAGTTAACATGCAGCTACAGCAAGCAATTAAGAAAGCAAATAGTATGTTGGCCATGGGTCACAGTCTCAGAATAAGGGGTCGGCCAATTAGGACTGAGATGAGGAGAAATTTCTTCACTCAGAGGGTGGTGAATCTTTGGAATTCTCTACCCCCAAAGGCTCAGTCTTTGAGTATATTCAAGATAGAGATCGATTGAAATTTGGATTTTAAGGGAATCGAGGGATATGGGGATAGTGCAGGAAAGTGGAGTTGAGGTCGAAGATCAACATGATCTGATTGAATGGTGGAGCAGGCTCGAGGGGCCGAATGGCCATCTCCTGCTCCTGATTCTATGTTCTTAAGACACTCCTTAAAACCTCATCTACCTTAATACCTCCTTATGCGACTCGGTGTGACATTGTGTTTGATCACACTCCTGTGAAGTGCCTTGGGATATTTTACTACATTAAAGTCACTATATATAAATTCTAGCTGTTGTTGCTTGGCTAGCCCCTTGCTCAGGCTGAATCAGACTGTGCTAATCCTCGGCATGCTGTTTGACACCGAGTTGATCACCATCACTACTTATTTCCGCAGCTTAATTCATCAGGCAGGGGCCAACAAGCATTGGACTTTGTCTGCATCACCCACACCCCACAGTAATAACAAAACCATGCAGCCTCCCCATCCCAGCCACCTGTCACTGGGACCATGGAAGCCACCATTCCGGACCCCGCAAGGTTAGAGTGAGAGTCAACACATTGCCAATAACCTTACCTTACATTTTACCAGACAGGGTCAGTCTCGGAAGGTAAGATCAGCTCCTCTTGGCCTGGTCATGGACCTTCCCCCTTCCCTGGCTGGAAATGTAGAGCTGCAACTCAATACCTTAGCCCAAACCCCGACAATTCCACATGAAACACAACCTCCGGCAAACCTCTGGCAACCCGTCCCTCAATTCTCATCTCATCTTCAACATCCTCCAGCTTAAGATCAGGAACAACACCCTTGTTATCACCCCTAATATAAACCTCACATACTCCCCTCCTCGTACGCTCCTTCCGCTGTTTGTACTTGGCTTCTGCGTGCTCCCGGCGAAGAAACTCCAAGTGTTCAGCGCCTTCCCGGATGCTCCTCCTCCATTTGGGCCGGTCTTTGGCCAGGGATTCCCAAGAGCTGGTGGAGATGTTACATTTTTTTGAAGGAGGCTTTGAGGGTGTCCTTGAAGCGTTTTCTCTGCCCTCCTGGGGTTGGCCTGCAGTAGCGTAGCTCTGAGTAGAGTGGTTGTTTCGGAGTCTGGCACCCGGCATGTGGACAATGTGCCCCATCCATCGGAGTTGATCTGGTGTGGTCAATACTTTGATGCTGGGGATGTTGGCCTGAGTGAGAACACTGATGTTGGTGCGCCTATCCTGCCAATGGATCTTACAAAGGCAGCGTTGGTGGTACTTCTCCAGTGCTTTGAGGTGCCTGCTGTACATAGTCCATGTCTCTGAGGCATATAGGAGGGTGGTATTACTACTGCTCTGTAGACCATGAGCTTGCTGCCGGGTTTGAGATCCTGGTCTTCGAACACTCTTTTCCTCAGGTGGCCGAAGGCTGCACTGGCGCACCGAAGGTGGTGTTGGACTTTGCCATCGATGTCTGCCCTTGCTGACAGTAGGCTCCCGAGGTATGGAAAATGGTCCACATTGTTCAAGGCCTCATTGTTCAAGGCCCAGAGCAGTCGTAATAACCACCCTCTTATATGCCTCAGAGACATGGACTATGTACAGCAGGCACCTCAAAGCACTGGAGAAGTACCACCAACGCTGTTCAAGGCCTCATCATGGATCTTGATAATCGGGGGGGCATTGCTGTGTGGTGGGGACAGGTTGGTAGAGGTAATTGTCTTACTGATGTTTAATGTAAGGCCCAGACGCTTCAGTGAAGGTGTCAACAATGGCCTGGAGTTTGGACTCCGAGTGTGTGCAAAAGCAAGCATCATCTGCATACTGTAATTCAATGCCAGAGGTTGGAGCAACCTTGGTCTGGCCTGGAGATGTCGGAGGTTGAACAATTTCCCGCTTGACCTGTAGATTAGCTCCACTCCAGCGGGGAGCTTGCTGAGGGTGAGATGGAGCATTGTAGCGAGGAAGATCGAGAAGAGCCTTGGTGCGATGACACAAGCTCTGCTTGAACCTAATCTACACGTGTATTGGGTCTGTGGTGGATCATTTGGTAAGAATCACGGCTTGCATGTCATCCTGAAGTAGGTGGAGGATGGTGACACATTTTTGAGGACAGCTAAATTTGAGAAGGACGCTCCATAATCCCTCACGGTTGATAGAGTTGAAGGCCTTTATGAGGTCAAAGAAGGCCATTACAGGGTTTGGTGCTGTTCCCTGCGTTTCTCTGTGATTTGCCGCGCGGTGAAGATCATGGCCATTATGCCCCTTAGTGGGCGGAATCCGCATTGCGACTCTGGGGGAACTCTTCAGCCACAGGGAGAAGGCGATTGAGGAGGATTCTTGCAATGACTTTCTCTGCGGCAGACAGCAGGGATATTCCTCTGTAATTACCGCACTTGGACTTGACGCCTTCCTTGAAGATGGTCACGATTACGGCATATTACTACCTGCTGGTGTGAGTGGGCCAGCACCTACTGCTGATAGTATCCCCAACCTGTAGCCTGGAACACTTTCAGCCCAAACCAAACCAGAATATAACATTTCTAAGGAAAAACATGTTACTACACTGGGAGTGTTTGATGGGACAGTGTAGAGGGAGCTTTACTCTGTATCTAACCCCCTGTACCTGCCCTGGGAGTGTTTGATGGGACAGTGTAGAGGGAGCTTTACTCTGTATCTAATCCGTGCTGTACCTGCCCTGGGAGTGTTTGATGGAACAGTGTAGAGGGAGCTTTACTCTGTATCTAATCCGTGCTGTACCTGCCCTGGGAGTGTTTGATGGAACAGTGTAGAGGGAGCTTTACTCTGTATCTAACCCGTGCTGTAGCTGCCCTGGGAGTGTTTGATGGGACAGTGTAGAGGGAGCTTTACTCTGTATCTAACCTGTGCTGTAGCTGCCCTGGGAATGTTTGATGGGACAGTGTCGAGGGAGATTTACTCTGTATCTAACCCATACCAGGGGGATGATATGTGCATTGGGAATCTAACATGATCAAACCTGCTCAATTATAGCCAGTGATTGTGCATTTACCTCCCATTACTTTGTGTGCTTTTCCTGATAGGTTCATACCCTCGCCTGTCGCTCAGTTTTCGAATCAAGAGGAACATTGGATATTTCATCCTGCAGACTTACATGCCGTCAATCCTCATCACCATCCTATCCTGGGTCTCCTTCTGGATCAATTATGATGCCTCTGCTGCAAGAGTAGCCCTTGGTGAGTCACCTGTGGAGTGGGATGGCCCAAGGAAACCGGTCAATCGACACGCTCCATAATATCCTGAGTCACTGGGGCAATCGACCATCACCCAGACACCCCATAATACCCAAATCCATGGCCTGGACACCCCATAATACCCACAATCCATCACCCAGCCACACCCCATAATACCCACAATCCACTGCCCATACACATCCCACAATACCCACAATCCATTGCCCAGTAACAATTTACATAGCACCTTTAACCGAGTGAAATGTCCCAAGGCACTTCACAGCAGTATTATGGGATAAAAATTTGACACCAAGCAGGATAAATAAAAATTAGGTTTTAAGGAGCATCTTGAAGGAGGAAAGAGAGGTAGAGAGGTAGAAATGTTTCGGGAGGAAGTTCCAGAGCTTGGGGCCAAGGCAACAGAAGGCACGGCCACCGATGGTGGAGCGATTATAATCAGCGATGCTCAGGAGTGCAGACATCTCGGGGGGGTTGTGGGGCTGGAGGAGATTACAGAAATAGGGAGGGGCGAGGGCCATGGAGGGATTTGTAAATAAGGATGAGAATTTTGAAATCGAGGCGTTGCTTAAGCGGAAGCCAATATAGGTCAGCGAGTACAGGGGGTGATGGTTGAGTGGGACTTGGTGCGAGTTAGGACACGGGCAGTGAGCACTGGGGGTGATGGGTGAGCGGGACTCGGTGCGAGTTAGGACACGGGGCACAGGGGGTGATGGGTGAGTGGGACTCGGTGCGAGTTAGGACACGGGGCAGTGAGCACAGAGGGTGATGGGTGAGCGGGACTGGGTGTGAGTTAGGACACGGGGCAGTGAGCACAGGGGGTGATGGGTGAGTGGGACTCGATGCGAGTTAGGACACGGGGCAGTGAGCACAGGGGGTGATGGGTGAGCGGGACTTGGTGTGAGTTAGGACACAGGGCAGTGAGCACTGGGGGTGATGGGTGAGTGGGACTCGATGCGAGTTAGGACACGGGGCAGTGAGCACAGAGGGTGATGGGTGAGCGGGACTGGGTGTGAGTTAGGACACGGGGCAGTGAGCACAGGGGGTGATGGGTGAGTGGGACTCGATGCGAGTTAGGACACGGGGCAGTGAGCACAGGGGGTGATGGGTGAGCGGGACTGGGTGTGAGTTAGGACAGGGGGCAGTGATCACAGGGGGTGATGGGTGAGGGGGACTGGGTGTGAGTTAGGAAACGGGGCAGTGAGCACAGCGGGTGATGGGTGAGCGGGACTCGGTGCGAGTTAGGACACGGGACACAGGGGGTGATGGGTGAGTGGGACTTGGTGCGAGTTAGGACACGGGGCAGTGGGCACAGGGGGTGATGGGTGAGCGGGACTCGGTGTGAGTTAGGACACGGGACACAGGGGGTGATGAGTGAGTGGGACTTGGTACGAGTTAGGACACGGGGCAGTGAGCACAGGGAGTGATGGGTGAGCGGGACTGGGTGTGAGTTAGGACACGGGGCAATGAGCACAGGGGGTGATGGGTGAGTGGGACTCGATGCGAGTTAGGACACGGGGCAGTGAGCACAGAGGGTGATGGGTGAGCAGGACTTGGTGTGAGTTAGGACACGGGGCAGTGATCACAGGGGGTGATGGGTGAGGGGGACTGGGTGTGAGTTAGGAAACGGGGCAGTGAGCACAGGGGGTGATGGGTGAGCGGGACTCGGTGCGAGTTAGGACACGGGACACAGGCGGTGATGGGTGAGTGGGACTTGGTGCGAGTTAGGACACGGGGCAGTGGGCACAGGGGGTGATGGGTGAGCGGGACTCGGTGCGAGTTAGGACACGGGACACAGGGGGTGATGAGTGAGTGGGACTTGGTACGAGTTAGGACACGGGGCAGTGAGCACAGGGAGTGATGGGTGAGCGGGACTGGGTGTGAGTTAGGACACGGGGCAATGAGCACAGGGGGTGATGGGTGAGTGGGACTCGATGCGAGTTAGGACACGGGGCAGTGAGCACAGAGGGTGATGGGTGAGCGGGACTTGGTGTGAGTTAGGACACGGGGCAGTGAGCACAGGGGGTGATGGGTGAGCGGGACTGGGTGTGAGTTAGGACACGGGGCAGCGAGCACAGGGGGTTATGGGTGAGCGGGACTGGGTGTGAGTTAGGACACAGGGCAGTGAGCACAGGGGGTGATGGGTGAGCGGGACTCGGTGCGAGTTAGGACACGGGTCAGTGAGCACAGGGGGTGATGGGTAAGTGGGACTCGGTGCAAGTTAGGACACGGGACACAGGGGGTGATGGGTGAGTGGGACTCGGTGCGAGTTAGGACACGGGGCAGTGAGCACTGGGGGTGATGGGTGAGCGGGACTCGATGCGAGTTAGGACACGGGGCACAGGGGGTGATGGGTGAGTGGGACTTGGTGCGAGTTAGGACACGGGGCAGTGAGCACAGGGGGTGATGGGTGAGTGGGACTCGGTGTGACTTAGGACACGGGTCAGTGAGCACAGGGGGTGATGGGTGAGTGGGACTGGGTGTGAGTTAGGACACGGGACACAGTGGGTGATGGGTGAGTGGGACTCGCTGCGAGTTAGGACATGGGGCAGCGAGCATAGGGGGTGATGGGTGAGTGTGACTCGCTGCGAGTTAGGACACGGGGCAGTGAGCACAAGGGGTGATGGGTGAGTGGGACTCGGTGCGAGTTAGGACACGGGGCAGTGAGCACAGAGGGTGATGGGTGAGCGGGACTGGGTGCGAGTTAGGACACGGGACACAGGGGGTGATGGGTGAGCGGGACTCGGTGCGAGTTAGGACACGGGACACAGGGGGTGATGGGTGAGTGGGACTTGGTGCGAGTTAGGACACGGGACACAGGGGGTGATGGGTGAGTGGGACTCGGTTCGAGTTAGGACACGGGTCAGTGAGCACAGGGGGTGATGGGTGAGTGGGACTTGGTGCGAATTAGGACACGGGACACAGTGGGTGATGGGTGAGCGGGACTGGGTGTGAGTTAGGACACGGGGCAGTGAGCACAGGGGGTGATGGGTGAGGGGGACTGGGTGTGAGTTAGGACACGGGGCACAGGGGGTGATGGGTGAGTGGGACTGGGTGTGAGTTAGGACACGGGGCAGTGAGCACAGGGGGTGATGGGTGAGTGGGACTCGGTGCGAGTTAGGACACGGGACACAGGGGGTGATGGGTGAGTGGGACTCGGTGCGAGTTAGGACACGGGACACAGGGGGTGATGGGTGAGGGGGACTGGGGGTGAGTTAGGACACGGGACACAGAGGGTGATGGGTGAGTGGGACTGGGTGCGAGTTAGGACACGGGGCAGTGGGCACAGGGGGTGATGGGTGAGTGCGACTCGATGCGAGTTAGGACACAGGGCAGTGAGCACAGGGGGTGATGGGTGAGTGGGACTCGGTGCGAGTTAGGACACGGGGCAGTGAGCACAAGGGGTGATGGGTGAGCGTGACTGGGTGTGAGTTAGGACACGGGGCAATGAGCAGAGGGGGTGATGGGTGAGTGGGACTCGGTGCGAGTTAGGACACGGGACACAGAGGGTGATGGGTGAGTGGGACTCGATGCGAGTTAGGACACGGGGCAGTGGGCACAGGGGGTGATGGGTGAGTGGGACTGGGTGTGAGTTAGGACACGGGGCAGTGAGCACAGGGGGTGATGGGTGAGTGGGACTCGATGCGAGTTAGGACACGGGGCAGTGAGCACAGCGGGTGATGGGTGAGCGGGACTGGGTGTGAGTTAGGACAGGGGGCAGTGATCACAGGGGGTGATGGGTGAGGGGGACTGGGTGTGAGTTAGGAAACGGGGCAGTGAGCACAGCGGGTGATGGGTGAGCGGGACTCGGTGCGAGTTAGGACACGGGACACAGGGGGTGATGGGTGAGTGGGACTTGGTGCGAGTTAGGACACGGGGCAGTGGGCACAGGGGGTGATGGGTGAGCGGGACTCGGTGTGAGTTAGGACACGGGACACAGGGGGTGATGAGTGAGTGGGACTTGGTACGAGTTAGGACACGGGGCAGTGAGCACAGGGAGTGATGGGTGAGCGGGACTGGGTGTGAGTTAGGACACGGGGCAATGAGCACACGGGGTGATGGGTGAGTGGGACTCGATGCGAGTTAGGACACGGGGCAGTGAGCACAGAGGGTGATGGGTGAGAAGGACTTGTTGTGAGTTAGGACACGGGGCAGTGAGCACAGGGGGTGATGGGTGAGCGGGACTGGGTGTGAGTTAGGACACGGGGCAGCGAGCACAGGGGGTGATGGGTGAGCGGGACTCGGTGCAAGTTAGGACACGGGACACAGGGGGTGATGGGTGAGTGGGTCTTGGTGCGATTTAGGACACGGGGCAGTGGGCACAGGGGGTGATGGGTGAGCGGGACTCGGTGCGAGTTCGGACACGGGGCAGCGAGCACAGGGGGTGATGGGTGAGTGGGACTGGGTGTGAGTTATGACACGGGGCAGCGAGCACAGGGGGTGATGGGTGAGTGGGACTCGGTGTGAGTTAGGACACGGGGCAGTGAGCACAGGGAGTGATGGGTGAGCGGGACTGGGTGTGAGTTAGGACAGGGGGCAGTGATCACAGGGGGTGATGGGTGAGGGGGACTGGGTGTGAGTTAGGAAACGGGGCAGTGAGCACAGCGGGTGATGGGTGAGCGGGACTCGGTGCGAGTTAGGACACGGGACACAGGGGGTGATGGGTGAGTGGGACTTGGTGCGAGTTAGGACACGGGGCAGTGGGCACAGGGGGTGATGGGTGAGCGGGACTCGGTGTGAGTTAGGACACGGGACACAGGGGGTGATGAGTGAGTGGGACTTGGTACGAGTTAGGACACGGGGCAGTGAGCACAGGGAGTGATGGGTGAGCGGGACTGGGTGTGAGTTAGGACACGGGGCAATGAGCACAGGGGGTGATGGGTGAGTGGGACTGGGTGTGAGTTAGGACACGGGGTAGTGAGCACAGGGGGTGATGGGTGAGTGGGACTGGGTGTGAGTTAGGACACGGGGCAGTGAGCACAGGGGGTGATGGGTGAGTGGGACTGGGTGTGAGTTAGGACACGGGGCAGCGAGCACAGAGGGTGATGGGTGAGTGGGACTGGGTGTGAGTTAGGACACGGGGCAGTGAGCACAGGGAGTGATGGGTGAGCGGGACTGGGTGTGAGTTAGGACACGGGGCAATGAGCACAGGGGGTGATGGGTGAGTGGGACTGGGTGTGAGTTAGGACACGGGGTAGTGAGCACAGGGGGTGATGGGTGAGTGGGACTGGGTGTGAGTTAGGACACGGGGCAGTGAGCACAGGGGGTGATGGGTGAGTGGGACTGGGTGTGAGTTAGGACACGGGGCAGCGAGCACAGAGGGTGATGGGTGAGTGGGACTGGGTGTGAGTTAGGACACGGGGCAGCGAGCACAGGGGGTGATGGGTGAGTGGGACTGGGTGTGAGTTAGGACACGGGGCAGTGAGCACAGGGGGTGATGGGTGAGTGGGACTCGGTGTGACTTAGGACACGGGTCAGTGAGCACAGGGGGTGATGGGTGAGTGGGACTCGATGCGAGTTAGGACACGGGGCACAGGGGGTGATGGGTGAGTGGGACTTGGTGCGAGTTAGGACACGGGGCAGTGAGCACAGGGGGTGATGGGTGAGTGGGACTCGGTGTGACTTAGGACACGGGTCAGTGAGCACAGGGGGTGATGGGTGAGTGGGACTCGGTGCGAGTTAGGACACGGGGCAGCGAGCACAGGGGGTGATGGGTGAGTGGGACTGGGTGTGAGTTAGGACACGGGACACAGTGGGTGATGGGTGAGTGGGACTCGCTGCGAGTTAGGACATGGGGCAGCGAGCACAGGGGGTGATGGGTGAGTGGGACTCGCTGCGAGTTAGGACACGGGGCAGTGAGCACAGGGGGTGATGGGTGAGTGGGACTGGGTGCGAGTTAGGACACGGGACACAGGGGGTGATGGGTGAGCGGGACTCGGTGCGAGTTAGGACACGGGACACAGGGGGTGATGGGTGAGTGGGACTTGGTGCGAGTTAGGACACGGGACACAGGGGGTGATGGGTGAGTGGGACTTGGTGCGAATTAGGACACGGGACACAGTGGGTGATGGGTGAGCGGGACTGGGTATGAGTTAGGACACGGGGCAGTGAGCACAGGGGGTGATGGGTGAGTGGGACTCGATGCAAGTTAGGACACGGGGCAGTGAGCACAGGGGGTGATGGGTGAGCGGGACTTGGTGTGAGTTAGGACACAGGGCAGTGAGCACAGGGGGTGATGGGTGAGTGGGACTCGATGCGAGTTAGGACACGGGGCAGTGAGCACAGAGGGTGATGGGTGAGCGGGACTGGGTGTGAGTTAGGACACGGGGCAGTGAGCACAGGGGGTGATGGGTGAGTGGGACTCGATGCGAGTTAGGACATGGGGCAGTGAGCACAGGGGGTGATGGGTGAGGGGGACTGGGTGTGAATTAGGAAACGGGGCAGTGAGCACAGCGGGTGATGGGTGAGCGGGACTCGGTGCGAGTTAGGACACGGGGCAGCGAGCACAGGGGGTGATGGGTGAGTGGGACTGGGTGTGAGTTAGGACACAGGGCAGCGAGCACAGCGGGTGATGGGTGAGTGGGACTCGGTGCGAGTTAGGACACGGGGCAGCGAGCACAGGGGGTGATGGGTGAGTGGGACTGGGTGTGAGTTAGGACACGGGGCAGTGAGCACAGGGGGTGATGGGTGAGTGGGACTGGGTGTGAGTTAGGACACGGGGCAGTGAGCACAGGGGGTGATGGGTGAGTGGGACTGGGTGTGAGTTAGGACACGGGGCAGCGAGCACAGGGGGTGATGGGTGAGTGGGACTGGGTGTGAGTTGGGACACGGGGCAGCGAGCACAGGGGGTGATGGGTGAACGGGACTCGGTGTGAGTTAGGACACGGGGCAGCGAGCACAGGGGGTGATGGGTGAGTGGGACTCGGTGCGAGTTAGGACACGGGGCAGTGAGCACTGGGGGTGATGGGTGAGCGGGACTCGATGCGAGTTAGGACACGGGGCAGTGAGCACAGTGGGTGATGGGTGAGTGGGTCTCGGTGCGAGTTAGGACACGGGGCAGTGAGCACAGAGGGCGATGGGTGAGCGGGACTGGGTGCGAGTTAGGACACGGGACACAGGGGGTGATGGGTGAGCGGGACTCGGTGCGAGTTAGGACACGGGACACAGGGGGTGATGGGTGAGTGGGACTCGGTGCGAGTTAGGACACGGGTCAGTGAGCACAGGGGGTGATGGGTGAGTGGGACTTGGTGCGAATTAGGACACGGGACACAGTGGGTGATGGGTGAGCGGGACTGGGTGTGAGTTAGGACACGGGGCAGTGAGCACAGGGGGTGATGGGTGAGGGGGAATGGGTGTGAGTTAGGACACGGGACACAGAGGGTGATGGGTGAGTGTGACTGGGTGCGAGTTAGGACACGGAGCAGTGGGCACAGGGGGTGATGGGTGAGTGGGACTCGGTGCGAGTTAGGACACAGGGCAGTGAGCACAGGGGGTGATGGGTGAGTGGGACTCGGTGCGAGTTAGGACACGGGGCAGTGAGCACAAGGGGTGATGGGTGAACGGGACTGGGAGTGAGTTAGGACACGGGGCAGTGAGCAGAGGGGGTGATGGGTGAGTGGGACTCGGTGCGAGTTAGGACACGGGACACAGAGGGTGATGGGTGAGTGGGACTCGATGCGAGTTAGGACACGGGGCAGTGGGCACAGGGGGTGATGGGTGAGTGGGACTCGGTGTGAGTTAGGACACAGGGCAGTGAGCACAGGGGGTGATGGGTGAGTGGGACTTGGTGCGAGTTAGGACACGGGGCAGTGAGCACAAGGGGTGATGGGTGAGCGGGACTGGGTGTGAGTTAGGACACGGGGCAGTGAGCACAGGGGGTGATGGGTGAGTGGGACTCGGTGCGAGTTAGGACACGGGACACAGGGGGTGATGTGTGAGGGGGACTGGGTGTGAGTTAGGACACGGGACACAGAGGGTGATGGGTGAGTGGGACTGGGTGCGAGTTAGGACACGGGGCAGTGGGCACAGGGGGTGATGGGTGAGTGGGACTCGGTGTGAGTTAGGACACGGGACACAGGGGGTGATGGGTGAGTGGGACTCGGTGCGAGTTAGGACACGGGTCAGTGAGCACAGGGGGTGATGGGTGAGTGGGACTTGGTGCGAATTAGGACACGGGACACAGTGGGTGATGGGTGAGCGGGACTGGGTGTGAGTTAGGACACGGGGCAGTGAGCACAGGGGGTGATGGGTGAGGGGGACTGGGTGTGAGTTAGGACACGGGACACGGTGGGTGATGGGTGAGTGGGACTGGGTGTGAGTTAGGACACGGGGCAGTGAGCACACGGGGTGATGGGTGAGTGGGACTCGGTGCGAGTTAGGACACGGGACACAGGGGGTGATGGGTGAGTGGGACTCGGTGCGAGTTAGGACACGGGACACAGGGGGTGATGGGTGAGGGGGACTGGGTGTGAGTTAGGACACGGGACACAGAGGGTGATGGGTGAGTGTGACTGGGTGCGAGTTAGGACACGGGGCAGTGGGCACAGGGGGTGATGGGTGAGTGGGACTCGGTGCGAGTTAGGACACGGGGCAGTGAGCACAAGGGGTGATGTGTGAACGGGACTGGGAGTGAGTTAGGACACGGGGCAGTGAGCAGAGGGGGTGATGGGTGAGTGGGACTCGGTGCGAGTTAGGACACGGGACACAGAGGGTGATGGGTGAGTGGGACTCGATGCGAGTTAGGACACGGGGCAGTGGGCACAGGGGGTGATGGGTGAGTGGGACTCGGTGTGAGTTAGGACACAGGGCAGTGAGCACAGGGGGTGATGGTTGAGTGGGACTTGGTGCGAGTTAGGACACGGGGCAGTGAGCACAAGGGGTGATGGGTGAGCGGGACTGGGTGTGAGTTAGGACACGGGGCAGTGAGCACAGGGGGTGATGGGTGAGTGGGACTCGGTGCGAGTTAGGACACGGGACACAGGGGGTGATGTGTGAGGGGGACTGGGTGTGAGTTAGGACACGGGACACAGAGGGTGATGGGTGAGTGGGACTGGGTGCGAGTTAGGACACGGGGCAGTGGGCACAGGGGGTGATGGGTGAGTGGGACTCGGTGTGAGTTAGGACACGGGACACAGGGGGTGATGGGTGAGGGGGACTGGGTGTGAGTTAGGAAACGGGGCAGTGAGCACAGCGGGTGATGGGTGAGCAGGACTCGGTGCGAGTTAGGACACGGGACACAGGGGGTGATGGGTGAGTGGGACTTGGTGCGAGTTAGGACACGGGGCAGTGGGCACAGGGGGTGATGGGTGAGCGGGACTCGGTGTGAGTTAGGACACGGGACACAGGGGGTGATGAGTGAGTGGGACTTGGTACGAGTTAGGACACGGGGCAGTGAGCACAGGGAGTGATGCGTGAGTGGGACTCGATGCGAGTTAGGACACGGGGCAGTGAGCACAGGGGTTGATGGGTGAGGGGGACTGGGTGTGAGTTAGGACACGGGGCACAGGGGGTGATGGGTGAGTGGGACTGGGTGTGAGTTAGGACACGGGGCAGTGAGCACAGGGGGTGATGGGCGAGTGGGACTCGGTGCGAGTTAGGACACGGGACACAGGGGGTGATGGGTGAGTGGGACTCGGTGCGAGTTAGGACACGGGACACAGGGGGTGATGGGTGAGGGGGACTGGGTGTGAGTTAGGACACGGGACACAGAGTGTGATGGGTGAGTGTGACTGGGTGCGAGTTAGGACACGGGGCAGTGGGCACAGGGGGTGATGGGTGAGTGGGACTCGGTGCGAGTTAGGACACAGGGCAGTGAGCACAGGGGGTGATGGGTGAGTGGGACTCGGTGCGAGTTAGGGCACGGGGCAGTGAGCACAAGGGGTGATGGGTGAACGGGACTGGGAGTGAGTTAGGACACGGGGCAGTGAGCAGAGAGGGTGATGGGTGAGTGGGACTCGGTGCGAGTTAGGACACGGGACACAGAGGGTGATGGGTGAGTGGGACTCGATGCGAGTTAGGACACGGGGCAGTGGGCACAGGGGGTGATGGGTGAGTGGGACTCGGTGTGAGTTAGGACACAGGGCAGTGAGCACAGGGGGTGATGGGTGAGTGGGACTTGGTGCGAGTTAGGACACGGGGCAGTGAGCACAAGGGGTGATGGGTGAGCGGGACTGGGTGTGAGTTAGGACACGGGGCAGTGAGCACAGGGGGTGATGGGTGAGTGGGACTCGGTGCGAGTTAGGACACGGGACACAGGGGGTGATGTGTGAGGGGGACTGGGTGTGAGTTTGGACACGGGGCAGCGAGCACAGGGGGTGATGGGTGAGTGGGACTCAGTGCGAGTTAGGACACGGGGCAGTGAGCACTGGGGGTGATGGGTGAGCGGGACTCGATGCGAGTTAGGACACGGGGCACAGGGGGTGATGGGTGAGTGGGACTTGGTGCGAGTTAGGACACGGGGCAGTGAGCACAGGGGGTGATGGGTGAGTGGGACTCGGTGTGACTTAGGACACGGGTCAGTGAGCACAGGGGGTGATGGGTGAGTGGGACTCGGTGCGAGTTAGGACACGGGGCAGTGAGCACAGAGGGTGATGGGTGAGAAGCACTTGTTGTGAGTTAGGACACGGGGCAGTGGGCACAGGGGGTGATGGGTGAGCGGGACTCGGTGCGAGTTCGGACACGGGGCAGCGAGCACAGGGGGTGATGGGTGAGTGGGACTGGGTGTGAGTTATGACACGGGGCAGCGAGCACAGGGGGTGATGGGTGAGTGGGACTCGGTGTGAGTTAGGACACGGGGCAGTGAGCACAGGGAGTGATGGGTGAGCGGGACTGGGTGTGAGTTAGGACAGGGGGCAGTGATCACAGGGGGTGATGGGTGAGGGGGACTGGGTGTGAGTTAGGAAACGGGGCAGTGAGCACAGCGGGTGATGGGTGAGCGGGACTCGGTGCGAGTTAGGACACGGGACACAGGGGGTGATGGGTGAGTGGGACTTGGTGCGAGTTAGGACACGGGGCAGTGGGCACAGGGGGTGATGGGTGAGCGGGACTCGGTGTGAGTTAGGACACGGGACACAGGGGGTGATGAGTGAGTGGGACTTGGTACGAGTTAGGACACGGGGCAGTGAGCACAGGGAGTGATGGGTGAGCGGGACTGGGTGTGAGTTAGGACACGGGGCAATGAGCACAGGGGGTGATGGGTGAGTGGGACTTGGTGTGAGTTAGGACACGGGGTAGTGAGCACAGGGGGTGATGGGTGAGTGGGACTGGGTGTGAGTTAGGACACGGGGCAGTGAGCACAGGGGGTGATGGGTGAGTGGGACTGGGTGTGAGTTAGGACACGGGGCAGCGAGCACAGAGGGTGATGGGTGAGTGGGACTGGGTGTGAGTTAGGACACGGGGCAGTGAGCACAGGGAGTGATGGGTGAGCGGGACTGGGTGTGAGTTAGGACACGGGGCAATGAGCACAGGGGGTGATGGGTGAGTGGGACTGGGTGTGAGTTAGGACACGGGGTAGTGAGCACAGGGGGTGATGGGTGAGTGGGACTGGGTGTGAGTTAGGACACGGGGCAGTGAGCACAGGGGGTGATGGGTGAGTGGGACTGGGTGTGAGTTAGGACACGGGGCAGCGAGCACAGAGGGTGATGGGTGAGTGGGACTGGGTGTGAGTTAGGACACGGGGCAGCGAGCACAGGGGGTGATGGGTGAGTGGGACTGGGTGTGAGTTAGGACACGGGGCAGTGAGCACAGGGGGTGATGGGTGAGTGGGACTCGGTGTGACTTAGGACACGGGTCAGTGAGCACAGGGGGTGATGGGTGAGTGGGACTCGATGCGAGTTAGGACACGGGGCACAGGGGGTGATGGGTGAGTGGGACTTGGTGCGAGTTAGGACACGGGGCAGTGAGCACAGGGGGTGATGGGTGAGTGGGACTCGGTGTGACTTAGGACACGGGTCAGTGAGCACAGGGGGTGATGGGTGAGTGGGACTCGGTGCGAGTTAGGACACGGGGCAGCGAGCACAGGGGGTGATGGGTGAGTGGGACTGGGTGTGAGTTAGGACACGGGACACAGTGGGTGATGGGTGAGTGGGACTCGCTGCGAGTTAGGACATGGGGCAGCGAGCACAGGGGGTGATGGGTGAGTGGGACTCGCTGCGAGTTAGGACACGGGGCAGTGAGCACAGGGGGTGATGGGTGAGTGGGACTCGGTGCGAGTTAGGACACGGGGCAGTGAGCACAGAGCGTGATGGGTGAGCGGGACTGGGTGCGAGTTAGGACACGGGACACAGGGGGTGATGGGTGAGCGGGACTCGGTGCGAGTTAGGACACGGGACACAGGGGGTGATGGGTGAGTGGGACTTGGTGCGAGTTAGGACACGGGACACAGGGGGTGATGGGTGAGTGGGACTTGGTGCGAATTAGGACACGGGACACAGTGGGTGATGGGTGAGCGGGACTGGGTATGAGTTAGGACACGGGGCAGTGAGCACAGGGGGTGATGGGTGAGTGGGACTCGATGCAAGTTAGGACACGGGGCAGTGAGCACAGGGGGTGATGGGTGAGCGGGACTTGGTGTGAGTTAGGACACAGGGCAGTGAGCACAGGGGGTGATGGGTGAGTGGGACTCGATGCGAGTTAGGACACGGGGCAGTGAGCACAGAGGGTGATGGGTGAGCGGGACTGGGTGTGAGTTAGGACACGGGGCAGTGAGCACAGGGGGTGATGGGTGAGTGGGACTCGATGCGAGTTAGGACATGGGGCAGTGAGCACAGGGGGTGATGGGTGAGGGGGACTGGGTGTGAATTAGGAAACGGGGCAGTGAGCACAGCGGGTGATGGGTGAGCGGGACTCGGTGCGAGTTAGGACACGGGGCAGCGAGCACAGGGGGTGATGGGTGAGTGGGACTGGGTGTGAGTTAGGACACAGGGCAGCGAGCACAGCGGGTGATGGGTGAGTGGGACTCGGTGCGAGTTAGGACACGGGGCAGCGAGCACAGGGGGTGATGGGTGAGTGGGACTGGGTGTGAGTTAGGACACGGGGCAGTGAGCACAGGGGGTGATGGGTGAGTGGGACTGGGTGTGAGTTAGGACACGGGGCAGTGAGCACAGGGGGTGATGGGTGAGTGGGACTGGGTGTGAGTTAGGACACGGGGCAGCGAGCACAGGGGGTGATGGGTGAGTGGGACTGGGTGTGAGTTGGGACACGGGGCAGCGAGCACAGGGGGTGATGGGTGAACGGGACTCGGTGTGAGTTAGGACACGGGGCAGCGAGCACAGGGGGTGATGGGTGAGTGGGACTCGGTGCGAGTTAGGACACGGGGCAGTGAGCACTGGGGGTGATGGGTGAGCGGGACTCGATGCGAGTTAGGACACGGGGCAGTGAGCACAGTGGGTGATGGGTGAGTGGGTCTCGGTGCGAGTTAGGACACGGGGCAGTGAGCACAGAGGGTGATGGGTGAGCGGGACTGGGTGCGAGTTAGGACACGGGACACAGGGGGTGATGGGTGAGCGGGACTCGGTGCGAGTTAGGACACGGGACACAGGGGGTGATGGGTGAGTGGGACTCGGTGCGAGTTAGGACACGGGTCAGTGAGCACAGGGGGTGATGGGTGAGTGGGACTTGGTGCGAATTAGGACACGGGACACAGTGGGTGATGGGTGAGCGGGACTGGGTGTGAGTTAGGACACGGGGCAGTGAGCACAGGGGGTGATGGGTGAGGGGGAATGGGTGTGAGTTAGGACACGGGACACAGAGGGTGATGGGTGAGTGTGACTGGGTGCGAGTTAGGACACGGAGCAGTGGGCACAGGGGGTGATGGGTGAGTGGGACTCGGTGCGAGTTAGGACACAGGGCAGTGAGCACAGGGGGTGATGGGTGAGTGGGACTCGGTGCGAGTTAGGACACGGGGCAGTGAGCACAAGGGGTGATGGGTGAACGGGACTGGGAGTGAGTTAGGACACGGGGCAGTGAGCAGAGGGGGTGATGGGTGAGTGGGACTCGGTGCGAGTTAGGACACGGGACACAGAGGGTGATGGGTGAGTGGGACTCGATGCGAGTTAGGACACGGGGCAGTGGGCACAGGGGGTGATGGGTGAGTGGGACTCGGTGTGAGTTAGGACACAGGGCAGTGAGCACAGGGGGTGATGGGTGAGTGGGACTTGGTGCGAGTTAGGACACGGGGCAGTGAGCACAAGGGGTGATGGGTGAGCGGGACTGGGTGTGAGTTAGGACACGGGGCAGTGAGCACAGGGGGTGATGGGTGAGTGGGACTCGGTGCGAGTTAGGACACGGGACACAGGGGGTGATGTGTGAGGGGGACTGGGTGTGAGTTAGGACACGGGACACAGAGGGTGATGGGTGAGTGGGACTGGGTGCGAGTTAGGACACGGGGCAGTGGGCACAGGAGGTGATGGGTGAGTGGGACTCGGTGTGAGTTAGGACACGGGACACAGGGGGTGATGGGTGAGTGGGACTCGGTGCGAGTTAGGACACGGGTCAGTGAGCACAGGGGGTGATGGGTGAGTGGGACTTGGTGCGAATTAGGACACGGGACACAGTGGGTGATGGGTGAGCGGGACTGGGTGTGAGTTAGGACACGGGGCAGTGAGCACAGGGGGTGATGGGTGAGGGGGACTGGGTGTGAGTTAGGACACGGGACACGGTGGGTGATGGGTGAGTGGGACTGGGTGTGAGTTAGGACACGGGGCAGTGAGCACACGGGGTGATGGGTGAGTGGGACTCGGTGCGAGTTAGGACACGGGACACAGGGGGTGATGGGTGAGTGGGACTCGGTGCGAGTTAGGACACGGGACACAGGGGGTGATGGGTGAGGGGGACTGGGTGTGAGTTAGGACACGGGACACAGAGGGTGATGGGTGAGTGTGACTGGGTGCGAGTTAGGACACGGGGCAGTGGGCACAGGGGGTGATGGGTGAGTGGGACTCGGTGCGAGTTAGGACACGGGGCAGTGAGCACAAGGGGTGATGTGTGAACGGGACTGGGAGTGAGTTAGGACACGGGGCAGTGAGCAGAGGGGGTGATGGGTGAGTGGGACTCGGTGCGAGTTAGGACACGGGACACAGAGGGTGATGGGTGAGTGGGACTCGATGCGAGTTAGGACACGGGGCAGTGGGCACAGGGGGTGATGGGTGAGTGGGACTCGGTGTGAGTTAGGACACAGGGCAGTGAGCACAGGGGGTGATGGTTGAGTGGGACTTGGTGCGAGTTAGGACACGGGGCAGTGAGCACAAGGGGTGATGGGTGAGCGGGACTGGGTGTGAGTTAGGACACGGGGCAGTGAGCACAGGGGGTGATGGGTGAGTGGGACTCGGTGCGAGTTAGGACACGGGACACAGGGGGTGATGTGTGAGGGGGACTGGGTGTGAGTTAGGACACGGGACACAGAGGGTGATGGGTGAGTGGGACTGGGTGCGAGTTAGGACACGGGGCAGTGGGCACAGGGGGTGATGGGTGAGTGGGACTCGGTGTGAGTTAGGACACGGGACACAGGGGGTGATGGGTGAGGGGGACTGGGTGTGAGTTAGGAAACGGGGCAGTGAGCACAGCGGGTGATGGGTGAGCAGGACTCGGTGCGAGTTAGGACACGGGACACAGGGGGTGATGGGTGAGTGGGACTTGGTGCGAGTTAGGACACGGGGCAGTGGGCACAGGGGGTGATGGGTGAGCGGGACTCGGTGTGAGTTAGGACACGGGACACAGGGGGTGATGAGTGAGTGGGACTTGGTACGAGTTAGGACACGGGGCAGTGAGCACAGGGAGTGATGCGTGAGTGGGACTCGATGCGAGTTAGGACACGGGGCAGTGAGCACAGGGGTTGATGGGTGAGGGGGACTGGGTGTGAGTTAGGACACGGGGCACAGGGGGTGATGGGTGAGTGGGACTGGGTGTGAGTTAGGACACGGGGCAGTGAGCACAGGGGGTGATGGGCGAGTGGGACTCGGTGCGAGTTAGGACACGGGACACAGGGGGTGATGGGTGAGTGGGACTCGGTGCGAGTTAGGACACGGGACACAGGGGGTGATGGGTGAGGGGGACTGGGTGTGAGTTAGGACACGGGACACAGAGGGTGATGGGTGAGTGTGACTGGGTGCGAGTTAGGACACGGGGCAGTGGGCACAGGGGGTGATGGGTGAGTGGGACTCGGTGCGAGTTAGGACACAGGGCAGTGAGCACAGGGGGTGATGGGTGAGTGGGACTCGGTGCGAGTTAGGGCACGGGGCAGTGAGCACAAGGGGTGATGGGTGAACGGGACTGGGAGTGAGTTAGGACACGGGGCAGTGAGCAGAGAGGGTGATGGGTGAGTGGGACTCGGTGCGAGTTAGGACACGGGACACAGAGGGTGATGGGTGAGTGGGACTCGATGCGAGTTAGGACACGGGGCAGTGGGCACAAGGGGTGATGGGTGAGTGGGACTCGGTGTGAGTTAGGACACAGGGCAGTGAGCACAGGGGGTGATGGGTGAGTGGGACTTGGTGCGAGTTAGGACACGGGGCAGTGAGCACAAGGGGTGATGGGTGAGCGGGACTGGGTGTGAGTTAGGACACGGGGCAGTGAGCACAGGGGGTGATGGGTGAGTGGGACTCGGTGCGAGTTAGGACACGGGACACAGGGGGTGATGTGTGAGGGGGACTGGGTGTGAGTTTGGACACGGGGCAGCGAGCACAGGGGGTGATGGGTGAGTGGGACTCGGTGCGAGTTAGGACACGGGGCAGTGAGCACTGGGGGTGATGGGTGAGCGGGACTCGATGCGAGTTAGGACACGGGGCACAGGGGGTGATGGGTGAGTGGGACTTGGTGCGAGTTAGGACACGGGGCAGTGAGCACAGGGGGTGATGGGTGAGTGGGACTCGGTGTGACTTAGGACACGGGTCAGTGAGCACAGGGGGTGATGGGTGAGTGGGACTCGGTGCGAGTTAGGACACGGGGCAGCGAGCACAGGGGTGATGGGTGAGTGGGACTGGGTGTGAGTTCGGACACGGGACACAGTGGGTGATGGGTGAGTGGGACTCGCTGCGAGTTAGGACATGGGGCAGCGAGCACAGGGGGTGATGGGTGAGTGGGACTCGCTGCGAGTTAGGACACGGGGCAGTGAGCACAGGGGGTGATGGGTGAGTGGGACTCGGTGCGAGTTAGGACACGGGGCAGTGAGCACAGAGCGTGATGGGTGAGCGGGACTGGGTGCGAGTTAGGACACGGGACACAGGGGGTGATGGGTGAGTGGGACTTGGTGCGAGTTAGGACACGGGGCAGTGGGCACAGGGGGTGATGGGTGAGCGGGTCTCGGTGTGAGTTAGGACACGGGACACAGGGGGTGATGAGTGAGTGGGACTTGGTACGAGTTAGGACACGGGGCAGTCAGCACAGGGAGTGATGGGTGAGCGGGACTGGGTGTGAGTTAGGACACGGGGCAATGAGCACAGGGGGTGATGGGTGAGTGGGACTCGATGCGAGTTAGGACACGGGGCAGTGAGCACAGAGGGTGATGGGTGAGCAGGACTTGGTGTGAGTTAGGACACGGGGCAGTGAGCACAGGGGGTGATGGGTGAGCGGGACTGGGTGTGAGTTAGGACACGGGGCAGCGAGCACAGGGGGTTATGGGTGAGCGGGACTGGGTGTGAGTTAGGACACGGGGCAGTGAGCACAGGGGGTGATGGGTGAGCGGGACTCGGTGCGAGTTAGGACACGGGTCAGTGAGCACAGGGGGTGATGGGTAAGTGGGACTCGGTGCAAGTTAGGACACGGGACACAGGGGGTGATGGGTGAGTGGGACTTGGTGCGAATTAGGACACGGGGCAGTGGGCACAGGGGGTGATGGGTGAGCGGGACTCGGTGCGAGTTAGGACACGGGGCAGCGAGCACAGGGGGTGATGGGTGAGTGGGACTGGGTGTGAGTTAGGACACGGGGCAGCGAGCACAGTGGGTGATGGGTGAGTGGGACTGGGTGTGAGTTAGGACACGGGGCAGTGAGCACAGGGGATGATGGGTGAGCGGGACTGGGTGTGAGTTAGGACAGGGGGCAGTGATCACAGGGGGTGATGGGTGAGGGGGACTGGGTGTGAGTTAGGAAACGGGGCAGTGAGCACAGCGGGTGATGGGTGAGCGGGACTCGGTGCGAGTTAGGACACGGGACACAGGGGGTGATGGGTGAGCGGGACTTGGTGCGAGTTAGGACACGGGGCAGCGGGCACAGGGGGTGATGGGTGAGCGGGACTCGGTGCGAGTTAGGACACGGGGCAGCGAGCACAGGGGGTGATGGGTGAGTGGGACTCGGTGCGAGTTAGGACACGGGGCAGTGAGCACTGGGGGTGATGGGTGAGCGGGACTCGATGCGAGTTAGGACACGGGGCACAGGGGGTGATGGGTGAGTGGGACTTGGTGCGAGTTAGGACACGGGGCAGTGAGCACAGGGGGTGATGGGTGAGTGGGACTCGGTGTGACTTAGGACACGGGTCAGTGAGCACAGGGGGTGATGGGTGAGTGGGACTCGGTGCGAGTTAGGACACGGGGCAGCGAGCACAGGGGGTGATGGGTGAGTGGGACTCGGTGCGAGTTAGGACACGGGGCAGTGAGCACAGAGCGTGATGGGTGAGCGGGACTGGGTGCGAGTTAGGACACGGGACACAGGGGGTGATGGGTGAGCGGGACTCGGTGCGAGTTAGGACACGGGACACAGGGGGTGATGGGTGAGTGGGACTTGGTGCGAATTAGGACACGGGACACAGTGGTTGATGGGTGAGCAGGACTGGGTGTGAGTTAGGACACGGGGCAGTGAGCACAGGGGGTGATGGGTGAGTGGGACTCGATGCAAGTTAGGACACGGGGCAGTGAGCACAGGGGGTGATGGGTGAGCGGGACTTGGTGTGAGTTAGGACACAGGGCAGTGAGCACAGCGGGTGATGGGTGAGTGGGACTCGATGCGAGTTAGGACACGGGGCAGTGAGCACAGAGGGTGATGGGTGAGCGGGACTGGGTGTGAGTTAGGACACGGGGCAGTGAGCACAGGGGGTGATGGGTGAGGGGGACTGGGTGTGAGTTAGGACACGGGGCACAGGGGGTGATGGGTGAGTGGGACTGGGTGTGAGTTAGGACACGGGGCAGTGAGCACAGGGGGTGATGGGTGAGTGGGACTCGGTGCGAGTTAGGACACGGGACACAGGGGGTGATGGGTGAGTGGGACTCGGTGCGAGTTAGGACACGGGACACAGGGGGTGATGGGTGAGGGGGACTGGGGGTGAGTTAGGACACGGGACACAGAGGGTGATGGGTGAGTGGGACTGGGTGCGAGTTAGGACACGGGGCAGTGGGCACAGGGGGTGATGGGTGAGTGCGACTCGATGCGAGTTAGGACACAGGGCAGTGAGCACAGGGGGTGATGGGTGAGTGGGACTCGGTGCGAGTTAGGACACGGGGCAGTGAGCACAAGGGGTGATGGGTGAGCGTGACTGGGTGTGAGTTAGGACACGGGGCAATGAGCAGAGGGGGTGATGGGTGAGTGGGACTCGGTGCGAGTTAGGACACGGGACACAGAGGGTGATGGGTGAGTGGGACTCGATGCGAGTTAGGACACGGGGCAGTGGGCACAGGGGGTGATGGGTGAGTGGGACTGGGTGTAAGTTAGGACACGGGGCAGTGAGCACAGGGGGTGATGGGTGAGTGGGACTCGATGCGAGTTAGGACACGGGGCAGTGAGCACAGCGGGTGATGGGTGAGCGGGACTGGGTGTGAGTTAGGACAGGGGGCAGTGATCACAGGGGGTGATGGGTGAGGGGGACTGGGTGTGAGTTAGGAAACGGGGCAGTGAGCACAGCGGGTGATGGGTGAGCGGGACTCGGTGCGAGTTAGGACACGGGACACAGGGGGTGATGGGTGAGTGGGACTTGGTGCGAGTTAGGACACGGGGCAGTGGGCACAGGGGGTGATGGGTGAGCGGGACTCGGTGTGAGTTAGGACACGGGACACAGGGGGTGATGAGTGAGTGGGACTTGGTACGAGTTAGGACACGGGGCAGTGAGCACAGGGAGTGATGGGTGAGCGGGACTGGGTGTGAGTTAGGACACGGGGCAATGAGCACAGTGGGTGATGGGTGAGTGGGACTCGATGCGAGTTAGGACACGGGGCAGTGAGCACAGAGGGTGATGGGTGAGCAGGACTTGGTGTGAGTTAGGACACGGGGCAGTGAGCACAGGGGGTGATGGGTGAGCGGGACTGGGTGTGAGTTAGGACACGGGGCAGCGAGCACAGCGGGTTATGGGTGAGCGGGACTGGGTGTGAGTTAGGACACGGGGCAGTGAGCACAGGGGGTGATGGGTGAGCGGGACTCGGTGCAAGTTAGGACACGGGACACAGGGGGTGATGGGTGAGTGGGTCTTGGTGCGATTTAGGACACGGGGCAGTGGGCACAGGGGGTGATGGGTGAGCGGGACTCGGTGCGAGTTCGGACACGGGGCAGCGAGCACAGGGGGTGATGGGTGAGTGGGACTGGGTGTGAGTTATGACACGGGGCAGCGAGCACAGGGGGTGATGGGTGAGTGGGACTCGGTGTGAGTTAGGACACGGGGCAGTGAGCACAGGGGGTGATGGGTGAGCGGGACTGGGTGTGAGTTAGGACAGGTGGCAGTGATCACAGGGGGTGATGGGTGAGGGGGACTGGGTGTGAGTTAGGAAACGGGGCAGTGAGCACAGCGGGTGATGGGTGAGCGGGACTCGGTGCGAGTTAGGACACGGGACACAGGGGGTGATGGGTGAGTGGGACTTGGTGCGAGTTAGGACACGGGGCAGTGGGCACAGGGGGTGATGGGTGAGCGGGAGTCGGTGTGAGTTAGGACACGGGACACAGGGGGTGATGAGTGAGTGGGACTTGGTACGAGTTAGGACACGGGGCAGTGAGCACAGGGAGTGATGGGTGAGCGGGACTGGGTGTGAGTTAGGACACGGGGCAATGAGCACAGGGGGTGATGGGTGAGTGGGACTGGGTGTGAGTTAGGACACGGGGTAGTGAGCACAGGGGGTGATGGGTGAGTGGGACTGGGTGTGAGTTAGGACACGGGGCAGTGAGCACAGGGGGTGATGGGTGAGTGGGACTGGGTGTGAGTTAGGACACGGGGCAGCGAGCACAGAGGGTGATGGGTGAGTGGGACTGGGTGTGAGTTAGGACACGGGGCAGCGAGCACAGGGGGTGATGGGTGAGCGGGACTCGGTGCGAGTTAGGACACGGGGCAGTGAGCACTGGGGGTGATGGGTGAGCGGGACTCGATGCGAGTTAGGACACGGGGCACAGGGGGTGATGGGTGAGTGGGACTTGGTGCGAGTTAGGACACGGGGCAGTGAGCACAGGGGGTGATGGGTGAGTGGGACTCGGTGTGACTTAGGACACGGGTCAGTGAGCACAGGGGGTGATGGGTGAGTGGGACTCGGTGCGAGTTAGGACACGGGGCAGCGAGCACAGGGGGTGATGGGTGAGTGGGACTCGCTGCGAGTTAGGACACGGGGCAGTGAGCACAGAGCGTGATGGGTGAGCGGGACTGGGTGCGAGTTAGGACACGGGACACAGGGGGTGATGGGTGAGCGGGACTCGGTGCGAGTTAGGACACGGGACACAGGGGGTGATGGGTGAGTGGGACTTGGTGCGAGTTAGGACACGGGACACAGGGGGTGATGGGTGAGTGGGACTTGGTGCGAATTAGACACGGGACACAGTGGGTGATGGGTGAGCGGGACTGGGTGTGAGTTAGGACACGGGGCAGTGAGCACAGGGGGTGATGGGTGAGTGGGACTCGATGCAAGTTAGGACACGGGGCAGTGAGCACAGGGGGTGATGGGTGAGCGGGACTTGGTGTGAGTTAGGACACAGGGCAGTGAGCACAGGGGGTGATGGGTGAGTGGGACTCGATGCGAGTTAGGACACGGGGCAGTGAGCACAGAGGGTGATGGGTGAGCGGGACTGGGTGTGAGTTAGGACACGGGGCAGTGAGCACAGGGGGTGATGGGTGAGTGGGACTCGATGCGAGTTAGGACATGGGGCAGTGAGCACAGGGGGTGATGGGTGAGGGGGACTGGGTGTGAGTTAGGAAACGGGGCAGTGAGCACAGCGGGTGATGGGTGAGCGGGACTGGGTGCGAGTTAGGACACGGGACACAGGCGGTGATGGGTGAGTGGGACTTGGTGCGAGTTAGGACACGGGGCAGTGAGCACAGAGAGTGATGGGTGAGCGGGACTTGGTGTGAGTTAGGACACGGGGCAGTGAGCACAGAGGGTGATGGGTGAGCGGGACTGGGTGTGAGTTAGGACACGGGGCAGCGAGCACACGGGGTTATGGGTGAGCGGGACTGGGTGTGAGTTAGGACACGGGGCAGTGAGCACAGGGGGTGATGGGTGAGCGGGACTCGGTGCGAGTTAGGACTACGGGTCAGTGAGCACAGGGGGTGATGGGTAAGTGGGACTGGGTGTGAGTTAGGACACGGGGCAGTGAGCACAGGGGGTGATGGGTGAGTGGGACTGGGTGTGAGTTAGGACACGGGGCAGTGAGCACAGGGGGTGATGGGTGAGTGGGACTGGGTGTGAGTTAGGACACGGGGCAGCGAGCACAGGGGGTGATGGGTGAGTGGGACTGGGTGTGAGTTGGGACACGGGGCAGCGAGCACAGGGGGTGATGGGTGAACGGGACTCGGTGTGAGTTAGGACACGGGGCAGCGAGCACAGGGGGTGATGGGTGAGTGGGACTCGGTGCGAGTTAGGACACGGGGCAGTGAGCACTGGGGGTGATGGGTGAGCGGGACTCGATGCGAGTTAGGACACGGGGCACAGGGGGTGATGAGTGAGTGGGACTTGGTGCGAGTTAGGACACGGGGCAGTGAGCACAGTGAGTGATGGGTGAGTGGGACTCGGTGTGACTTAGGACACGGGTCAGTGAGCACAGGGGGTGATGGGTGAGTGGGACTCGGTGCGAGTTCGGACACGGGACAGCGAGCACAGGGGGTGATGGGTGAGTGGGACTGGGTGTGAGTTAGGACACGGGACACAGTGGGTGATGGGTGAGTGGGACTCGCTGAGAGTTAGGACATGGGGCAGCGAGCACAGGGGGTGATGGGTGAGTGGGACTCGCTGCGAGTTAGGACACGGGGCAGTGAGCACAGTGGGTGATGGGTGAGTGGGTCTCGGTGCGAGTTAGGACACGGGGCAGTGAGCACAGAGGGTGATGGGTGAGCGGGACTGGGTGCGAGTTAGGACACGGGACACAGGGGGTGATGGGTGAGCGGGACTCGGTGCGAGTTAGGACACGGGACACAGGGGGTGATGGGTGAGTGGGACTTGGTGCGAGTTAGGACACGGGACACAGGGGGTGATGGGTGAGTGGGACTCGGTGCGAGTTAGGACACGGGTCAGTGAGCACAGGGGGTGATGGGTGAGTGGGACTTGGTGCGAATTAGGACACGGGACACAGTGGGTGATGGGTGAGCGGGACTGGGTGTGAGTTAGGACACGGGGCAGTGAGCACAGGGGGTGATGGGTGAGGGGGACTGGGTGTGAGTTAGGACACGGGACACAGTGGGTGATGGGTGAGTGGGACTGGGTGTGAGTTAGGACACGGGGCAGTGAGCACACGGGGTGATGGGTGAGTGGGACTCGGTGCGAGTTAGGACACGGGACACAGGGGGTGATGGGTGAGTGGGACTCGGTGCGAGTTAGGACACGGGACACAGGGGGTGATGGGTGAGGGGGACTGGGTGTGAGTTAGGACACGGGACACAGAGGGTAATGGGTGAGTTTGACTGGGTGCGAGTTAGGACACGGGGCAGTGGGCACAGGGGGTGATGGGTGAGTGGGACTCGGTGCGAGTTAGGACACAGGGCAGTGAGCACAGGGGGTGATGGGTGAGTGGGACTCGGTGCGAGTTAGGACACGGGGCAGTGAGCACAAGGGGTGATGGGTGAACGGGACTGGGAGTGAGTTAGGACACGGGGCAGTGAGCAGAGGGGGTGATGGGTGAGTGGGACTCGGTGCGAGTTAGGACACGGGACACAGAGGGTGATGGGTGAGTGGGACTCGATGCGAGTTAGGACACGGGGCAGTGGGCACAGGGGGTGATGGGTGAGTGGGACTCGGTGTGAGTTAGGACACAGGGCAGTGAGCACAGGGGGTGATGGGTGAGTGGGACTTGGTGCGAGTTAGGACACGGGGCAGTGAGCACAGGGGGTGATGGGTGAGCGGGACTGGGTGTGAGTTAGGACACGGGGCAGTGAGCACAGGGGGTGATGGGTGAGTGGGACTCGGTGCGAGTTAGGACACGGGACACAGGGGGTGATGTGTGAGGGGGACTGGGTGTGAGTTAGGACACGGGACACAGAGGGTGATGGGTGAGTGGGACTGGGTGCGAGTTAGGACACGGGGCAGTGGGCACAGGGGGTGATGGGTGAGTGGGACTCGGTGTGAGTTAGGACACGGGACACAGGGGGTGATGGGTGAGGGGGACTGGGTGTGAGTTAGGAAACGGGGCAGTGAGCACAGCGGGTGATGGGTGAGCAGGACTAGGTGCGAGTTAGGACACGGGACACAGGGGGTGATGGGTGAGTGGGACTTGGTGCGAGTTAGGACACGGGGCAGTGGGCACAGGGGGTGATGGGTGAGCGGGACTCGGTGTGAGTTAGGACACGGGACACAGGGGGTGATGAGTGAGTGGGACTGGGTGTGAGTTAGGACACGGGGCAGTGAGCACAGGGGGTGATGGGCGAGTGGGACTCGGTGCGAGTTAGGACACGGGACACAGTGGGTGATGGGTGAGTGGGACTCGGTGCGAGTTAGGACACGGGACACAGGGGGTGATGGGTGAGGGGGACTGGGTGTGAGTTAGGACACGGGACACAGAGGGTGATGGGTGAGTGTGACTGGGTGCGAGTTAGGACACGGGGCAGTGGGCACAGGGGGTGATGGGTGAGTGGGACTCGGTGCGAGTTAGGACACAGGGCAGTGAGCACAGGGGGTGATGGGTGAGTGGGACTCGGTGCGAGTTAGGACACGGGGCAGTGAGCACAAGGGGTGATGGGTGAACGGGACTAGGAGTGAGTTAGGACACGGGGCAGTGAGCAGAGGGGGTGATGGGTGAGTGGGACTCGGTGCGAGTTAGGACACGGGACACAGAGGGTGATGGGTGAGTGGGACTCGATGCGAGTTAGGACACGGGGCAGTGGGCACAGGGGGTGATGGGTGAGTGGGACTCGGTGTGAGTTAGGACACAGTGCAGTGAGCACAGGGGGTGATGGGTGAGTGGGACTTGGTGCGAGTTAGGACACGGGGCAGTGAGCACAAGGGGTGATGGGTGAGCGGGACTGGGTGTGAGTTAGGACACGGGGCAGTGAGCACAGGGGGTGATGGGTGAGTGGGACTCGGTGCGAGTTAGGACACTGGACACAGGGGGTGATGTGTGAGGGGGACTGGGTGTGAGTTTGGACACGGGACACAGAGGGTGATGGGTGAGTGGGACTGGGTGCGAGTTAGGACACGGGGCAGTGGGCACAGGGGGTGATGGGTGAGTGGGACTCGGTGTGAGTTAGGACACGGGACACAGGGGGTGATGGGTGAGGGGGACTGGGTGTGAGTTAGGAAACGGGGCAGTGAGCACAGCGGGTGATGGGTGAGCGGGACTCGGTGCGAGTTAGGACACGGGACACAGGGGGTGATGGGTGAGTGGGACTTGGTGCGAGTTAGGACACGGGGCAGTGGGCACAGGGGGTGATGGGTGAGCGGGTCTCGGTGTGAGTTAGGACACGGGACACAGGGGGTGATGAGTGAGTGGGACTTGGTACGAGTTAGGACACGGGGCAATGAGCACAGGGGGTGATGGGTGAGTGGGACTCGATGCGAGTTAGGACACGGGGCAGTGAGCACAGAGGGTGATGGGTGAGCAGGACTTGGTGTGAGTTAGGACACGGGGCAGTGAGCACAGGGGGTGATGGGTGAGCGGGACTGGGTGTGAGTTAGGACACGGGGCAGCGAGCACAGGGGGTTATGGGTGAGCGGGACTGGGTGTGAGTTAGGACACGGGGCAGTGAGCACAGGGGGTGATGGGTGAGCGGGACTCGGTGCGAGTTAGGACACGGGTCAGTGAGCACAGGGGGTGATGGGTAAGTGGGACTCGGTGCAAGTTAGGACACGGGACACAGGGGGTGATGGGTGAGTGGGACTGGGTGCGAATTAGGACACGGGGCAGTGGGCACAGGGGGTGATGGGTGAGTGGGACTGGGTGCGAGTTAGGACACGGGGCAGTGGGCACAGGGGGTGATGGGTGAGCGGGACTCGGTGCGAGTTAGGACACGGGGCAGCGAGCACAGGGGGTGATGGGTGAGTGGGACTGGGTGTGAGTTAGGACACGGGGCAGCGAGCACAGTGGGTGATGGGTGAGTGGGACTGGGTGTGAGTTAGGACACGGGGCAGTGAGCACAGGGGGTGATGGGTGAGCGGGACTGGGTGTGAGTTAGGACAGGGGGCAGTGATCACAGGGGGTGATGGGTGAGGGGGACTGGGTGTGAGTTAGGAAACGGGGCAGTGAGCACAGCGGGTGATGGGTGAGCGGGACTCGGTGCGAGTTAGGACACGGGACACAGGGGGTGATGGGTGAGGGGGACTGGGTGTGAGTTAGGACACGGGACACAGTGGGTAATGGGTGAGTTTGACTGGGTGCGAGTTAGGACACGGGGCAGTGGGCACAGGGGGTGATGGGTGAGTGGGACTCGGTGCGAGTTAGGACACAGGGCAGTGAGCACAGGGGGTGATGGGTGAGTGGGACTCGGTGCGAGTTAGGACACGGGGCAGTGAGCACAAGGGGTGATGGGTGAACGGGACTGGGAGTGAGTTAGGACACGGGGCAGTGAGCAGAGGGGGTGATGGGTGAGTGGGACTCGGTGCGAGTTAGGACACGGGACACAGAGGGTGATGGGTGAGTGGGACTCGATGCGAGTTAGGACACGGGGCAGTGGGCACAGGGGGTGATGGGTGAGTGGGACTCGGTGTGAGTTAGGACACAGGGCAGTGAGCACAGGGGGTGATGGGTGAGTGGGACTTGGTGCGAGTTAGGACACGGGGCAGTGAGCACAGGGGGTGATGGGTGAGCGGGACTGGGTGTGAGTTAGGACACGGGGCAGTGAGCACAGGGGGTGATGGGTGAGTGGGACTCGGTGCGAGTTAGGACACGGGACACAGGGGGTGATGTGTGAGGGGGACTGGGTGTGAGTTAGGACACGGGACACAGAGGGTGATGGGTGAGTGGGACTGGGTGCGAGTTAGGACACGGGGCAGTGGGCACAGGGGGTGATGGGTGAGTGGGACTCGGTGTGAGTTAGGACACGGGACACAGGGGGTGATGGGTGAGGGGGACTGGGTGTGAGTTAGGAAACGGGGCAGTGAGCACAGCGGGTGATGGGTGAGCAGGACTAGGTGCGAGTTAGGACACGGGACACAGGGGGTGATGGGTGAGTGGGACTTGGTGCGAGTTAGGACACGGGGCAGTGGGCACAGGGGGTGATGGGTGAGCGGGACTCGGTGTGAGTTAGGACACGGGACACAGGGGGTGATGAGTGAGTGGGACTTGGTACGAGTTAGGACACGGGGCAGTGAGCACAGGGAGTGATGGGTGAGCGGGACTGGGTGTGAGTTAGGACACGGGGCAATGAGCACAGGGGGTGATGCGTGAGTGGGACTCGATGCGAGTTAGGACACGGGGCAGTGAGCACAGGGGGTGATGGGTGAGGGGGACTGGGTGTGAGTTAGGACACGAGGCACAGGGGGTGATGGGTGAGTGGGACTGGGTGTGAGTTAGGACACGGGGCAGTGAGCACAGGGGGTGATGGGCGAGTGGGACTCGGTGCGAGTTAGGACACGGGACACAGGGGGTGATGGGTGAGTGGGACTCGGTGCGAGTTAGGACACGGGACACAGGGGGTGATGGGTGAGGGGGACTGGGTGTGAGTTAGGACACGGGACACAGAGGGTGATGGGTGAGTGTGACTGGGTGCGAGTTAGGACACGGGGCAGTGGGCACAGGGGGTGATGGGTGAGTGGGACTCGGTGCGAGTTAGGACACAGGGCAGTGAGCACAGAGGGTGATGGGTGAGTGGGACTCGGTGCGAGTTAGGACACGGGGCAGTGAGCACAAGGGGTGATGGGTGAACGGGACTAGGAGTGAGTTAGGACACGGGGCAGTGAGCAGAGGGGGTGATGGGTGAGTGGGACTCGGTGCGAGTTAGGACACGGGACACAGAGGGTGATGGGTGAGTGGGACTCGATGCGAGTTAGGACACGGGGCAGTGGGCACAGGGGGTGATGGGTGAGTGGGACTCGGTGTGAGTTAGGACACAGGGCAGTGAGCACAGGGGGTGATGGGTGAGTGGGACTTGGTGCGAGTTAGGACACGGGGCAGTGAGCACAAGGGGTGATGGGTGAGCGGGACTGGGTGTGAGTTAGGAAACGGGGCAGTGAGCACAGCGGGTGATGGGTGAGCAGGACTCGGTGCGAGTTAGGACACGGGACACAGGGGGTGATGGGTGAGTGGGACTTGGTGCGAGTTAGGACACGGGGCAGTGGGCACAGGGGGTGATGGGTGAGCGGGACTCGGTGTGAGTTAGGACACGGGACACAGGGGGTGATGAGTGAGTGGGACTTGGTACGAGTTAGGACACGGGGCAGTGAGCACAGGGAGTGATGCGTGAGTGGGACTCGATGCGAGTTAGGACACGGGGCAGTGAGCACAGGGGTTGATGGGTGAGGGGGACTGGGTGTGAGTTAGGACACGGGGCACAGGGGGTGATGGGTGAGTGGGACTGGGTGTGAGTTAGGACACGGGGCAGTGAGCACAGGGGGTGATGGGCGAGTGGGACTCGGTGCGAGTTAGGACACGGGACACAGGGGGTGATGGGTGAGTGGGACTCGGTGCGAGTTAGGACACGGGACACAGGGGGTGATGGGTGAGGGGGACTGGGTGTGAGTTAGGACACGGGACACAGAGGGTGATGGGTGAGTGTGACTGGGTGCGAGTTAGGACACGGGGCAGTGGGCACAGGGGGTGATGGGTGAGTGGGACTCGGTGCGAGTTAGGACACAGGGCAGTGAGCACAGGGGGTGATGGGTGAGTGGGACTCGGTGCGAGTTAGGGCACGGGGCAGTGAGCACAAGGGGTGATGGGTGAACGGGACTGGGAGTGAGTTAGGACACGGGGCAGTGAGCAGAGAGGGTGATGGGTGAGTGGGACTCGGTGCGAGTTAGGACACGGGACACAGAGGGTGATGGGTGAGTGGGACTCGATGCGAGTTAGGACACGGGGCAGTGGGCACAGGGGGTGATGGGTGAGTGGGACTCGGTGTGAGTTAGGACACAGGGCAGTGAGCACAGGGGGTGATGGGTGAGTGGGACTTGGTGCGAGTTAGGACACGGGGCAGTGAGCACAAGGGGTGATGGGTGAGCGGGACTGGGTGTGAGTTAGGACACGGGGCAGTGAGCACAGGGGGTGATGGGTGAGTGGGACTCGGTGCGAGTTAGGACACGGGACACAGGGGGTGATGTGTGAGGGGGACTGGGTGTGAGTTTGGACACGGGGCAGCGAGCACAGGGGGTGATGGGTGAGTGGGACTCGGTGCGAGTTAGGACACGGGGCAGTGAGCACTGGGGGTGATGGGTGAGCGGGACTCGATGCGAGTTAGGACACGGGGCACAGGGGGTGATGGGTGAGTGGGACTTGGTGCGAGTTAGGACACGGGGCAGTGAGCACAGGGGGTGATGGGTGAGTGGGACTCGGTGTGACTTAGGACACGGGTCAGTGAGCACAGGGGGTGATGGGTGAGTGGGACTCGGTGCGAGTTAGGACACGGGGCAGCGAGCACAGGGGTGATGGGTGAGTGGGACTGGGTGTGAGTTCGGACACGGGACACAGTGGGTGATGGGTGAGTGGGACTCGCTGCGAGTTAGGACATGGGGCAGCGAGCACAGGGGGTGATGGGTGAGTGGGACTCGCTGCGAGTTAGGACACGGGGCAGTGAGCACAGGGGGTGATGGGTGAGTGGGACTCGGTGCGAGTTAGGACACGGGGCAGTGAGCACAGAGCGTGATGGGTGAGCGGGACTGGGTGCGAGTTAGGACACGGGACACAGGGGGTGATGGGTGAGTGGGACTTGGTGCGAGTTAGGACACGGGGCAGTGGGCACAGGGGGTGATGGGTGAGCGGGTCTCGGTGTGAGTTAGGACACGGGACACAGGGGGTGATGAGTGAGTGGGACTTGGTACGAGTTAGGACACGGGGCAGTCAGCACAGGGAGTGATGGGTGAGCGGGACTGGGTGTGAGTTAGGACACGGGGCAATGAGCACAGGGGGTGATGGGTGAGTGGGACTCGATGCGAGTTAGGACACGGGGCAGTGAGCACAGAGGGTGATGGGTGAGCAGGACTTGGTGTGAGTTAGGACACGGGGCAGTGAGCACAGGGGGTGATGGGTGAGCGGGACTGGGTGTGAGTTAGGACACGGGGCAGCGAGCACAGGGGGTTATGGGTGAGCGGGACTGGGTGTGAGTTAGGACACGGGGCAGTGAGCACAGGGGGTGATGGGTGAGCGGGACTCGGTGCGAGTTAGGACACGGGTCAGTGAGCACAGGGGGTGATGGGTAAGTGGGACTCGGTGCAAGTTAGGACACGGGACACAGGGGGTGATGGGTGAGTGGGACTTGGTGCGAATTAGGACACGGGGCAGTGGGCACAGGGGGTGATGGGTGAGCGGGACTCGGTGCGAGTTAGGACACGGGGCAGCGAGCACAGGGGGTGATGGGTGAGTGGGACTGGGTGTGAGTTAGGACACGGGGCAGCGAGCACAGTGGGTGATGGGTGAGTGGGACTGGGTGTGAGTTAGGACACGGGGCAGTGAGCACAGGGGATGATGGGTGAGCGGGACTGGGTGTGAGTTAGGACAGGGGGCAGTGATCACAGGGGGTGATGGGTGAGGGGGACTGGGTGTGAGTTAGGAAACGGGGCAGTGAGCACAGCGGGTGATGGGTGAGCGGGACTCGGTGCGAGTTAGGACACGGGACACAGGGGGTGATGGGTGAGCGGGACTTGGTGCGAGTTAGGACACGGGGCAGCGGGCACAGGGGGTGATGGGTGAGCGGGACTCGGTGCGAGTTAGGACACGGGGCAGCGAGCACAGGGGGTGATGGGTGAGTGGGACTCGGTGCGAGTTAGGACACGGGGCAGTGAGCACTGGGGGTGATGGGTGAGCGGGACTCGATGCGAGTTAGGACACGGGGCACAGGGGGTGATGGGTGAGTGGGACTTGGTGCGAGTTAGGACACGGGGCAGTGAGCACAGGGGGTGATGGGTGAGTGGGACTCGGTGTGACTTAGGACACGGGTCAGTGAGCACAGGGGGTGATGGGTGAGTGGGACTCGGTGCGAGTTAGGACACGGGGCAGCGAGCACAGGGGGTGATGGGTGAGTGGGACTCGGTGCGAGTTAGGACACGGGGCAGTGAGCACAGAGCGTGATGGGTGAGCGGGACTGGGTGCGAGTTAGGACACGGGACACAGGGGGTGATGGGTGAGCGGGACTCGGTGCGAGTTAGGACACGGGACACAGGGGGTGATGGGTGAGTGGGACTTGGTGCGAATTAGGACACGGGACACAGTGGTTGATGGGTGAGCAGGACTGGGTGTGAGTTAGGACACGGGGCAGTGAGCACAGGGGGTGATGGGTGAGTGGGACTCGATGCAAGTTAGGACACGGGGCAGTGAGCACAGGGGGTGATGGGTGAGCGGGACTTGGTGTGAGTTAGGACACAGGGCAGTGAGCACAGCGGGTGATGGGTGAGTGGGACTCGATGCGAGTTAGGACACGGGGCAGTGAGCACAGAGGGTGATGGGTGAGCGGGACTGGGTGTGAGTTAGGACACGGGGCAGTGAGCACAGGGGGTGATGGGTGAGGGGGACTGGGTGTGAGTTAGGACACGGGGCACAGGGGGTGATGGGTGAGTGGGACTGGGTGTGAGTTAGGACACGGGGCAGTGAGCACAGGGGGTGATGGGTGAGTGGGACTCGGTGCGAGTTAGGACACGGGACACAGGGGGTGATGGGTGAGTGGGACTCGGTGCGAGTTAGGACACGGGACACAGGGGGTGATGGGTGAGGGGGACTGGGTGTGAGTTAGGACACGGGACACAGAGGGTGATGGGTGAGTGGGACTGGGTGCGAGTTAGGACACGGGGCAGTGGGCACAGGGGGTGATGGGTGAGTGCGACTCGATGCGAGTTAGGACACAGGGCAGTGAGCACAGGGGGTGATGGGTGAGTGGGACTCGGTGCGAGTTAGGACACGGGGCAGTGAGCACAAGGGGTGATGGGTGAGCGTGACTGGGTGTGAGTTAGGACACGGGGCAATGAGCAGAGGGGGTGATGGGTGAGTGGGACTCGGTGCGAGTTAGGACACGGGACACAGAGGGTGATGGGTGAGTGGGACTCGATGCGAGTTAGGACACGGGGCAGTGGGCACAGGGGGTGATGGGTGAGTGGGACTGGGTGTAAGTTAGGACACGGGGCAGTGAGCACAGGGGGTGATGGGTGAGTGGGACTCGATGCGAGTTAGGACACGGGGCAGTGAGCACAGCGGGTGATGGGTGAGCGGGACTGGGTGTGAGTTAGGACAGGGGGCAGTGATCACAGGGGGTGATGGGTGAGGGGGACTGGGTGTGAGTTAGGAAACGGGGCAGTGAGCACAGCGGGTGATGGGTGAGCGGGACTCGGTGCGAGTTAGGACACGGGACACAGGGGGTGATGGGTGAGTGGGACTTGGTGCGAGTTAGGACACGGGGCAGTGGGCACAGGGGGTGATGGGTGAGCGGGACTCGGTGTGAGTTAGGACACGGGACACAGGGGGTGATGAGTGAGTGGGACTTGGTACGAGTTAGGACACGGGGCAGTGAGCACAGGGAGTGATGGGTGAGCGGGACTGGGTGTGAGTTAGGACACGGGGCAATGAGCACAGTGGGTGATGGGTGAGTGGGACTCGATGCGAGTTAGGACACGGGGCAGTGAGCACAGAGGGTGATGGGTGAGCAGGACTTGGTGTGAGTTAGGACACGGGGCAGTGAGCACAGGGGGTGATGGGTGAGCGGGACTGGGTGTGAGTTAGGACACGGGGCAGCGAGCACAGCGGGTTATGGGTGAGCGGGACTGGGTGTGAGTTAGGACACGGGGCAGTGAGCACAGGGGGTGATGGGTGAGCGGGACTCGGTGCAAGTTAGGACACGGGACACAGGGGGTGATGGGTGAGTGGGTCTTGGTGCGATTTAGGACACGGGGCAGTGGGCACAGGGGGTGATGGGTGAGCGGGACTCGGTGCGAGTTCGGACACGGGGCAGCGAGCACAGGGGGTGATGGGTGAGTGGGACTGGGTGTGAGTTATGACACGGGGCAGCGAGCACAGGGGGTGATGGGTGAGTGGGACTCGGTGTGAGTTAGGACACGGGGCAGTGAGCACAGGGGGTGATGGGTGAGCGGGACTGGGTGTGAGTTAGGACAGGTGGCAGTGATCACAGGGGGTGATGGGTGAGGGGGACTGGGTGTGAGTTAGGAAACGGGGCAGTGAGCACAGCGGGTGATGGGTGAGCGGGACTCGGTGCGAGTTAGGACACGGGACACAGGGGGTGATGGGTGAGTGGGACTTGGTGCGAGTTAGGACACGGGGCAGTGGGCACAGGGGGTGATGGGTGAGCGGGAGTCGGTGTGAGTTAGGACACGGGACACAGGGGGTGATGAGTGAGTGGGACTTGGTACGAGTTAGGACACGGGGCAGTGAGCACAGGGAGTGATGGGTGAGCGGGACTGGGTGTGAGTTAGGACACGGGGCAATGAGCACAGGGGGTGATGGGTGAGTGGGACTGGGTGTGAGTTAGGACACGGGGTAGTGAGCACAGGGGGTGATGGGTGAGTGGGACTGGGTGTGAGTTAGGACACGGGGCAGTGAGCACAGGGGGTGATGGGTGAGTGGGACTGGGTGTGAGTTAGGACACGGGGCAGCGAGCACAGAGGGTGATGGGTGAGTGGGACTGGGTGTGAGTTAGGACACGGGGCAGCGAGCACAGGGGGTGATGGGTGAGCGGGACTCGGTGCGAGTTAGGACACGGGGCAGTGAGCACTGGGGGTGATGGGTGAGCGGGACTCGATGCGAGTTAGGACACGGGGCACAGGGGGTGATGGGTGAGTGGGACTTGGTGCGAGTTAGGACACGGGGCAGTGAGCACAGGGGGTGATGGGTGAGTGGGACTCGGTGTGACTTAGGACACGGGTCAGTGAGCACAGGGGGTGATGGGTGAGTGGGACTCGGTGCGAGTTAGGACACGGGGCAGCGAGCACAGGGGGTGATGGGTGAGTGGGACTCGCTGCGAGTTAGGACACGGGGCAGTGAGCACAGAGCGTGATGGGTGAGCGGGACTGGGTGCGAGTTAGGACACGGGACACAGGGGGTGATGGGTGAGCGGGACTCGGTGCGAGTTAGGACACGGGACACAGGGGGTGATGGGTGAGTGGGACTTGGTGCGAGTTAGGACACGGGACACAGGGGGTGATGGGTGAGTGGGACTTGGTGCGAATTAGACACGGGACACAGTGGGTGATGGGTGAGCGGGACTGGGTGTGAGTTAGGACACGGGGCAGTGAGCACAGGGGGTGATGGGTGAGTGGGACTCGATGCAAGTTAGGACACGGGGCAGTGAGCACAGGGGGTGATGGGTGAGCGGGACTTGGTGTGAGTTAGGACACAGGGCAGTGAGCACAGGGGGTGATGGGTGAGTGGGACTCGATGCGAGTTAGGACACGGGGCAGTGAGCACAGAGGGTGATGGGTGAGCGGGACTGGGTGTGAGTTAGGACACGGGGCAGTGAGCACAGGGGGTGATGGGTGAGTGGGACTCGATGCGAGTTAGGACATGGGGCAGTGAGCACAGGGGGTGATGGGTGAGGGGGACTGGGTGTGAGTTAGGAAACGGGGCAGTGAGCACAGCGGGTGATGGGTGAGCGGGACTGGGTGCGAGTTAGGACACGGGACACAGGCGGTGATGGGTGAGTGGGACTTGGTGCGAGTTAGGACACGGGGCAGTGAGCACAGAGAGTGATGGGTGAGCGGGACTTGGTGTGAGTTAGGACACGGGGCAGTGAGCACAGAGGGTGATGGGTGAGCGGGACTGGGTGTGAGTTAGGACACGGGGCAGCGAGCACACGGGGTTATGGGTGAGCGGGACTGGGTGTGAGTTAGGACACGGGGCAGTGAGCACAGGGGGTGATGGGTGAGCGGGACTCGGTGCGAGTTAGGACTACGGGTCAGTGAGCACAGGGGGTGATGGGTAAGTGGGACTGGGTGTGAGTTAGGACACGGGGCAGTGAGCACAGGGGGTGATGGGTGAGTGGGACTGGGTGTGAGTTAGGACACGGGGCAGTGAGCACAGGGGGTGATGGGTGAGTGGGACTGGGTGTGAGTTAGGACACGGGGCAGCGAGCACAGGGGGTGATGGGTGAGTGGGACTGGGTGTGAGTTGGGACACGGGGCAGCGAGCACAGGGGGTGATGGGTGAACGGGACTCGGTGTGAGTTAGGACACGGGGCAGCGAGCACAGGGGGTGATGGGTGAGTGGGACTCGGTGCGAGTTAGGACACGGGGCAGTGAGCACTGGGGGTGATGGGTGAGCGGGACTCGATGCGAGTTAGGACACGGGGCACAGGGGGTGATGAGTGAGTGGGACTTGGTGCGAGTTAGGACACGGGGCAGTGAGCACAGTGAGTGATGGGTGAGTGGGACTCGGTGTGACTTAGGACACGGGTCAGTGAGCACAGGGGGTGATGGGTGAGTGGGACTCGGTGCGAGTTCGGACACGGGACAGCGAGCACAGGGGGTGATGGGTGAGTGGGACTGGGTGTGAGTTAGGACACGGGACACAGTGGGTGATGGGTGAGTGGGACTCGCTGAGAGTTAGGACATGGGGCAGCGAGCACAGGGGGTGATGGGTGAGTGGGACTCGCTGCGAGTTAGGACACGGGGCAGTGAGCACAGTGGGTGATGGGTGAGTGGGTCTCGGTGCGAGTTAGGACACGGGGCAGTGAGCACAGAGGGTGATGGGTGAGCGGGACTGGGTGCGAGTTAGGACACGGGACACAGGGGGTGATGGGTGAGCGGGACTCGGTGCGAGTTAGGACACGGGACACAGGGGGTGATGGGTGAGTGGGACTTGGTGCGAGTTAGGACACGGGACACAGGGGGTGATGGGTGAGTGGGACTCGGTGCGAGTTAGGACACGGGTCAGTGAGCACAGGGGGTGATGGGTGAGTGGGACTTGGTGCGAATTAGGACACGGGACACAGTGGGTGATGGGTGAGCGGGACTGGGTGTGAGTTAGGACACGGGGCAGTGAGCACAGGGGGTGATGGGTGAGGGGGACTGGGTGTGAGTTAGGACACGGGACACAGTGGGTGATGGGTGAGTGGGACTGGGTGTGAGTTAGGACACGGGGCAGTGAGCACACGGGGTGATGGGTGAGTGGGACTCGGTGCGAGTTAGGACACGGGACACAGGGGGTGATGGGTGAGTGGGACTCGGTGCGAGTTAGGACACGGGACACAGGGGGTGATGGGTGAGGGGGACTGGGTGTGAGTTAGGACACGGGACACAGAGGGTAATGGGTGAGTTTGACTGGGTGCGAGTTAGGACACGGGGCAGTGGGCACAGGGGGTGATGGGTGAGTGGGACTCGGTGCGAGTTAGGACACAGGGCAGTGAGCACAGGGGGTGATGGGTGAGTGGGACTCGGTGCGAGTTAGGACACGGGGCAGTGAGCACAAGGGGTGATGGGTGAACGGGACTGGGAGTGAGTTAGGACACGGGGCAGTGAGCAGAGGGGGTGATGGGTGAGTGGGACTCGGTGCGAGTTAGGACACGGGACACAGAGGGTGATGGGTGAGTGGGACTCGATGCGAGTTAGGACACGGGGCAGTGGGCACAGGGGGTGATGGGTGAGTGGGACTCGGTGTGAGTTAGGACACAGGGCAGTGAGCACAGGGGGTGATGGGTGAGTGGGACTTGGTGCGAGTTAGGACACGGGGCAGTGAGCACAGGGGGTGATGGGTGAGCGGGACTGGGTGTGAGTTAGGACACGGGGCAGTGAGCACAGGGGGTGATGGGTGAGTGGGACTCGGTGCGAGTTAGGACACGGGACACAGGGGGTGATGTGTGAGGGGGACTGGGTGTGAGTTAGGACACGGGACACAGAGGGTGATGGGTGAGTGGGACTGGGTGCGAGTTAGGACACGGGGCAGTGGGCACAGGGGGTGATGGGTGAGTGGGACTCGGTGTGAGTTAGGACACGGGACACAGGGGGTGATGGGTGAGGGGGACTGGGTGTGAGTTAGGAAACGGGGCAGTGAGCACAGCGGGTGATGGGTGAGCAGGACTAGGTGCGAGTTAGGACACGGGACACAGGGGGTGATGGGTGAGTGGGACTTGGTGCGAGTTAGGACACGGGGCAGTGGGCACAGGGGGTGATGGGTGAGCGGGACTCGGTGTGAGTTAGGACACGGGACACAGGGGGTGATGAGTGAGTGGGACTGGGTGTGAGTTAGGACACGGGGCAGTGAGCACAGGGGGTGATGGGCGAGTGGGACTCGGTGCGAGTTAGGACACGGGACACAGTGGGTGATGGGTGAGTGGGACTCGGTGCGAGTTAGGACACGGGACACAGGGGGTGATGGGTGAGGGGGACTGGGTGTGAGTTAGGACACGGGACACAGAGGGTGATGGGTGAGTGTGACTGGGTGCGAGTTAGGACACGGGGCAGTGGGCACAGGGGGTGATGGGTGAGTGGGACTCGGTGCGAGTTAGGACACAGGGCAGTGAGCACAGGGGGTGATGGGTGAGTGGGACTCGGTGCGAGTTAGGACACGGGGCAGTGAGCACAAGGGGTGATGGGTGAACGGGACTAGGAGTGAGTTAGGACACGGGGCAGTGAGCAGAGGGGGTGATGGGTGAGTGGGACTCGGTGCGAGTTAGGACACGGGACACAGAGGGTGATGGGTGAGTGGGACTCGATGCGAGTTAGGACACGGGGCAGTGGGCACAGGGGGTGATGGGTGAGTGGGACTCGGTGTGAGTTAGGACACAGTGCAGTGAGCACAGGGGGTGATGGGTGAGTGGGACTTGGTGCGAGTTAGGACACGGGGCAGTGAGCACAAGGGGTGATGGGTGAGCGGGACTGGGTGTGAGTTAGGACACGGGGCAGTGAGCACAGGGGGTGATGGGTGAGTGGGACTCGGTGCGAGTTAGGACACTGGACACAGGGGGTGATGTGTGAGGGGGACTGGGTGTGAGTTTGGACACGGGACACAGAGGGTGATGGGTGAGTGGGACTGGGTGCGAGTTAGGACACGGGGCAGTGGGCACAGGGGGTGATGGGTGAGTGGGACTCGGTGTGAGTTAGGACACGGGACACAGGGGGTGATGGGTGAGGGGGACTGGGTGTGAGTTAGGAAACGGGGCAGTGAGCACAGCGGGTGATGGGTGAGCGGGACTCGGTGCGAGTTAGGACACGGGACACAGGGGGTGATGGGTGAGTGGGACTTGGTGCGAGTTAGGACACGGGGCAGTGGGCACAGGGGGTGATGGGTGAGCGGGTCTCGGTGTGAGTTAGGACACGGGACACAGGGGGTGATGAGTGAGTGGGACTTGGTACGAGTTAGGACACGGGGCAATGAGCACAGGGGGTGATGGGTGAGTGGGACTCGATGCGAGTTAGGACACGGGGCAGTGAGCACAGAGGGTGATGGGTGAGCAGGACTTGGTGTGAGTTAGGACACGGGGCAGTGAGCACAGGGGGTGATGGGTGAGCGGGACTGGGTGTGAGTTAGGACACGGGGCAGCGAGCACAGGGGGTTATGGGTGAGCGGGACTGGGTGTGAGTTAGGACACGGGGCAGTGAGCACAGGGGGTGATGGGTGAGCGGGACTCGGTGCGAGTTAGGACACGGGTCAGTGAGCACAGGGGGTGATGGGTAAGTGGGACTCGGTGCAAGTTAGGACACGGGACACAGGGGGTGATGGGTGAGTGGGACTGGGTGCGAATTAGGACACGGGGCAGTGGGCACAGGGGGTGATGGGTGAGTGGGACTGGGTGCGAGTTAGGACACGGGGCAGTGGGCACAGGGGGTGATGGGTGAGCGGGACTCGGTGCGAGTTAGGACACGGGGCAGCGAGCACAGGGGGTGATGGGTGAGTGGGACTGGGTGTGAGTTAGGACACGGGGCAGCGAGCACAGTGGGTGATGGGTGAGTGGGACTGGGTGTGAGTTAGGACACGGGGCAGTGAGCACAGGGGGTGATGGGTGAGCGGGACTGGGTGTGAGTTAGGACAGGGGGCAGTGATCACAGGGGGTGATGGGTGAGGGGGACTGGGTGTGAGTTAGGAAACGGGGCAGTGAGCACAGCGGGTGATGGGTGAGCGGGACTCGGTGCGAGTTAGGACACGGGACACAGGGGGTGATGGGTGAGGGGGACTGGGTGTGAGTTAGGACACGGGACACAGTGGGTAATGGGTGAGTTTGACTGGGTGCGAGTTAGGACACGGGGCAGTGGGCACAGGGGGTGATGGGTGAGTGGGACTCGGTGCGAGTTAGGACACAGGGCAGTGAGCACAGGGGGTGATGGGTGAGTGGGACTCGGTGCGAGTTAGGACACGGGGCAGTGAGCACAAGGGGTGATGGGTGAACGGGACTGGGAGTGAGTTAGGACACGGGGCAGTGAGCAGAGGGGGTGATGGGTGAGTGGGACTCGGTGCGAGTTAGGACACGGGACACAGAGGGTGATGGGTGAGTGGGACTCGATGCGAGTTAGGACACGGGGCAGTGGGCACAGGGGGTGATGGGTGAGTGGGACTCGGTGTGAGTTAGGACACAGGGCAGTGAGCACAGGGGGTGATGGGTGAGTGGGACTTGGTGCGAGTTAGGACACGGGGCAGTGAGCACAGGGGGTGATGGGTGAGCGGGACTGGGTGTGAGTTAGGACACGGGGCAGTGAGCACAGGGGGTGATGGGTGAGTGGGACTCGGTGCGAGTTAGGACACGGGACACAGGGGGTGATGTGTGAGGGGGACTGGGTGTGAGTTAGGACACGGGACACAGAGGGTGATGGGTGAGTGGGACTGGGTGCGAGTTAGGACACGGGGCAGTGGGCACAGGGGGTGATGGGTGAGTGGGACTCGGTGTGAGTTAGGACACGGGACACAGGGGGTGATGGGTGAGGGGGACTGGGTGTGAGTTAGGAAACGGGGCAGTGAGCACAGCGGGTGATGGGTGAGCAGGACTAGGTGCGAGTTAGGACACGGGACACAGGGGGTGATGGGTGAGTGGGACTTGGTGCGAGTTAGGACACGGGGCAGTGGGCACAGGGGGTGATGGGTGAGCGGGACTCGGTGTGAGTTAGGACACGGGACACAGGGGGTGATGAGTGAGTGGGACTTGGTACGAGTTAGGACACGGGGCAGTGAGCACAGGGAGTGATGGGTGAGCGGGACTGGGTGTGAGTTAGGACACGGGGCAATGAGCACAGGGGGTGATGCGTGAGTGGGACTCGATGCGAGTTAGGACACGGGGCAGTGAGCACAGGGGGTGATGGGTGAGGGGGACTGGGTGTGAGTTAGGACACGAGGCACAGGGGGTGATGGGTGAGTGGGACTGGGTGTGAGTTAGGACACGGGGCAGTGAGCACAGGGGGTGATGGGCGAGTGGGACTCGGTGCGAGTTAGGACACGGGACACAGGAGGTGATGGGTGAGTGGGACTCGGTGCGAGTTAGGACACGGGACACAGGGGGTGATGGGTGAGGGGGACTGGGTGTGAGTTAGGACACGGGACACAGAGGGTGATGGGTGAGTGTGACTGGGTGCGAGTTAGGACACGGGGCAGTGGGCACAGGGGGTGATGGGTGAGTGGGACTCGGTGCGAGTTAGGACACAGGGCAGTGAGCACAGAGGGTGATGGGTGAGTGGGACTCGGTGCGAGTTAGGACACGGGGCAGTGAGCACAAGGGGTGATGGGTGAACGGGACTAGGAGTGAGTTAGGACACGGGGCAGTGAGCAGAGGGGGTGATGGGTGAGTGGGACTCGGTGCGAGTTAGGACACGGGACACAGAGGGTGATGGGTGAGTGGGACTCGATGCGAGTTAGGACACGGGGCAGTGGGCACAGGGGGTGATGGGTGAGTGGGACTCGGTGTGAGTTAGGACACAGGGCAGTGAGCACAGGGGGTGATGGGTGAGTGGGACTTGGTGCGAGTTAGGACACGGGGCAGTGAGCACAAGGGGTGATGGGTGAGCGGGACTGGGTGTGAGTTAGGACACGGGGCAGTGAGCACAGGGGGTGATGGGTGAGTGGGACTCGGTGCGAGTTAGGACACTGGACACAGGGGGTGATGTGTGAGGGGGACTGGGTGTGAGTTTGGACACGGGACACAGAGGGTGATGGGTGAGTGGGACTGGGTGCGAGTTAGGACACGGGGCAGTGGGCACAGGGGGTGATGGGTGAGTGGGACTCGGTGTGAGTTAGGACACGGGACACAGGGGGTGATGGGTGAGGGGGACTGGGTGTGAGTTAGGAAACGGGGCAGTGAGCACAGCGGGTGATGGGTGAGCGGGACTCGGTGCGAGTTAGGACACGGGACACAGGGGGTGATGGGTGAGTGGGACTTGGTGCGAGTTAGGACACGGGGCAGTGGGCACAGGGGGTGATGGGTGAGCGGGTCTCGGTGTGAGTTAGGACACGGGACACAGGGGGTGATGAGTGAGTGGGACTTGGTACGAGTTAGGACACGGGGCAATGAGCACAGGGGGTGATGGGTGAGTGGGACTCGATGCGAGTTAGGACACGGGGCAGTGAGCACAGAGGGTGATGGGTGAGCAGGACTTGGTGTGAGTTAGGACACGGGGCAGTGAGCACAGGGGGTGATGGGTGAGCGGGACTGGGTGTGAGTTAGGACACGGGGCAGCGAGCACAGGGGGTTATGGGTGAGCGGGACTGGGTGTGAGTTACGACACGGGGCAGTGAGCACAGGGGGTGATGGGTGAGCGGGACTCGGTGCGAGTTAGGACACGGGTCAGTGAGCACAGGGGGTGATGGGTAAGTGGGACTCGGTGCAAGTTAGGACACGGGACACAGGGGGTGATGGGTGAGTGGGACTGGGTGCGAATTAGGACACGGGGCAGTGGGCACAGGGGGTGATGGGTGAGTGGGACTGGGTGCGAGTTAGGACACGGGGCAGTGGGCACAGGGGGTGATGGGTGAGCGGGACTCGGTGCGAGTTAGGACACGGGGCAGCGAGCACAGGGGGTGATGGGTGAGTGGGACTGGGTGTGAGTTAGGACACGGGGCAGCGAGCACAGTGGGTGATGGGTGAGTGGGACTGGGTGTGAGTTAGGACACGGGGCAGTGAGCACAGGGGGTGATGGGTGAGCGGGACTGGGTGTGAGTTAGGACAGGGGGCAGTGATCACAGGGGGTGATGGGTGAGGGGGACTGGGTGTGAGTTAGGAAACGGGGCAGTGAGCACAGCGGGTGATGGGTGAGCGGGACTCGGTGCGAGTTAGGACACGGGGCAGCGAGCACAGAGGGTGATGGGTGAGCGGGACTCGGTGCGAGTTAAGACACGGGGCAGCGAGCACAGCGGGTGATGGGTGAGCGGGACTCGATGCGAGTTAGGACACGGGGCACAGGGGGTGATGGGTGAGTGGGACTTGGTGCGAGTTAGGACACGGGGCAGTGAGCACAGGGGGTGATGGGTGAGTGGGACTCGGTGTGACTTAGGACACGGGTCAGTGAGCACAGGGGGTGATGGGTGAGTGGGACTCGGTGCGAGTTTGGACACGGGGCAGCGAGCACAGGGGGTGATGGGTGAGTGGGACTGGGTGTGAGTTAGGACACGGGACACAGTGGGTGATGGGTGAGTGGGACTCGCTGCGAGTTAGGACATGGGGCAGCGAGCACAGGGGGTGATGGGTGAGTGGGACTCGCTGCGAGTTAGGACACGGGACACAGGGGGTGATGAGTGAGTGGGACTTGGTACGAGTTAGGACACGGGGCAGTGAGCACAGGGAGTGATGGGTGAGCGGGACTGGGTGTGAGTTAGGACACGGGGCAATGAGCACAGGGGGTGATGCGTGAGTGGGACTCGATGCGAGTTAGGACATGGGGCAGCGAGCACAGGGGGTGATGGGTGAGCGGGACTCGGTGTGAGTTAGGACACGGGACACAGGGGGTGATGAGTGAGTGGGACTTGGTACGAGTTAGGACACGGGGCAGTGAGCACAGGGAGTGATGGGTGAGCGGGACTGGGTGTGAGTTAGGACACGGGGCAATGAGCACAGGGGGTGATGCGTGAGTGGGACTCGATGCGAGTTAGGACACGGGGCAGTGAGCACAGGGGGTGATGGGTGAGGGGGACTGGGTGTGAGTTAGGACACGGGGCACAGGGGGTGATGGGTGAGTGGGACTGGGTGTGAGTTAGGACACGGGGCAGTGAGCACAGGGGGTGATGGGCGAGTGGGACTCGGTGCGAGTTAGGACACGGGACACAGGGGGTGATGGGTGAGTGGGACTCGGTGCGAGTTAGGACACGGGACACAGGGGGTGATGGGTGAGGGGGACTGGGTGTGAGTTAGGACACGGGACACAGAGGGTGATGGGTGAGTGTGACTGGGTGCGAGTTAGGACACGGGGCAGTGGGCACAGGGGGTGATGGGTGAGTGGGACTCGGTGCGAGTTAGGACACAGGGCAGTGAGCACAGAGGGTGATGGGTGAGTGGGACTCGGTGCGAGTTAGGACACGGGGCAGTGAGCACAAGGGGTGATGGGTGAACGGGACTAGGAGTGAGTTAGGACACGGGGCAGTGAGCAGAGGGGGTGATGGGTGAGTGGGACTCGGTGCGAGTTAGGACACGGGACACAGAGGGTGATGGGTGAGTGGGACTCGATGCGAGTTAGGACACGGGGCAGTGGGCACAGGGGGTGATGGGTGAGTGGGACTCGGTGTGAGTTAGGACACAGGGCAGTGAGCACAGGGGGTGATGGGTGAGTGGGACTTGGTGCGAGTTAGGACACGGGGCAGTGAGCACAAGGGGTGATGGGTGAGCGGGACTGGGTGTGAGTTAGGACACGGGGCAGTGAGCACAGGGGGTGATGGGTGAGTGGGACTCGGTGCGAGTTAGGACACTGGACACAGGGGGTGATGTGTGAGGGGGACTGGGTGTGAGTTTGGACACGGGACACAGAGGGTGATGGGTGAGTGGGACTGGGTGCGAGTTAGGACACGGGGCAGTGGGCACAGGGGGTGATGGGTGAGTGGGACTCGGTGTGAGTTAGGACACGGGACACAGGGGGTGATGGGTGAGGGGGACTGGGTGTGAGTTAGGAAACGGGGCAGTGAGCACAGCGGGTGATGGGTGAGCGGGACTCGGTGCGAGTTAGGACACGGGACACAGGGGGTGATGGGTGAGTGGGACTTGGTGCGAGTTAGGACACGGGGCAGTGGGCACAGGGGGTGATGGGTGAGCGGGTCTCGGTGTGAGTTAGGACACGGGACACAGGGGGTGATGAGTGAGTGGGACTTGGTACGAGTTAGGACACGGGGCAATGAGCACAGGGGGTGATGGGTGAGTGGGACTCGATGCGAGTTAGGACACGGGGCAGTGAGCACAGAGGGTGATGGGTGAGCAGGACTTGGTGTGAGTTAGGACACGGGGCAGTGAGCACAGGGGGTGATGGGTGAGCGGGACTGGGTGTGAGTTAGGACACGGGGCAGCGAGCACAGGGGGTTATGGGTGAGCGGGACTGGGTGTGAGTTACGACACGGGGCAGTGAGCACAGGGGGTGATGGGTGAGCGGGACTCGGTGCGAGTTAGGACACGGGTCAGTGAGCACAGGGGGTGATGGGTAAGTGGGACTCGGTGCAAGTTAGGACACGGGACACAGGGGGTGATGGGTGAGTGGGACTGGGTGCGAATTAGGACACGGGGCAGTGGGCACAGGGGGTGATGGGTGAGTGGGACTGGGTGCGAGTTAGGACACGGGGCAGTGGGCACAGGGGGTGATGGGTGAGCGGGACTCGGTGCGAGTTAGGACACGGGGCAGCGAGCACAGGGGGTGATGGGTGAGTGGGACTGGGTGTGAGTTAGGACACGGGGCAGCGAGCACAGTGGGTGATGGGTGAGTGGGACTGGGTGTGAGTTAGGACACGGGGCAGTGAGCACAGGGGGTGATGGGTGAGCGGGACTGGGTGTGAGTTAGGACAGGGGGCAGTGATCACAGGGGGTGATGGGTGAGGGGGACTGGGTGTGAGTTAGGAAACGGGGCAGTGAGCACAGCGGGTGATGGGTGAGCGGGACTCGGTGCGAGTTAGGACACGGGGCAGCGAGCACAGAGGGTGATGGGTGAGCGGGACTCGGTGCGAGTTAAGACACGGGGCAGCGAGCACAGCGGGTGATGGGTGAGCGGGACTCGATGCGAGTTAGGACACGGGGCACAGGGGGTGATGGGTGAGTGGGACTTGGTGCGAGTTAGGACACGGGGCAGTGAGCACAGGGGGTGATGGGTGAGTGGGACTCGGTGTGACTTAGGACACGGGTCAGTGAGCACAGGGGGTGATGGGTGAGTGGGACTCGGTGCGAGTTTGGACACGGGGCAGCGAGCACAGGGGGTGATGGGTGAGTGGGACTGGGTGTGAGTTAGGACACGGGACACAGTGGGTGATGGGTGAGTGGGACTCGCTGCGAGTTAGGACATGGGGCAGCGAGCACAGGGGGTGATGGGTGAGTGGGACTCGCTGCGAGTTAGGACACGGGGCAGTGAGCACAGGGGGTGATGGGTGAGTGGGACTGGGTGCGAGTTAGGACACAGGGCAGTGAGCACAGAGCGTGATGGGTGAGCGGGACTGGGTGCGAGTTAGGACACGGGACACAGGGGGTGATGGGTGAGCGGGACTCGGTGCGAGTTAGGACACGGGACACAGGGGGTGATGGGTGAGTGGGACTTGGTACGAGTTAGGACACGGGACACAGTGGTTGATGGGTGAGCAGGACTGGGTGTGAGTTAGGACACGGGGCAGTGAGCACAGGGGGTGATGGGTGAGTGGGACTCGATGCAAGTTGGGACACGGGGCAGTGAGCACAGGGGGTGATGGGTGAGCGGGACTTGGTGTGAGTTAGGACACAGGGCAGTGAGCACAGCGGGTGATGGGTGAGTGGGACTCGATGCGAGTTAGGACACGGGGCAGTGAGCACAGAGGGTGATGGGTGAGCGGGACTGGGTGTGAGTTAGGACACGGGGCAGTGAGCACAGGGGGTGATGGGTGAGTGGGACTCGATGCGAGTTAGGACACGGGGCAGTGAGCACAGCGGGTGATGGGTGAGCGGGACTGGGTGTGAGTTAGGACAGGGGGCAGTGATCACAGGGGGTGATGGGTGAGGGGGACTGGGTGTGAGTTAGGAAAAGGGGCAGTGAGCACAGGGGGTGATGGGTGAGCGGGACTCGGTGCGAGTTAGGACACGGGACACAGGCGGTGATGGGTGAGTGGGACTTGGTGCGAGTTAGGACATGGGGCAGTGGGCACAGGGGGTGATGGGTGAGCGGGACTCGGTGCGAGTTAGGACACGGGACACAGGGGGTGATGAGTGAGTGGGACTTGGTACGAGTTAGGACACGGGGCAGTGAGCACAGGGAGTGATGGGTGAGCGGGACTGGGTGTGAGTTAGGACACGGGGCAATGAGCACAGGGGGTGATGGGTGAGTGGGACTCGATGCGAGTTAGGACACGGGGCAGTGAGCACAGAGGGTGATGGGTGAGCGGGACTTGGTGTGAGTTAGGACACGGGGCAGTGAGCACAGGGGGTGATGGGTGAGCGGGACTGGGTGTGAGTTAGGACACGGGGCAGCGAGCACAGGGGGTTATGGGTGAGCGGGACTGGGTGTGAGTTAGGACACGGGGCAGTGAGCACAGCGGGTGATGGGTGAGCGGGACTCGGTGCGAGTTAGGACACGGGGCAGTGAGCACAGGGGGTGATGGGTGAGTGGGACTGGGTGTGAGTTAGGACACGGGGCAGTGAGCACACGGGGTGATGGGTGAGTGGGACTGGGTGTGAGTTAGGACACGGGGCAGTGAGCACAGGGGGTGATGGGTGAGCGGGACTCGGTGCGAGTTAGGACTACGGGTCAGTGAGCACAGGGGGTGATGGGTAAGTGGGACTCGGTGCAAGTTAGGACACGGGACACAGGGGGTGATGGGTGAGTGGGACTTGGTGCGAATTAGGACACGGGGCAGTGGGCACAGGGGGTGATGGGTGAGCGGGACTCGGTGCGAGTTAGGACACGGGGCAGCGAGCACAGTGGGTGATGGGTGAGTGGGACTGGGTGTGAGTTAGGACACAGGGCAGCGAGCACAGGGGGTGATGGGTGAGTGGGACTCGGTGCGAGTTAGGACATGGGGCAGCGAGCACAGGGGGTGATGGGTGAGTGGGACTGGGTGTGAGTTAGGACACGGGGCAGTGAGCACAGGGGGTGATGGGTGAGTGGGACTGGGTGTGAGTTAGGACACGGGGCAGTGAGCACAGGGGGTGATGGGTGAGCGGGACTGGGTGTGAGTTAGGACACGGGGCAGTGAGCACAGGGGGTGATGGGTGAGTGGGACTCGATGCGAGTTAGGACACGGGGCAGCGAGCACAGGGGGTTGTGGGTGAGCGGGACTGGGTGTGAGTTAGGACACGGGGCAGTGAGCACAGCGGGTGATGGATGAGCGGGACTCGGTGCGAGTTAGGACACGGGGCAGTGAGCACAGGGGGTGATGGGTGAGTGGGACTGGGTGTGAGTTAGGACACGGGGCAGTGAGCACACGGGGTGATGGGTGAGTGGGACTGGGTGTGAGTTAGGACACGGGGCAGTGAGCACAGGGGGTGATGGGTGAGCGGGACTCGGTGCGAGTTAGGACTACGGGTCAGTGAGCACAGGGGGTGATGGGTAAGTGGGACTCGGTGCAAGTTAGGACATGGGGCAGTGAGCACAGGGGGTGATGGGTGAGGGGGACTGGGTGTGAGTTAGGACACGGGACACAGTGGGTGATGGGTGAGTGGGACTCGCTGCGAGTTAGGACATGGGGCAGCGAGCACAGGGGGTGATGGGTGAGTGGGACTCGCTGCGAGTTAGGACACGGGGCAGTGAGCACAGTGGGTGATGGGTGAGTGGGACTCGGTGCGAGTTAGGACACGGGGCAGTGAGCACAGAGGGTGATGGGTGAGCGGGACTGGGTGCGAGTTAGGACACGGGACACAGGGGGTGATGGGTGAGCGGGACTCGGTGCGAGTTAGGACACGGGACACAGGGGGTGATGGGTGAGTGGGACTTGGTGCGAGTTAGGACACGGGACACAGGGGGTAATGGGTGAGTGGGACTCGGTGCGAGTTAGGACAAGGGTCAGTGAGCACAGGGGTTGATGGGTGAGTGGGACTTGGTGCGAATTAGGACACGGGACACAGTGGGTGATGGGTGAGCGGGACTGGGTGTGAGTTAGGACACGGGTCAGTGAGCACAGGGGGTGATGGGTGAGGGGGACTGGGTGTGAGTTAGGACACGGGGCACAGGGGGTGATGGGTGAGTGGGACTTGGTGCGAGTTAGGACACGGGGCAGTGAGCACAGGGGGTGATGGGTGAGTGGGACTCGGTGTGACTTAGGACACGGGTCAGTGAGCACAGGGGGTGATGGGTGAGTGGGACTCGGTGCGAGTTTGGACACGGGGCAGCGAGCACAGGGGGTGATGGGTGAGTGGGACTGGGTGTGAGTTAGGACACGGGACACAGTGGGTGATGGGTGAGTGGGACTCGCTGCGAGTTAGGACATGGGGCAGCGAGCACAGGGGGTGATGGGTGAGTGGGACTCGCTGCGAGTTAGGACACGGGGCAGTGAGCACAGGGGGTGATGGGTGAGTGGGACTGGGTGCGAGTTAGGACACAGGGCAGTGAGCACAGAGCGTGATGGGTGAGCGGGACTGGGTGCGAGTTAGGACACGGGACACAGGGGGTGATGGGTGAGCGGGACTCGGTGCGAGTTAGGACACGGGACACAGGGGGTGATGGGTGAGTGGGACTTGGTACGAGTTAGGACACGGGACACAGTGGTTGATGGGTGAGCAGGACTGGGTGTGAGTTAGGACACGGGGCAGTGAGCACAGGGGGTGATGGGTGAGTGGGACTCGATGCAAGTTGGGACACGGGGCAGTGAGCACAGGGGGTGATGGGTGAGCGGGACTTGGTGTGAGTTAGGACACAGGGCAGTGAGCACAGCGGGTGATGGGTGAGTGGGACTCGATGCGAGTTAGGACACGGGGCAGTGAGCACAGAGGGTGATGGGTGAGCGGGACTGGGTGTGAGTTAGGACACGGGGCAGTGAGCACAGGGGGTGATGGGTGAGTGGGACTCGATGCGAGTTAGGACACGGGGCAGTGAGCACAGCGGGTGATGGGTGAGCGGGACTGGGTGTGAGTTAGGACAGGGGGCAGTGATCACAGGGGGTGATGGGTGAGGGGGACTGGGTGTGAGTTAGGAAAAGGGGCAGTGAGCACAGGGGGTGATGGGTGAGCGGGACTCGGTGCGAGTTAGGACACGGGACACAGGCGGTGATGGGTGAGTGGGACTTGGTGCGAGTTAGGACATGGGGCAGTGGGCACAGGGGGTGATGGGTGAGCGGGACTCGGTGCGAGTTAGGACACGGGACACAGGGGGTGATGAGTGAGTGGGACTTGGTACGAGTTAGGACACGGGGCAGTGAGCACAGGGAGTGATGGGTGAGCGGGACTGGGTGTGAGTTAGGACACGGGGCAATGAGCACAGGGGGTGATGGGTGAGTGGGACTCGATGCGAGTTAGGACACGGGGCAGTGAGCACAGAGGGTGATGGGTGAGCGGGACTTGGTGTGAGTTAGGACACGGGGCAGTGAGCACAGGGGGTGATGGGTGAGCGGGACTGGGTGTGAGTTAGGACACGGGGCAGCGAGCACAGGGGGTTATGGGTGAGCGGGACTGGGTGTGAGTTAGGACACGGGGCAGTGAGCACAGCGGGTGATGGGTGAGCGGGACTCGGTGCGAGTTAGGACACGGGGCAGTGAGCACAGGGGGTGATGGGTGAGTGGGACTGGGTGTGAGTTAGGACACGGGGCAGTGAGCACACGGGGTGATGGGTGAGTGGGACTGGGTGTGAGTTAGGACACGGGGCAGTGAGCACAGGGGGTGATGGGTGAGCGGGACTCGGTGCGAGTTAGGACTACGGGTCAGTGAGCACAGGGGGTGATGGGTAAGTGGGACTCGGTGCAAGTTAGGACACGGGACACAGGGGGTGATGGGTGAGTGGGACTTGGTGCGAATTAGGACACGGGGCAGTGGGCACAGGGGGTGATGGGTGAGCGGGACTCGGTGCGAGTTAGGACACGGGGCAGCGAGCACAGTGGGTGATGGGTGAGTGGGACTGGGTGTGAGTTAGGACACAGGGCAGCGAGCACAGGGGGTGATGGGTGAGTGGGACTCGGTGCGAGTTAGGACATGGGGCAGCGAGCACAGGGGGTGATGGGTGAGTGGGACTGGGTGTGAGTTAGGACACGGGGCAGTGAGCACAGGGGGTGATGGGTGAGTGGGACTGGGTGTGAGTTAGGACACGGGGCAGTGAGCACAGGGGGTGATGGGTGAGCGGGACTGGGTGTGAGTTAGGACACGGGGCAGTGAGCACAGGGGGTGATGGGTGAGTGGGACTCGATGCGAGTTAGGACACGGGGCAGCGAGCACAGGGGGTTGTGGGTGAGCGGGACTGGGTGTGAGTTAGGACACGGGGCAGTGAGCACAGCGGGTGATGGGTGAGCGGGACTCGGTGCGAGTTAGGACACGGGGCAGTGAGCACAGGGGGTGATGGGTGAGTGGGACTGGGTGTGAGTTAGGACACGGGGCAGTGAGCACACGGGGTGATGGGTGAGTGGGACTGGGTGTGAGTTAGGACACGGGGCAGTGAGCACAGGGGGTGATGGGTGAGCGGGACTCGGTGCGAGTTAGGACTACGGGTCAGTGAGCACAGGGGGTGATGGGTAAGTGGGACTCGGTGCAAGTTAGGACATGGGGCAGTGAGCACAGGGGGTGATGGGTGAGGGGGACTGGGTGTGAGTTAGGACACGGGACACAGTGGGTGATGGGTGAGTGGGACTCGCTGCGAGTTAGGACATGGGGCAGCGAGCACAGGGGGTGATGGGTGAGTGGGACTCGCTGCGAGTTAGGACACGGGGCAGTGAGCACAGTGGGTGATGGGTGAGTGGGACTCGGTGCGAGTTAGGACACGGGGCAGTGAGCACAGAGGGTGATGGGTGAGCGGGACTGGGTGCGAGTTAGGACACGGGACACAGGGGGTGATGGGTGAGCGGGACTCGGTGCGAGTTAGGACACGGGACACAGGGGGTGATGGGTGAGTGGGACTTGGTGCGAGTTAGGACACGGGACACAGGGGGTAATGGGTGAGTGGGACTCGGTGCGAGTTAGGACAAGGGTCAGTGAGCACAGGGGTTGATGGGTGAGTGGGACTTGGTGCGAATTAGGACACGGGACACAGTGGGTGATGGGTGAGCGGGACTGGGTGTGAGTTAGGACACGGGTCAGTGAGCACAGGGGGTGATGGGTGAGGGGGACTGGGTGTGAGTTAGGACACGGGGCACAGGGGGTGATGGGTGAGTGGGACTGGGTGTGAGTTAGGACACGGGGCAGTGAGCACAGGGGGTGATGGGTGAGTGGGACTCGGTGCGAGTTAGGACACGGGACACAGGGGGTGATGGGTGAGTGGGACTCGGTGCGAGTTAGGACACGGGACACAGGGGGTGATGGGTGAGGGGGACTGGGTGTGAGTTAGGACACGGGACACAGAGGGTGATGGGTGAGTGTGACTGGGTGCGAGTTAGGACACGGGGCAGTGGGCACAGGGGGTGATGGGTGAGTGGGACTCGGTGCGAGTTAGGACACAGGGCAGTGAGCACAGGGGGTGATGGGTGAGTGGGACTCGGTGCGAGTTAGGACACGGGGCAGTGAGCACAAGGGGTGATGGGTGAACGGGACTGGGAGTGAGTTAGGACACGGGGCAGTGAGCAGAGGGGGTGATGGGTGAGTGGGACTCGGTGCGAGTTAGGACACGGGACACAGAGGGTGATGGGTGAGTGGGACTCGATGCGAGTTAGGACACGGGGCAGTGGGCACAGGGGGTGATGGGTGAGTGGGACTCGGTGTGAGTTAGGACACAGGGCAGTGAGCACAGGGGGTGATGGGTGAGTGGGACTCGGTGCGAGTTAGGACACGGGACACAGGGGGTGATGGGTGAGCGGGACTCGGTGTGAGTTAGGACACGGGACACAGGGGGTGATGAGTGAGTGGGACTTGGTACGAGTTAGGACACGGGGCAGTGAGCACAGGAAGTGATGGGTGAGCGGGACTGGGTGTGAGTTAGGACACGGGGCAATGAGCACAGGGGGTGATGGGTGAGCAGGACTTGGTGTGAGTTAGGACACGGGGCAGTGAGCACAGGGGGTGATGGGTGAGCGGGACTGGGTGTGAGTTAGGACACGGGGCAGCGAGCACAGGGGGTTATGGGTGAGCGGGACTGGGTGTGAGTTAGGACACGGGGCAGTGAGCACAGGGGGTGATGGGTGAGCGGGACTCGGTGCGAGTTAGGACACGGGTCAGTGAGCACAGGGGGTGATGGGTAAGTGGGACTCGGTGCAAGTTAGGACACGGGACACAGGGGGTGATGGGTGAGTGGTACTTGGTGCGATTTAGGACATGGGGCAGTGGGCACAGGGGGTGATGGGTGAGCGGGACTCGGTGCGAGTTAGGACACGGGGCAGCGAGCACAGGGGGTGATGGGTGAGTGGGATTGGGTGTGAGTTAGGACACGGGGCAGCGAGCACAGTGGGTGATGGGTGAGTGGGACTGGGTGTGAGTTAGGACACGGGGCAGTGAGCACAGGGGGTGATGGGTGAGCGGGACTGGGTGTGAGTTAGGACAGGGGGCAGTGATCACAGGGGGTGATGGGTGAGGGGGACTGGGTGTGAGTTAGGAAACGGGGCAGTGAGCACAGCGGGTGATGGGTGAGCGGGACTCGGTGCGAGTTAGGACACGGGACACAGGGGGTGATGGGTGAGTGGGACTTGGTGCGAGTTAGGACACGGGGCAGTGGGCACAGGGGGTGATGGGTGAGCGGGACACGGTGTGAGTTAGGACACGGGACACAGGGGGTGATGAGTGAGTGGGACTTGGTACGAGTTAGGACACGGGGCAGTGAGCACAGGGAATGATGGGTGAGCGGGACTGGGTGTGAGTTAGGACACGGGGCAATGAGCACAGGGGGTGATGGGTGAGTGGGACTGGGTGTGAGTTAGGACACGGGGTAGTGAGCACAGGGGGTGATGGGTGAGTGGGACTGGGTGTGAGTTAGGACACGGGGCAGTGAGCACAGGGGGTGATGGGTGAGTGGGACTGGGTGCGAGTTAGGACACAGGGCAGTGAGCACAGAGCGTGATGGGTGAGCGGGACTGGGTGCGAGTTAGGACACGGGACACAGGGGGTGATGGGTGAGCGGGACTCGGTGCGAGTTAGGACACGGGACACAGGGGGTGATGGGTGAGTGGGACTTGGTACGAGTTAGGACACGGGACACAGTGGTTGATGGGTGAGCAGGACTGGGTGTGAGTTAGGACACGGGGCAGTGAGCACAGGGGGTGATGGGTGAGTGGGACTCGATGCAAGTTGGGACACGGGGCAGTGAGCACAGGGGGTGATGGGTGAGCGGGACTTGGTGTGAGTTAGGACACAGGGCAGTGAGCACAGCGGGTGATGGGTGAGTGGGACTCGATGCGAGTTAGGACACGGGGCAGTGAGCACAGAGGGTGATGGGTGAGCGGGACTGGGTGTGAGTTAGGACACGGGGCAGTGAGCACAGGGGGTGATGGGTGAGTGGGACTCGATGCGAGTTAGGACACGGGGCAGTGAGCACAGCGGGTGATGGGTGAGCGGGACTGGGTGTGAGTTAGGACAGGGGGCAGTGATCACAGGGGGTGATGGGTGAGGGGGACTGGGTGTGAGTTAGGAAAAGGGGCAGTGAGCACAGGGGGTGATGGGTGAGCGGGACTCGGTGCGAGTTAGGACACGGGACACAGGCGGTGATGGGTGAGTGGGACTTGGTGCGAGTTAGGACATGGGGCAGTGGGCACAGGGGGTGATGGGTGAGCGGGACTCGGTGCGAGTTAGGACACGGGACACAGGGGGTGATGAGTGAGTGGGACTTGGTACGAGTTAGGACACGGGGCAGTGAGCACAGGGAGTGATGGGTGAGCGGGACTGGGTGTGAGTTAGGACACGGGGCAATGAGCACAGGGGGTGATGGGTGAGTGGGACTCGATGCGAGTTAGGACACGGGGCAGTGAGCACAGAGGGTGATGGGTGAGCGGGACTTGGTGTGAGTTAGGACACGGGGCAGTGAGCACAGGGGGTGATGGGTGAGCGGGACTGGGTGTGAGTTAGGACACGGGGCAGCGAGCACAGGGGGTTATGGGTGAGCGGGACTGGGTGTGAGTTAGGACACGGGGCAGTGAGCACAGCGGGTGATGGGTAAGTGGGACTCGGTGCAAGTTAGGACACGGGACACAGGGGGTGATGGGTGAGTGGGACTTGGTGCGAATTAGGACACGGGGCAGTGGGCACAGGGGGTGATGGGTGAGCGGGACTCGGTGCGAGTTAGGACACGGGGCAGCGAGCACAGTGGGTGATGGGTGAGTGGGACTGGGTGTGAGTTAGGACACAGGGCAGCGAGCACAGGGGGTGATGGGTGAGTGGGACTCGGTGCGAGTTAGGACATGGGGCAGCGAGCACAGGGGGTGATGGGTGAGTGGGACTGGGTGTGAGTTAGGACACGGGGCAGTGAGCACAGGGGGTGATGGGTGAGTGGGACTGGGTGTGAGTTAGGACACGGGGCAGTGAGCACAGGGGGTGATGGGTGAGCGGGACTGGGTGTGAGTTAGGACACGGGGCAGTGAGCACAGGGGGTGATGGGTGAGTGGGACTCGATGCGAGTTAGGACACGGGGCAGCGAGCACAGGGGGTTGTGGGTGAGCGGGACTGGGTGTGAGTTAGGACACGGGGCAGTGAGCACAGCGGGTGATGGGTGAGCGGGACTCGGTGCGAGTTAGGACACGGGGCAGTGAGCACAGGGGGTGATGGGTGAGTGGGACTGGGTGTGAGTTAGGACACGGGGCAGTGAGCACACGGGGTGATGGGTGAGTGGGACTGGGTGTGAGTTAGGACACGGGGCAGTGAGCACAGGGGGTGATGGGTGAGCGGGACTCGGTGCGAGTTAGGACTACGGGTCAGTGAGCACAGGGGGTGATGGGTAAGTGGGACTCGGTGCAAGTTAGGACATGGGGCAGTGAGCACAGGGGGTGATGGGTGAGGGGGACTGGGTGTGAGTTAGGACACGGGACACAGTGGGTGATGGGTGAGTGGGACTCGCTGCGAGTTAGGACATGGGGCAGCGAGCACAGGGGGTGATGGGTGAGTGGGACTCGCTGCGAGTTAGGACACGGGGCAGTGAGCACAGTGGGTGATGGGTGAGTGGGACTCGGTGCGAGTTAGGACACGGGGCAGTGAGCACAGAGGGTGATGGGTGAGCGGGACTGGGTGCGAGTTAGGACACGGGACACAGGGGGTGATGGGTGAGCGGGACTCGGTGCGAGTTAGGACACGGGACACAGGGGGTGATGGGTGAGTGGGACTTGGTGCGAGTTAGGACACGGGACACAGGGGGTAATGGGTGAGTGGGACTCGGTGCGAGTTAGGACAAGGGTCAGTGAGCACAGGGGTTGATGGGTGAGTGGGACTTGGTGCGAATTAGGACACGGGACACAGTGGGTGATGGGTGAGCGGGACTGGGTGTGAGTTAGGACACGGGTCAGTGAGCACAGGGGGTGATGGGTGAGGGGGACTGGGTGTGAGTTAGGACACGGGGCACAGGGGGTGATGGGTGAGTGGGACTGGGTGTGAGTTAGGACACGGGGCAGTGAGCACAGGGGGTGATGGGTGAGTGGGACTCGGTGCGAGTTAGGACACGGGACACAGGGGGTGATGGGTGAGTGGGACTCGGTGCGAGTTAGGACACGGGACACAGGGGGTGATGGGTGAGGGGGACTGGGTGTGAGTTAGGACACGGGACACAGAGGGTGATGGGTGAGTGTGACTGGGTGCGAGTTAGGACACGGGGCAGTGGGCACAGGGGGTGATGGGTGAGTGGGACTCGGTGCGAGTTAGGACACAGGGCAGTGAGCACAGGGGGTGATGGGTGAGTGGGACTCGGTGCGAGTTAGGACACGGGGCAGTGAGCACAAGGGGTGATGGGTGAACGGGACTGGGAGTGAGTTAGGACACGGGGCAGTGAGCAGAGGGGGTGATGGGTGAGTGGGACTCGGTGCGAGTTAGGACACGGGACACAGAGGGTGATGGGTGAGTGGGACTCGATGCGAGTTAGGACACGGGGCAGTGGGCACAGGGGGTGATGGGTGAGTGGGACTCGGTGTGAGTTAGGACACAGGGCAGTGAGCACAGGGGGTGATGGGTGAGTGGGACTCGGTGCGAGTTAGGACACGGGACACAGGGGGTGATGGGTGAGCGGGACTCGGTGTGAGTTAGGACACGGGACACAGGGGGTGATGAGTGAGTGGGACTTGGTACGAGTTAGGACACGGGGCAGTGAGCACAGGAAGTGATGGGTGAGCGGGACTGGGTGTGAGTTAGGACACGGGGCAATGAGCACAGGGGGTGATGGGTGAGCAGGACTTGGTGTGAGTTAGGACACGGGGCAGTGAGCACAGGGGGTGATGGGTGAGCGGGACTGGGTGTGAGTTAGGACACGGGGCAGCGAGCACAGGGGGTTATGGGTGAGCGGGACTGGGTGTGAGTTAGGACACGGGGCAGTGAGCACAGGGGGTGATGGGTGAGCGGGACTCGGTGCGAGTTAGGACACGGGTCAGTGAGCACAGGGGGTGATGGGTAAGTGGGACTCGGTGCAAGTTAGGACACGGGACACAGGGGGTGATGGGTGAGTGGTACTTGGTGCGATTTAGGACATGGGGCAGTGGGCACAGGGGGTGATGGGTGAGCGGGACTCGGTGCGAGTTAGGACACGGGGCAGCGAGCACAGGGGGTGATGGGTGAGTGGGATTGGGTGTGAGTTAGGACACGGGGCAGCGAGCACAGTGGGTGATGGGTGAGTGGGACTGGGTGTGAGTTAGGACACGGGGCAGTGAGCACAGGGGGTGATGGGTGAGCGGGACTGGGTGTGAGTTAGGACAGGGGGCAGTGATCACAGGGGGTGATGGGTGAGGGGGACTGGGTGTGAGTTAGGAAACGGGGCAGTGAGCACAGCGGGTGATGGGTGAGCGGGACTCGGTGCGAGTTAGGACACGGGACACAGGGGGTGATGGGTGAGTGGGACTTGGTGCGAGTTAGGACACGGGGCAGTGGGCACAGGGGGTGATGGGTGAGCGGGACACGGTGTGAGTTAGGACACGGGACACAGGGGGTGATGAGTGAGTGGGACTTGGTACGAGTTAGGACACGGGGCAGTGAGCACAGGGAATGATGGGTGAGCGGGACTGGGTGTGAGTTAGGACACGGGGCAATGAGCACAGGGGGTGATGGGTGAGTGGGACTGGGTGTGAGTTAGGACACGGGGTAGTGAGCACAGGGGGTGATGGGTGAGTGGGACTGGGTGTGAGTTAGGACACGGGGCAGTGAGCACAGGGGGTGATGGGTGAGTGGGACTGGGTGTGAGTTAGGACACGGGGCAGCGAGCACAGAGGGTGATGGGTGAGTGGGACTGGGTGTGAGTTAGGACACGGGGCAGCGAGCACAGAGGGTGATGGGTGAGCGGGACTCGGTGCGAGTTAGGACACGGGGCAGCGAGCACAGGGGGTGATGGGTGAGTGGGACTCGGTGCGAGTTAGGACACGGGGCAGTGAGCACTGGGGGTGATGGGTGAGCGTTACTCGATGCGAGTTAGGACACGGGGCACAGGGGGTGATGGGTGAGTGGGACTTGGTGCGAGTTAGGACACGGGGCAGTGAGCACAGGGGGTGATGGGTGAGTGGGACTCGGTGTGACTTAGGACACGGGTCAGTGAGCACAGGGGGTGATGGGTGAGTGGGACTCGGTGCGAGTTAGGACACGGGGCAGCGAGCACAGGGGGTGATGGGTGAGTGGGACTGGGTGTGAGTTAGGACACGGGACACAGTGGGTGATGGGTGAGTGGGACTCGCTGCGAGTTAGGACATGGGGCAGCGAGCACAGGGGGTGATGGGTGAGTGGGACTCGCTGCGAGTTAGGACACGGGGCAGTGAGCACAGGGGGTGATGGGTGAGTGGGACTTGGTGCGTGTTAGGACACGGGACACAGGGGGTGATGGGTGAGTGGGACTCGGTGCGAGTTAGGACACGGGTCAGTGAGCACAGGGGGTGATGGGTGAGTGGGACTTGGTGCGAATTAGGACACGGGACACAGTGTTTGATGGGTGAGCGGGACTGGGTGTGAGTTAGGACACGGGGCAATGAGCACAGTGGGTGATGGGTGAGTGGGACTCGATGCAAGTTAGGACACGGGGCAGTGAGCACAGGGGGTGATGGGTGAGCGGGACTTGGTGTGAGTTAGGACACAGGGCAGTGAGCACAGCGGGTGATGGGTGAGTGGGACTCGATGCGAGTTAGGACACGGGGCAGTGAGCACAGGGGGTGATGGGTGAGCGGGACTGGGTGTGAGTTAGGAAACGGGGCAGTGAGCACAGCGGGTGATGGGTGAGGGGGACTGGGTGTGAGTTAGGAAACGGGGCAGTGAGCACAGGGGGTGATGGGTCAGCGGGACTCGGTGCGAGTTAGGACACGGGACACAGGGGGTGATGGGTGAGCGGGACTGGGTGTGAGTTAGGAAACGGGGCAGTGAGCACAGAGGGTGATGGGTCAGCGGGACTGGGTGTGAGTTAGGACACGGGGCAGTGAGCACAGGGGGTGATGGGTGAGTGGGACTCGATGCGAGTTAGGACACGGGGCAGTGAGCACAGGGGGTGATGGGTGAGCGGGACTGGGTGTGAGTTAGGAAACGGGGCAGTGAGCACAGCGGGTGATGGGTGAGGGGGACTGGGTGTGAGTTAGGAAACGGGGCAGTGAGCACAGGGGGTGATGGGTCAGCGGGACTCGGTGCGAGTTAGGACACGGGACACAGGGGGTGATGAGTGAGTGGGACTTGGTACGAGTTAGGACACGGGGCAGTGAGCACAGGGAGTGATGGGTGAGCGGGACTGGGTGTGAGTTAGGACACGGGGCAATGAGCACAGGGGGTGATGGGTGAGTGGGACTCGATGCGAGTTAGGACACGGGGCAGTGAGCACAGAGGGTGATGGGTGAGCGGGACTTGGTGTGAGTTAGGACACGGGGCAGTGAGCACAGGGCGTGATGGGTGAGCGGGACTGGGTATGAGTTAGGACACGGGGCAGCGAGCACAGGGGGTTATGGGTGAGCGGGACTGGGTGTGAGTTAGGACACGGGGCAGTGAGCACAGGGGGTGATGGGTGAGCGGGACTCGGTGCGAGTTAGGACACGGGTCAGTGAGCACAGGGGGTGATGGGTAAGTGGGACTCGGTGCAAGTTAGGACACGGGACACAGGGGGTAATGGGTGAGTGGGACTTGGTGCGAATTAGGACACGGGGCAGTGGGCACAGGGGGTGATGGGTGAGCGGGACTCGGTGCGAGTTAGGACACGGGGCAGCGAGCACAGTGGGTGATGGGTGAGTGGGACTGGGTGTGAGTTAGGACACAGGGCAGCGAGCACAGGGGGTGATGGGTGAGTGGGACTGGGTGTGAGTTAGGACACGGGGCAGAGAGCACAGGGGGTGATGGGTGAGTGGGACTGGGTGTGAGTTAGGACACGGGGCAGCGAGCACAGGGGGTGATGGGTGAGTGGGACTGGGTGTGAGTTAGGACACGGGGCAGCGAGCACAGGGGGTGATGGGTGAACGGGACTCGGTGCGAGTTAGGACACGGGGCAGCGAGCACAGGGGGTGATGGGTGAGTGGTACTCGGTGCGAGTTAGGACACGGGGCAGTGAGCACTGGGGGTGATGGGTGAGCGGGACTCGATGCGAGTTAGGACACGGGGCACAGGGGGTGATGGGTGAGTGGGACTTGGTGCGAGTTAGGACACGGGGCAGTGAGCACAGGGGGTGATGGGTGAGTGGGACTCGGTGTGACTTAGGACACGGGTCAGTGAGCACAGGGGGTGATGGGTGAGTGGGACTCGGTGCGAGTTAGGACATGGGGCAGCGAGCACAGGGGGTGATGGGTGAGTGGGACTGGCTGTGAGTTAGGACACGGGTCACAGTGGGTGATGGGTGAGTGGGACTCGCTGCGAGTTAGGACATGGGGCAGCGAGCACAGGGGGTGATGGGTGAGTGGGACTCGCTGCGAGTTAGGACACGGGGCAGTGAGCACAGTGGGTGATGGGTGAGTGGGACTCGGTGCGAGTTAGGACACGGGACAGTGAGCACAGAGGGTGATGGGTGAGCGGGACTGGGTGCGAGTTAGGACACGGGACACAGGGGGTGATTGGTGAGCGGGACTCGGTGCGAGTTAGGACACGGGTCTCAGGGGGTGATGGGTGAGTGGGACTTGGTGCGAGTTAGGACACGGGACACAGGGGGTGATGGGTGAGTGGGACTCGGTGCGAGTTAGGACACGGGTCAGTGAGCACAGGGGGTGATGGGTGAGTGGGACTTGGTGCGAATTAGGACACGGGACACAGTGGGTGATGGGTGAGCGGGACTGGGTGTGAGTTAGGACACGGGGCAGTGAGCACAGGGGGTGATGGGTGAGTGGGACTCGATGCAAGTTAGGACACGGGGCAGTGAGCACAGGGGGTGATGGGTGAGCGGGACTTGGTGTGAGTTAGGACACAGGGCAGTGAGCACAGGGGGTGATGGGTGAGTGGGACTCGATGCGAGTTAGGACACGGGGCAGTGAGCACAGAGGGTGATGGGTGAGCGGGACTGGGTGTGAGTTAGGACACGGGGCAGTGAGCACAGGGGGTGATGGGTGAGTGGGACTCGATGCGAGTTAGGACACGGGGCAGTGAGCACAGGGGGTGATGGGTGAGCGGGACTGGGTGTGAGTTAGGACAGGGGGCAGTGATCACAGGGGGTGATGGGTGAGGGGGACTGGGTGTGAGTTAGGAAACGGGGCAGTGAGCACAGGGGGTGATGGGTGAGCGGGACTCGGTGCGAGTTAGGACACGGGACACAGGCGGTGATGGGTGAGTGGGACTTGGTGCGAGTTAGGACACGGGGCAGTGGGCACAGGGGGTGATGGGTGAGCGGGACTCGGTGCGAGTTAGGACACGGGGCAGCGAGCACAGTGGGTGATGGGTGAGTGGGACTGGGTGTGAGTTAGGACACAGGGCAGCGAGCACAGGGTGATGGGTGAGTGGGACTCGGTGCGAGTTAGGACATGGGGCAGCGAGCACAGGGGGTGATGGGTGAGTGGGACTGGGTGTGAGTTAGGACACGGGGCAGTGAGCACAGGGGGTGATGGGTGAGTGGGACTGGGTGTGAGTTAGGACACGGGGCAGTGAGCACAGGGGGTGATGGGTGAGCGGGACTGGGTGTGAGTTAGGACACGGGGCAGTGAGCACAGGGGGTGATGGGTGAGTGGGACTCGATGCGAGTTAGGACACGGGGCAGCGAGCACAGGGGGTGATGGGTGAGTGGGACTCGGTGCGAGTTAGGACACGGGGCAGTGAGCACTGGGGGTGATGGGTGAGTGGGACTCGGTGCGAGTTAGGACACGGGGCACAGGGGGTGATGGGTGAGTGGGACTTGGTGCGAGTTAGGACACGGGGCAGTGAGCACAGGGGGTGATGGGTGAGTGGGACTCGGTGTGACTCAGGACACGGGTCAGTGAGCACAGGGGGTGATGGGTGAGTGGGACTCGGTGCGAGTTAGGACACGGGGCAGCGAGCACAGGGGGTGATGGGTGAGTGGGACTGGGTGTGAGTTAGGACACGGGACACAGTGGGTGATGGGTGAGTGGGACTCGCTGCGAGTTAGGACATGGGGCAGCGAGCACAGGGGGTGATGGGTGAGTGGGACTCGCTGCGAGTTAGGACACGGGGCAGTGAGCACAGGGGGTGATGGGTGAGTGGGACTTGGTGCGTGTTAGGACACGGGACACAGGGGGTGATGGGTGAGTGGGACTCGGTGCGAGTTAGGACACGGGTCAGTGAGCACAGGGGGTGATGGGTGAGTGGGACTTGGTGCGAATTAGGACACGGGACACAGTGTTTGATGGGTGAGCGGGACTGGGTGTGAGTTAGGACACGGGGCAATGAGCACAGTGGGTGATGGGTGAGTGGGACTCGATGCAAGTTAGGACACGGGGCAGTGAGCACAGGGGGTGATGGGTGAGCGGGACTTGGTGTGAGTTAGGACACAGGGCAGTGAGCACAGCGGGTGATGGGTGAGTGGGACTCGATGCGAGTTAGGACACGGGGCAGTGAGCACAGAGGGTGATGGGTGAGCGGGACTGGGTGTGAGTTAGGACACGGGGCAGTGAGCACAGGGGGTGATGGGTGAGTGGGACTCGATGCGAGTTAGGACACGGGGCAGTGAGCACAGGGGGTGATGGGTGAGCGGGACTGGGTGTGAGTTAGGAAACGGGGCAGTGAGCACAGCGGGTGATGGGTGAGGGGGACTGGGTGTGAGTTAGGAAACGGGGCAGTGAGCACAGGGGGTGATGGGTCAGCGGGACTCGGTGCGAGTTAGGACACGGGACACAGGGGGTGATGGGTGAGCGGGACTGGGTGTGAGTTAGGAAACGGGGCAGTGAGCACAGAGGGTGATGGGTGAGCGGGACTGGGTGTGAGTTAGGACACGGGGCAGTGAGCACAGGGGGTGATGGGTGAGTGGGACTCGATGCGAGTTAGGACACGGGGCAGTGAGCACAGGGGGTGATGGGTGAGCGGGACTGGGTGTGAGTTAGGAAACGGGGCAGTGAGCACAGCGGGTGATGGGTGAGGGGGACTGGGTGTGAGTTAGGAAACGGGGCAGTGAGCACAGGGGGTGATGGGTCAGCGGGACTCGGTGCGAGTTAGGACACGGGACACAGGGGGTGATGAGTGAGTGGGACTTGGTACGAGTTAGGACACGGGGCAGTGAGCACAGGGAGTGATGGGTGAGCGGGACTGGGTGTGAGTTAGGACACGGGGCAATGAGCACAGGGGGTGATGGGTGAGTGGGACTCGATGCGAGTTAGGACACGGGGCAGTGAGCACAGAGGGTGATGGGTGAGCGGGACTTGGTGTGAGTTAGGACACGGGGCAGTGAGCACAGGGGGTGATGGGTGAGCGGGACTGGGTATGAGTTAGGACACGGGGCAGCGAGCACAGGGGGTTATGGGTGAGCGGGACTGGGTGTGAGTTAGGACACGGGGCAGTGAGCACAGGGGGTGATGGGTGAGCGGGACTCGGTGCGAGTTAGGACACGGGTCAGTGAGCACAGGGGGTGATGGGTAAGTGGGACTCGGTGCAAGTTAGGACACGGGACACAGGGGGTAATGGGTGAGTGGGACTTGGTGCGAATTAGGACACGGGGCAGTGGGCACAGGGGGTGATGGGTGAGCGGGACTCGGTGCGAGTTAGGACACGGGGCAGCGAGCACAGTGGGTGATGGGTGAGTGGGACTGGGTGTGAGTTAGGACACAGGGCAGCGAGCACAGGGGGTGATGGGTGAGTGGGACTGGGTGTGAGTTAGGACACGGGGCAGAGAGCACAGGGGGTGATGGGTAAGTGGGACTCGGTGCGAGTTAGGACACGGGACACAGGGGGTAATGGGTGAGTGGGACTCGGTGCGAGTTAGGACAAGGGTCAGTGAGCACAGGGGTTGATGGGTGAGTGGGACTTGGTGCGAATTAGGACACGGGACACAGTGGGTGATGGGTGAGCGGGACTGGGTGTGAGTTAGGACACGGGTCAGTGAGCACAGGGGGTGATGGGTGAGGGGGACTGGGTGTGAGTTAGGACACGGGGCACAGGGGGTGATGGGTGAGTGGGACTGGGTGTGAGTTAGGACACGGGGCAGTGAGCACAGGGGGTGATGGGTGAGTGGGACTCGGTGCGAGTTAGGACACGGGACACAGGGGGTGATGGGTGAGTGGGACTCGGTGCGAGTTAGGACACGGGACACAGGGGGTGATGGGTGAGGGGGACTGGGTGTGAGTTAGGACACGGGACACAGAGGGTGATGGGTGAGTGTGACTGGGTGCGAGTTAGGACACGGGGCAGTGGGCACAGGGGGTGATGGGTGAGTGGGACTCGGTGCGAGTTAGGACACAGGGCAGTGAGCACAGGGGGTGATGGGTGAGTGGGACTCGGTGCGAGTTAGGACACGGGGCAGTGAGCACAAGGGGTGATGGGTGAACAGGACTGGGAGTGAGTTAGGACACGGGGCAGTGAGCAGAGGGGGTGATGGGTGAGTGGGACTCGGTGCGAGTTAGGACACGGGACACAGAGGGTGATGGGTGAGTGGGACTCGATGCGAGTTAGGACACGGGGCAGTGGGCACAGGGGGTGATGGGTGAGTGGGACTCGGTGTGAGTTAGGACACAGGGCAGTGAGCACAGGGGGTGATGGGTGAGTGGGACTCGGTGCGAGTTAGGACACGGGACACAGGGGGTGATGGGTGAGCGGGACTCGGTGTGAGTTAGGACACGGGACACAGGGGGTGATGAGTGAGTGGGACTTGGTACGAGTTAGGACACGGGGCAGTGAGCACAGGAAGTGATGGGTGAGCGGGACTGGGTGTGAGTTAGGACACGGGGCAATGAGCACAGGGGGTGATGGGTGAGCAGGACTTGGTGTGAGTTAGGACACGGGGCAGTGAGCACAGGGGGTGATGGGTGAGCGGGACTGGGTGTGAGTTAGGACACGGGGCAGCGAGCACAGGGGGTTATGGGTGAGCGGGACTGGGTGTGAGTTAGGACACGGGGCAGTGAGCACAGGGGGTGATGGGTGAGCGGGACTCGGTGCGAGTTAGGACACGGGTCAGTGAGCACAGGGGGTGATGGGTAAGTGGGACTCGGTGCAAGTTAGGACACGGGACACAGGGGGTGATGGGTGAGTGGTACTTGGTGCGATTTAGGACATGGGGCAGTGGGCACAGGGGGTGATGGGTGAGCGGGACTCGGTGCGAGTTAGGACACGGGGCAGCGAGCACAGGGGGTGATGGGTGAGTGGGATTGGGTGTGAGTTAGGACACGGGGCAGCGAGCACAGTGGGTGATGGGTGAGTGGGACTGGGTGTGAGTTAGGACACGGGGCAGTGAGCACAGGGGGTGATGGGTGAGCGGGACTGGGTGTGAGTTAGGACAGGGGGCAGTGATCACAGGGGGTGATGGGTGAGGGGGACTGGGTGTGAGTTAGGAAACGGGGCAGTGAGCACAGCGGGTGATGGGTGAGCGGGACTCGGTGCGAGTTAGGACACGGGACACAGGGGGTGATGGGTGAGTGGGACTTGGTGCGAGTTAGGACACGGGGCAGTGGGCACAGGGGGTGATGGGTGAGCGGGACACGGTGTGAGTTAGGACACGGGACACAGGGGGTGATGAGTGAGTGGGACTTGGTACGAGTTAGGACACGGGGCAGTGAGCACAGGGAATGATGGGTGAGCGGGACTGGGTGTGAGTTAGGACACGGGGCAATGAGCACAGGGGGTGATGGGTGAGTGGGACTGGGTGTGAGTTAGGACACGGGGTAGTGAGCACAGGGGGTGATGGGTGAGTGGGACTGGGTGTGAGTTAGGACACGGGGCAGTGAGCACAGGGGGTGATGGGTGAGTGGGACTGGGTGTGAGTTAGGACACGGGGCAGCGAGCACAGAGGGTGATGGGTGAGTGGGACTGGGTGTGAGTTAGGACACGGGGCAGCGAGCACAGAGGGTGATGGGTGAGCGGGACTCGGTGCGAGTTAGGACACGGGGCAGCGAGCACAGGGGGTGATGGGTGAGTGGGACTCGGTGCGAGTTAGGACACGGGGCAGTGAGCACTGGGGGTGATGGGTGAGCGTTACTCGATGCGAGTTAGGACACGGGGCACAGGGGGTGATGGGTGAGTGGGACTTGGTGCGAGTTAGGACACGGGGCAGTGAGCACAGGGGGTGATGGGTGAGTGGGACTCGGTGTGACTTAGGACACGGGTCAGTGAGCACAGGGGGTGATGGGTGAGTGGGACTCGGTGCGAGTTAGGACACGGGGCAGCGAGCACAGGGGGTGATGGGTGAGTGGGACTGGGTGTGAGTTAGGACACGGGACACAGTGGGTGATGGGTGAGTGGGACTCGCTGCGAGTTAGGACATGGGGCAGCGAGCACAGGGGGTGATGGGTGAGTGGGACTCGCTGCGAGTTAGGACACGGGGCAGTGAGCACAGGGGGTGATGGGTGAGTGGGACTTGGTGCGTGTTAGGACACGGGACACAGGGGGTGATGGGTGAGTGGGACTCGGTGCGAGTTAGGACACGGGTCAGTGAGCACAGGGGGTGATGGGTGAGTGGGACTTGGTGCGAATTAGGACACGGGACACAGTGTTTGATGGGTGAGCGGGACTGGGTGTGAGTTAGGACACGGGGCAATGAGCACAGTGGGTGATGGGTGAGTGGGACTCGATGCAAGTTAGGACACGGGGCAGTGAGCACAGGGGGTGATGGGTGAGCGGGACTTGGTGTGAGTTAGGACACAGGGCAGTGAGCACAGCGGGTGATGGGTGAGTGGGACTCGATGCGAGTTAGGACACGGGGCAGTGAGCACAGGGGGTGATGGGTGAGCGGGACTGGGTGTGAGTTAGGAAACGGGGCAGTGAGCACAGCGGGTGATGGGTGAGGGGGACTGGGTGTGAGTTAGGAAACGGGGCAGTGAGCACAGGGGGTGATGGGTCAGCGGGACTCGGTGCGAGTTAGGACACGGGACACAGGGGGTGATGGGTGAGCGGGACTGGGTGTGAGTTAGGAAACGGGGCAGTGAGCACAGAGGGTGATGGGTGAGCGGGACTGGGTGTGAGTTAGGACACGGGGCAGTGAGCACAGGGGGTGATGGGTGAGTGGGACTCGATGCGAGTTAGGACACGGGGCAGTGAGCACAGGGGGTGATGGGTGAGCGGGACTGGGTGTGAGTTAGGAAACGGGGCAGTGAGCACAGCGGGTGATGGGTGAGGGGGACTGGGTGTGAGTTAGGAAACGGGGCAGTGAGCACAGGGGGTGATGGGTCAGCGGGACTCGGTGCGAGTTAGGACACGGGACACAGGGGGTGATGAGTGAGTGGGACTTGGTACGAGTTAGGACACGGGGCAGTGAGCACAGGGAGTGATGGGTGAGCGGGACTGGGTGTGAGTTAGGACACGGGGCAATGAGCACAGGGGGTGATGGGTGAGTGGGACTCGATGCGAGTTAGGACACGGGGCAGTGACCACAGAGGGTGATGGGTGAGCGGGACTTGGTGTGAGTTAGGACACGGGGCAGTGAGCACAGGGGGTGATGGGTGAGCGGGACTGGGTATGAGTTAGGACACGGGGCAGCGAGCACAGGGGGTTATGGGTGAGCGGGACTGGGTGTGAGTTAGGACACGGGGCAGTGAGCACAGGGGGTGATGGGTGAGCGGGACTCGGTGCGAGTTAGGACACGGGTCAGTGAGCACAGGGGGTGATGGGTAAGTGGGACTCGGTGCAAGTTAGGACACGGGACACAGGGGGTAATGGGTGAGTGGGACTTGGTGCGAATTAGGACACGGGGCAGTGGGCACAGGGGGTGATGGGTGAGCGGGACTCGGTGCGAGTTAGGACACGGGGCAGCGAGCACAGTGGGTGATGGGTGAGTGGGACTGGGTGTGAGTTAGGACACAGGGCAGCGAGCACAGGGGGTGATGGGTGAGTGGGACTGGGTGTGAGTTAGGACACGGGGCAGAGAGCACAGGGGGTGATGGGTGAGTGGGACTGGGTGTGAGTTAGGACACGGGGCAGCGAGCACAGGGGGTGATGGGTGAGTGGGACTGGGTGTGAGTTAGGACACGGGGCAGCGAGCACAGGGGGTGATGGGTGAACGGGACTCGGTGCGAGTTAGGACACGGGGCAGCGAGCACAGGGGGTGATGGGTGAGTGGTACTCGGTGCGAGTTAGGACACGGGGCAGTGAGCACTGGGGGTGATGGGTGAGCGGGACTCGATGCGAGTTAGGACACGGGGCACAGGGGGTGATGGGTGAGTGGGACTTGGTGCGAGTTAGGACACGGGGCAGTGAGCACAGGGGGTGATGGGTGAGTGGGACTCGGTGTGACTTAGGACACGGGTCAGTGAGCACAGGGGGTGATGGGTGAGTGGGACTCGGTGCGAGTTAGGACATGGGGCAGCGAGCACAGGGGGTGATGGGTGAGTGGGACTGGCTGTGAGTTAGGACACGGGTCACAGTGGGTGATGGGTGAGTAGGACTCGCTGCGAGTTAGGACATGGGGCAGCGAGCACAGGGGGTGATGGGTGAGTGGGACTCGCTGCGAGTTAGGACACGGGGCAGTGAGCACAGTGGGTGATGGGTGAGTGGGACTCGGTGCGAGTTAGGACACGGGACAGTGAGCACAGAGGGTGATGGGTGAGCGGGACTGGGTGCGAGTTAGGACACGGGACACAGGGGGTGATTGGTGAGCGGGACTCGGTGCGAGTTAGGACACGGGTCTCAGGGGGTGATGGGTGAGTGGGACTTGGTGCGAGTTAGGACACGGGACACAGGGGGTGATGGGTGAGTGGGACTCGGTGCGAGTTAGGACACGGGTCAGTGAGCACAGGGGGTGATGGGTGAGTGGGACTTGGTGCGAATTAGGACACGGGACACAGTGGGTGATGGGTGAGCGAGACTGGGTGTGAGTTAGGACACGGGGCAGTGAGCACAGGGGGTGATGGGTGAGTGGGACTCGATGCAAGTTAGGACACGGGGCAGTGAGCACAGGGGGTGATGGGTGAGCGGGACTTGGTGTGAGTTAGGACACAGGGCAGTGAGCACAGGGGGTGATGGGTGAGTGGGACTCGATGCGAGTTAGGACACGGGGCAGTGAGCACAGAGGGTGATGGGTGAGCGGGACTGGGTGTGAGTTAGGACACGGGGCAGTGAGCACAGGGGGTGATGGGTGAGTGGGACTCGATGCGAGTTAGGACACGGGGCAGTGAGCACAGGGGGTGATGGGTGAGCGGGACTGGGTGTGAGTTAGGACAGGGGGCAGTGATCACAGGGGGTGATGGGTGAGGGGGACTGGGTGTGAGTTAGGAAACGGGGCAGTGAGCACAGGGGGTGATGGGTGAGCGGGACTCGGTGCGAGTTAGGACACGGGACACAGGCGGTGATGGGTGAGTGGGACTTGGTGCGAGTTAGGACACGGGGCAGTGGGCACAGGGGGTGATGGGTGAGCGGGACTCGGTGCGAGTTAGGACACGGGGCAGCGAGCACAGTGGGTGATGGGTGAGTGGGACTGGGTGTGAGTTAGGACACAGGGCAGCGAGCACAGGGGGTGATGGGTGAGTGGGACTCGGTGCGAGTTAGGACATGGGGCAGCGAGCACAGGGGGTGATGGGTGAGTGGGACTGGGTGTGAGTTAGGACACGGGGCAGTGAGCACAGGGGGTGATGGGTGAGTGGGACTGGGTGTGAGTTAGGACACGGGGCAGTGAGCACAGGGGGTGATGGGTGAGCGGGACTGGGTGTGAGTTAGGACACGGGGCAGTGAGCACAGGGGGTGATGGGTGAGTGGGACTCGATGCGAGTTAGGACACGGGGCAGCGAGCACAGGGGGTGATGGGTGAGTGGGACTCGGTGCGAGTTAGGACACGGGGCAGTGAGCACTGGGGGTGATGGGTGAGTGGGACTCGGTGCGAATTAGGACACGGGGCACAGGGGGTGATGGGTGAGTGGGACTTGGTGCGAGTTAGGACACGGGGCAGTGAGCACAGGGGGTGATGGGTGAGTGGGACTCGGTGTGACTTAGGACACGGGTCAGTGAGCACAGGGGGTGATGGGTGAGTGGGACTCGGTGCGAGTTAGGACACGGGGCAGCGAGCACAGGGGGTGATGGGTGAGTGGGACTGGGTGTGAGTTAGGACACGGGACACAGTGGGTGATGGGTGAGTGGGACTCGCTGCGAGTTAGGACATGGGGCAGCGAGCACAGGGGGTGATGGGTGAGTGGGACTCGCTGCGAGTTAGGACACGGGGCAGTGAGCACAGGGGGTGATGGGTGAGTGGGACTTGGTGCGTGTTAGGACACGGGACACAGGGGGTGATGGGTGAGTGGGACTCGGTGCGAGTTAGGACACGGGTCAGTGAGCACAGGGGGTGATGGGTGAGTGGGACTTGGTGCGAATTAGGACACGGGACACAGTGTTTGATGGGTGAGCGGGACTGGGTGTGAGTTAGGACACGGGGCAATGAGCACAGTGGGTGATGGGTGAGTGGGACTCGATGCAAGTTAGGACACGGGGCAGTGAGCACAGGGGGTGATGGGTGAGCGGGACTTGGTGTGAGTTAGGACACAGGGCAGTGAGCACAGCGGGTGATGGGTGAGTGGGACTCGATGCGAGTTAGGACACGGGGCAGTGAGCACAGAGGGTGATGGGTGAGCGGGACTGGGTGTGAGTTAGGACACGGGGCAGTGAGCACAGGGGGTGATGGGTGAGTGGGACTCGATGCGAGTTAGGACACGGGGCAGTGAGCACAGGGGGTGATGGGTGAGCGGGACTGGGTGTGAGTTAGGAAACGGGGCAGTGAGCACAGCGGGTGATGGGTGAGGGGGACTGGGTGTGAGTTAGGAAACGGGGCAGTGAGCACAGGGGGTGATGGGTCAGCGGGACTCGGTGCGAGTTAGGACACGGGACACAGGGGGTGATGGGTGAGCGGGACTGGGTGTGAGTTAGGAAACGGGGCAGTGAGCACAGAGGGTGATGGGTGAGCGGGACTGGGTGTGAGTTAGGACACGGGGCAGTGAGCACAGGGGGTGATGGGTGAGTGGGACTCGATGCGAGTTAGGACACGGGGCAGTGAGCACAGGGGGTGATGGGTGAGCGGGACTGGGTGTGAGTTAGGAAACGGGGCAGTGAGCACAGCGGGTGATGGGTGAGGGGGACTGGGTGTGAGTTAGGAAACGGGGCAGTGAGCACAGGGGGTGATGGGTCAGCGGGACTCGGTGCGAGTTAGGACACGGGACACAGGGGGTGATGAGTGAGTGGGACTTGGTACGAGTTAGGACACGGGGCAGTGAGCACAGGGAGTGATGGGTGAGCGGGACTGGGTGTGAGTTAGGACACGGGGCAATGAGCACAGGGGGTGATGGGTGAGTGGGACTCGATGCGAGTTAGGACACGGGGCAGTGAGCACAGAGGGTGATGGGTGAGCGGGACTTGGTGTGAGTTAGGACACGGGGCAGTGAGCACAGGGGGTGATGGGTGAGCGGGACTGGGTATGAGTTAGGACACGGGGCAGCGAGCACAGGGGGTTATGGGTGAGCGGGACTGGGTGTGAGTTAGGACACGGGGCAGTGAGCACAGGGGGTGATGGGTGAGCGGGACTCGGTGCGAGTTAGGACACGGGTCAGTGAGCACAGGGGGTGATGGGTAAGTGGGACTCGGTGCAAGTTAGGACACGGGACACAGGGGGTAATGGGTGAGTGGGACTTGGTGCGAATTAGGACACGGGGCAGTGGGCACAGGGGGTGATGGGTGAGCGGGACTCGGTGCGAGTTAGGACACGGGGCAGCGAGCACAGTGGGTGATGGGTGAGTGGGACTGGGTGTGAGTTAGGACACAGGGCAGCGAGCACAGGGGGTGATGGGTGAGTGGGACTGGGTGTGAGTTAGGACACGGGGCAGAGAGCACAGGGGGTGATGGGTGAGTGGGACTGGGTGTGAGTTAGGACACGGGGCAGCGAGCACAGGGGGTGATGGGTGAGTGGGACTGGGTGTGAGTTAGGACACGGGGCAGCGAGCACAGGGGGTGATGGGTGAACGGGACTCGGTGCGAGTTAGGACACGGGGCAGCGAGCACAGGGGGTGATGGGTGAGTGGTACTCGGTGCGAGTTAGGACACGGGGCAGTGAGCACTGGGGGTGATGGGTGAGCGGGACTCGATGCGAGTTAGGACACGGGGCACAGGGGGTGATGGGTGAGTGGGACTTGGTGCGAGTTAGGACACGGGGCAGTGAGCACAGGGGGTGATGGGTGAGTGGGACTCGGTGTGACTTAGGACACGGGTCAGTGAGCACAGGGGGTGATGGGTGAGTGGGACTCGGTGCGAGTTAGGACATGGGGCAGCGAGCACAGGGGGTGATGGGTGAGTGGGACTGGCTGTGAGTTAGGACACGGGTCACAGTGGGTGATGGGTGAGTGGGACTCGCTGCGAGTTAGGACATGGGGCAGCGAGCACAGGGGGTGATGGGTGAGTGGGACTCGCTGCGAGTTAGGACACGGGGCAGTGAGCACAGTGGGTGATGGGTGAGTGGGACTCGGTGCGAGTTAGGACACGGGACAGTGAGCACAGAGGGTGATGGGTGAGCGGGACTGGGTGCGAGTTAGGACACGGGACACAGGGGGTGATTGGTGAGCGGGACTCGGTGCGAGTTAGGACACGGGTCTCAGGGGGTGATGGGTGAGTGGGACTTGGTGCGAGTTAGGACACGGGACACAGGGGGTGATGGGTGAGTGGGACTCGGTGCGAGTTAGGACACGGGTCAGTGAGCACAGGGGGTGATGGGTGAGTGGGACTTGGTGCGAATTAGGACACGGGACACAGTGGGTGATGGGTGAGCGGGACTGGGTGTGAGTTAGGACACGGGGCAGTGAGCACAGGGGGTGATGGGTGAGTGGGACTCGATGCAAGTTAGGACACGGGGCAGTGAGCACAGGGGGTGATGGGTGAGCGGGACTTGGTGTGAGTTAGGACACAGGGCAGTGAGCACAGGGGGTGATGGGTGAGTGGGACTCGATGCGAGTTAGGACACGGGGCAGTGAGCACAGAGGGTGATGGGTGAGCGGGACTGGGTGTGAGTTAGGACACGGGGCAGTGAGCACAGGGGGTGATGGGTGAGTGGGACTCGATGCGAGTTAGGACACGGGGCAGTGAGCACAGGGGGTGATGGGTGAGCGGGACTGGGTGTGAGTTAGGACAGGGGGCAGTGATCACAGGGGGTGATGGGTGAGGGGGACTGGGTGTGAGTTAGGAAACGGGGCAGTGAGCACAGGGGGTGATGGGTGAGCGGGACTCGGTGCGAGTTAGGACACGGGACACAGGCGGTGATGGGTGAGTGGGACTTGGTGCGAGTTAGGACACGGGGCAGTGGGCACAGGGGATGATGGGTGAGCGGGACTCGGTGCGAGTTAGGACACGGGGCAGCGAGCACAGTGGGTGATGGGTGAGTGGGACTGGGTGTGAGTTAGGACACAGGGCAGCGAGCACAGGGGGTGATGGGTGAGTGGGACTCGGTGCGAGTTAGGACATGGGGCAGCGAGCACAGGGGGTGATGGGTGAGTGGGACTGGGTGTGAGTTAGGACACGGGGCAGTGAGCACAGGGGGTGATGGGTGAGTGGGACTGGGTGTGAGTTAGGACACGGGGCAGTGAGCACAGGGGGTGATGGGTGAGCGGGACTGGGTGTGAGTTAGGACACGGGGCAGTGAGCACAGGGGGTGATGGGTGAGTGGGACTCGATGCGAGTTAGGACACGGGGCAGCGAGCACAGGGGGTTGTGGGTGAGCGGGACTGGGTGTGAGTTAGGACACGGGGCAGTGAGCACAGCGGGTGATGGGTGAGCGGGACTCGGTGCGAGTTAGGACACGGGGCAGTGAGCACAGGGGGTGATGGGTGAGTGGGACTGGGTGTGAGTTAGTACACAGGGGAAGTGAGCACACGGGGTGATGGGTGAGTGGGACTGGGTGTGAGTTAGGACACGGGGCAGTGAGCACAGGGGGTGATGGGTGAGCGGGACTCGGTGCGAGTTAGGACTACGGGTCAGTGAGCACAGGGGGTGATGGGTAAGTGGGACTCGGTGCAAGTTAGGACATGGGGCAGTGAGCACAGGGGGTGATGGGTGAGGGGGACTGGGTGTGAGTTAGGACACGGGACACAGTGGGTGATGGGTGAGTGGGACTCGCTGCGAGTTAGGACATGGGGCAGCGAGCACAGGGGGTGATGGGTGAGTGGGACTCGCTGCGAGTTAGGACACGGGGCAGTGAGCACAGTGGGTGATGGGTGAGTGGGACTCGGTGCGAGTTAGGACACGGGGCAGTGAGCACAGAGGGTGATGGGTGAGCGGGACTGGGTGCGAGTTAGGACACGGGACACAGGGGGTGATGGGTGAGCGGGACTCGGTGCGAGTTAGGACACGGGACACAGGGGGTGATGGGTGAGTGGGACTTGGTGCGAGTTAGGACACGGGACAAAGGGGGTGATGGGTGAGTGGGACTCGGTGCGAGTTAGGACAAGGGTCAGTGAGCACAGGGGTTGATGGGTGAGTGGGACTTGGTGCGAATTAGGACACGGGACACAGTGGGTGATGGGTGAGCGGGACTGGGTGTGAGTTAGGACACGGGTCAGTGAGCACAGGGGGTGATGGGTGAGGGGGACTGGGTGTGAGTTAGGACACGGGGCACAGGGGGTGATGGGTGAGTGGGACTGGGTGTGAGTTAGGACACGGGGCAGTGAGCACAGGGGGTGATGGGTGAGTGGGACTCGGTGCGAGTTAGGACACTGGACACAGGGGGTGATGGGTGAGTGGGACTCGGTGCGAGTTAGGACACGGGACACAGGGGGTGATGGGTGAGGGGGACTGGGTGTGAGTTAGGACACGGGACACAGAGGGTGATGGGTGAGTGTGACTGGGTGCGAGTTAGGACACGGGGCAGTGGGCACAGGGGGTGATGGGTGAGTGGGACTCGGTGCGAGTTAGGACACAGGGCAGTGAGCACAAGGGGTGATGGGTGAACGGGACTGGGAGTGAGTTAGGACACGGGGCAGTGAGCAGAGGGGGTGATGGGTGAGTGGGACTCGGTGCGAGTTAGGACACGGGACACAGAGGGTGATGGGTGAGTGGGACTCGATGCGAGTTAGGACACGGGGCAGTGGGCACAGGGGGTGATGGGTGAGTGGGACTCGGTGTGAGTTAGGACACAGGGCAGTGAGCACAGGGGGTGATGGGTGAGTGGGACTCGGTGCGAGTTAGGATACGGGACACGGGGTGATGGGTGAGCGGGACTCGGTGTGAGTTAGGACACGGGACACAGGGGGTGATGAGTGAGTGGGACTTGGTACGAGTTAGGACACGGGGCAGTGAGCACAGGAAGTGATGGGTGAGCGGGACTGGGTGTGAGTTAGGACACGGGGCAATGAGCACAGGGGGTGATGGGTGAGCAGGACTTGGTGTGAGTTAGGACACGGGGCAGTGAGCACAGGGGGTGATGGGTGAGCGGGACTGGGTGTGAGTTAGGACACGGGGCAGCGAGCACAGGGGGTTATGGGTGAGCGGGACTGGGTGTGAGTTAGGACACGGGGCAGTGAGCACAGGGGGTGATGGGTGAGCGGGACTCGGTGCGAGTTAGGACACGGGTCAGTGAGCACAGGGGGTGATGGGTAAGTGGGACTCGGTGCAAGTTAGGACACGGGACACAGGGGGTGATGGGTGAGTGGTACTTGGTGCGATTTAGGACATGGGGCAGTGGGCACAGGGGGTGATGGGTGAGCGGGACTCGGTGCGAGTTAGGACACGGGGCAGCGAGCACAGGGGGTGATGGGTGAGTGGGATTGGGTGTGAGTTAGGACACGGGGCAGCGAGCACAGTGGGTGATGGGTGAGTGGGACTGGGTGTGAGTTAGGACACGGGGCAGTGAGCACAGGGGGTGATGGGTGAGCGGGACTGGGTGTGAGTTAGGACAGGGGGCAGTGATCACAGGGGGTGATGGGTGAGGGGGACTGGGTGTGAGTTAGGAAACGGGGCAGTGAGCACAGCGGGTGATGGGTGAGCGGGACTCGGTGCGAGTTAGGACACGGGACACAGGGGGTGATGGGTGAGTGGGACTTGGTGCGAGTTAGGACACGGGGCAGTGGGCACAGGGGGTGATGGGTGAGCGGGACACGGTGTGAGTTAGGACACGGGACACAGGGGGTGATGAGTGAGTGGGACTTGGTACGAGTTAGGACACGGGGCAGTGAGCACAGGGAATGATGGGTGAGCGGGACTGGGTGTGAGTTGGGACACGGGGCAATGAGCACAGGGGGTGATGGGTGAGTGGGACTGGGTGTGAGTTAGGACACGGGGTAGTGAGCACAGGGGGTGATGGGTGAGTGGGACTGGGTGTGAGTTAGGACACGGGGCAGTGAGCACAGGGGGTGATGGGTGAGTGGGACTGGGTGTGAGTTAGGACACGGGGCAGCGAGCACAGAGGGTGATGGGTGAGTGGGACTGGGTGTGAGTTAGGACACGGGGCAGCGAGCACAGAGGGTGATGGGTGAGCGGGACTCGGTGCGAGTTAGGACACGGGGCAGCGAGCACAGGGGGTGATGGGTGAGTGGGACTCGGTGCGAGTTAGGACACGGGGCAGTGAGCACTGGGGGTGATGGGTGAGCGTTACTCGATGCGAGTTAGGACACGGGGCACAGGGGGTGATGGGTGAGTGGGACTTGGTGCGAGTTAGGACACGGGGCAGTGAGCACAGGGGGTGATGGGTGAGTGGGACTCGGTGTGACTTAGGACACGGGTCAGTGAGCACAGGGGGTGATGGGTGAGTGGGACTCGGTGTGAGTTAGGACACGGGACACAGTGGGTGATGGGTGAGTGGGACTCGCTGCGAGTTAGGACATGGGGCAGCGAGCACAGGGGGTGATGGGTGAGTGGGACTCGCTGCGAGTTAGGACACGGGGCAGTGAGCACAGGGGGTGATGGGTGAGTGGGACTTGGTGCGTGTTAGGACACGGGACACAGGGGGTGATGGGTGAGTGGGACTCGGTGCGAGTTAGGACACGGGTCAGTGAGCACAGGGGGTGATGGGTGAGTGGGACTTGGTGCGAATTAGGACACGGGACACAGTGTTTGATGGGTGAGCGGGACTCGCTGCGAGTTAGGACACGGGGCAATGAGCACAGTGGGTGATGGGTGAGTGGGACTCGATGCAAGTTAGGACACGGGGCAGTGAGCACAGGGGGTGATGGGTGAGCGGGACTTGGTGTGAGTTAGGACACAGGGCAGTGAGCACAGCGGGTGATGGGTGAGTGGGACTCGATGCGAGTTAGGACACGGGGCAGTGAGCACAGAGGGTGATGGGTGAGCGGGACTGGGTGTGAGTTAGGACACGGGGCAGTGAGCACAGGGGGTGATGGGTGAGTGGGACTCGATGCGAGTTAGGACACGGGGCAGTGAGCACAGGGGGTGATGGGTGAGCGGGACTGGGTGTGAGTTAGGAAACGGGGCAGTGAGCACAGCGGGTGATGGGTGAGGGGGACTGGGTGTGAGTTAGGAAACGGGGCAGTGAGCACAGGGGGTGATGGGTCAGCGGGACTCGGTGCGAGTTAGGACACGGGACACAGGGGGTGATGGGTGAGCGGGACTGGGTGTGAGTTAGGAAACGGGGCAGTGAGCACAGAGGGTGATGGGTGAGCGGGACTGGGTGTGAGTTAGGACACGGGGCAGTGAGCACAGGGGGTGATGGGTGAGTGGGACTCGATGCGAGTTAGGACACGGGGCAGTGAGCACAGGGGGTGATGGGTGAGCGGGACTGGGTGTGAGTTAGGAAACGGGGCAGTGAGCACAGCGGGTGATGGGTGAGGGGGACTGGGTGTGAGTTAGGAAACGGGGCAGTGAGCACAGGGGGTGATGGGTCAGCGGGACTCGGTGCGAGTTAGGACACGGGACACAGGGGGTGATGAGTGAGTGGGACTTGGTACGAGTTAGGACACGGGGCAGTGAGCACAGGGAGTGATGGGTGAGCGGGACTGGGTGTGAGTTAGGACACGGGGCAATTAGCACAGGGGGTGATGGGTGAGTGGGACTCGATGCGAGTTAGGACACGGGGCAGTGAGCACAGAGGGTGATGGGTGAGCGGGACTTGGTGTGAGTTAGGACACGGGGCAGTGAGCACAGGGGGTGATGGGTGAGCGGGACTGGGTATGAGTTAGGACACGGGACACAGGGGGTAATGGGTGAGTGGGACTTGGTGCGAATTAGGACACGGGGCAGTGGGCACAGGGGGTGATGGGTGAGCGGGACTCGGTGCGAGTTAGGACACGGGGCAGCGAGCACAGTGGGTGATGGGTGAGTGGGACTGGGTGTGAGTTAGGACACAGGGCAGCGAGCACAGGGGGTGATGGGTGAGTGGGACTGGGTGTGAGTTAGGACACGGGGCAGAGAGCACAGGGGGTGATGGGTGAGTGGGACTGGGTGTGAGTTAGGACACGGGGCAGCGAGCACAGGGGGTGATGGGTGAGTGGGACTGGGTGTGAGTTAGGACACGGGGCAGCGAGCACAGGGGGTGATGGGTGAACGGGACTCGGTGCGAGTTAGGACACGGGGCAGCGAGCACAGGGGGTGATGGGTGAGTGGTACTCGGTGCGAGTTAGGACACGGGGCAGTGAGCACTGGGGGTGATGGGTGAGCGGGACTCGATGCGAGTTAGGACACGGGGCACAGGGGGTGATGGGTGAGTGGGACTTGGTGCGAGTTAGGACACGGGGCAGTGAGCACAGGGGGTGATGGGTGAGTGGGACTCGGTGTGACTTAGGACACGGGTCAGTGAGCACAGGGGGTGATGGGTGAGTGGGACTCGGTGTGAGTTAGGACACGGGACACAGTGGGTGATGGGTGAGTGGGACTCGCTGCGAGTTAGGACATGGGGCAGCGAGCACAGGGGGTGATGGGTGAGTGGGACTCGCTGCGAGTTAGGACACGGGGCAGTGAGCACAGGGGGTGATGGGTGAGTGGGACTTGGTGCGTGTTAGGACACGGGACACAGGGGGTGATGGGTGAGTGGGACTCGGTGCGAGTTAGGACACGGGTCAGTGAGCACAGGGGGTGATGGGTGAGTGGGACTTGGTGCGAATTAGGACACGGGACACAGTGTTTGATGGGTGAGCGGGACTGGGTGTGAGTTAGGACACGGGGCAATGAGCACAGTGGGTGATGGGTGAGTGGGACTCGATGCAAGTTAGGACACGGGGCAGTGAGCACAGGGGGTGATGGGTGAGCGGGACTTGGTGTGAGTTAGGACACAGGGCAGTGAGCACAGCGGGTGATGGGTGAGTGGGACTCGATGCGAGTTAGGACACGGGGCAGTGAGCACAGAGGGTGATGGGTGAGCGGGACTGGGTGTGAGTTAGGACACGGGGCAGTGAGCACAGGGGGTGATGGGTGAGTGGGACTCGATGCGAGTTAGGACACGGGGCAGTGAGCACAGGGGGTGATGGGTGAGCGGGACTGGGTGTGAGTTAGGAAACGGGGCAGTGAGCACAGCGGGTGATGGGTGAGGGGGACTGGGTGTGAGTTAGGAAACGGGGCAGTGAGCACAGGGGGTGATGGGTCAGCGGGACTCGGTGCGAGTTAGGACACGGGACACAGGGGGTGATGGGTGAGCGGGACTGGGTGTGAGTTAGGAAACGGGGCAGTGAGCACAGAGGGTGATGGGTGAGCAGGACTGGGTGTGAGTTAGGACACGGGGCAGTGAGCACAGGGGGTGATGGGTGAGTGGGACTCGATGCGAGTTAGGACACGGGGCAGTGAGCACAGGGGGTGATGGGTGAGCGGGACTGGGTGTGAGTTAGGAAACGGGGCAGTGAGCACAGCGGGTGATGGGTGAGGGGGACTGGGTGTGAGTTAGGAAACGGGGCAGTGAGCACAGGGGGTGATGGGTCAGCGGGACTCGGTGCGAGTTAGGACACGGGACACAGGGGGTGATGAGTGAGTGGGACTTGGTACGAGTTAGGACACGGGGCAGTGAGCACAGGGAGTGATGGGTGAGCGGGACTGGGTGTGAGTTAGGACACGGGGCAATGAGCACAGGGGGTGATGGGTGAGTGGGACTCGATGCGAGTTAGGACACGGGGCAGTGAGCACAGAGGGTGATGGGTGAGCGGGACTTTGTGTGAGTTAGGACACGGGGCAGTGAGCACAGGGGGTGATGGGTGAGCGGGACTGGGTATGAGTTAGGACACGGGGCAGCGAGCACAGGGGGTTATGGGTGAGCGGGACTGGGTGTGAGTTAGGACACGGGGCAGTGAGCACAGGGGGTGATGGGTGAGCGGGACTCGGTGCGAGTTAGGACACGGGTCAGTGAGCACAGGGGGTGATGGGTAAGTGGGACTCGGTGCAAGTTAGGACACGGGACACAGGGGGTAATGGGTGAGTGGGACTTGGTGCGAATTAGGACACGGGGCAGTGGGCACAGGGGGTGATGGGTGAGCGGGACTCGGTGCGAGTTAGGACACGGGGCAGCGAGCACAGTGGGTGATGGGTGAGTGGGACTGGGTGTGAGTTAGGACACAGGGCAGCGAGCACAGGGGGTGATGGGTGAGTGGGACTGGGTGTGAGTTAGGACACGGGGCAGAGAGCACAGGGGGTGATGGGTGAGTGGGACTGGGTGTGAGTTAGGACACGGGGCAGCGAGCACAGGGGGTGATGGGTGAGTGGGACTGGGTGTGAGTTAGGACACGGGGCAGCGAGCACAGGGGGTGATGGGTGAACGGGACTCGGTGCGAGTTAGGACACGGGGCAGCGAGCCACAGGGGGTGATGGGTGAGTGGTACTCGGTGCGAGTTAGGACACGGGGCAGTGAGCACTGGGGGTGATGGGTGAGCGGGACTCGATGCGAGTTAGGACACGGGGCACAGGGGGTGATGGGTGAGTGGGACTTGGTGCGAGTTAGGACACGGGGCAGTGAGCACAGGGGGTGATGGGTGAGTGGGACTCGGTGTGACTTAGGACACGGGTCAGTGAGCACAGGGGGTGATGGGTGAGTGGGACTCGGTGCGAGTTAGGACATGGGGCAGCGAGCACAGGGGGTGATGGGTGAGTGGGACTGGCTGTGAGTTAGGACACGGGTCACAGTGGGTGATGGGTGAGTGGGACTCGCTGCGAGTTAGGACATGGGGCAGCGAGCACAGGGGGTGATGGGTGAGTGGGACTCGCTGCGAGTTAGGACACGGGGCAGTGAGCACAGTGGGTGATGGGTGAGTGGGACTCGGTGCGAGTTAGGACACGGGACAGTGAGCACAGAGGGTGATGGGTGAGCGGGACTGGGTGCGAGTTAGGACACGGGACACAGGGGGTGATTGGTGAGCGGGACTCGGTGCGAGTTAGGACACGGGTCTCAGGGGGTGATGGGTGAGTGGGACTTGGTGCGAGTTAGGACACGGGACACAGGGGGTGATGGGTGAGTGGGACTCGGTGCGAGTTAGGACACGGGTCAGTGAGCACAGGGGGTGATGGGTGAGTGGGACTTGGTGCGAATTAGGACACGGGACACAGTGGGTGATGGGTGAGCGGGACTGGGTGTGAGTTAGGACACGGGGCAGTGAGCACAGGGGGTGATGGGTGAGTGGGACTCGATGCAAGTTAGGACACGGGGCAGTGAGCACAGGGGGTGATGGGTGAGCGGGACTTGGTGTGAGTTAGGACACAGGGCAGTGAGCACAGGGGGTGATGGGTGAGTGGGACTCGATGCGAGTTAGGACACGGGGCAGTGAGCACAGAGGGTGATGGGTGAGCGGGACTGGGTGTGAGTTAGGACACGGGGCAGTGAGCACAGGGGGTGATGGGTGAGTGGGACTCGATGCGAGTTAGGACACGGGGCAGTGAGCACAGGGGGTGATGGGTGAGCGGGACTGGGTGTGAGTTAGGACAGGGGGCAGTGATCACAGGGGGTGATGGGTGAGGGGGACTGGGTGTGAGTTAGGAAACGGGGCAGTGAGCACAGGGGGTGATGGGTGAGCGGGACTCGGTGCGAGTTAGGACACGGGACACAGGCGGTGATGGGTGAGTGGGACTTGGTGCGAGTTAGGACACGGGGCAGTGGGCACAGGGGATGATGGGTGAGCGGGACTCGGTGCGAGTTAGGACACGGGGCAGCGAGCACAGTGGGTGATGGGTGAGTGGGACTGGGTGTGAGTTAGGACACAGGGCAGCGAGCACAGGGGGTGATGGGTGAGTGGGACTCGGTGCGAGTTAGGACATGGGGCAGCGAGCACAGGGGGTGATGGGTGAGTGGGACTGGGTGTGAGTTAGGACACGGGGCAGTGAGCACAGGGGGTGATGGGTGAGTGGGACTGGGTGTGAGTTAGGACACGGGGCAGTGAGCACAGGGGGTGATGGGTGAGCGGGACTGGGTGTGAGTTAGGACACGGGGCAGTGAGCACAGGGGGTGATGGGTGAGTGGGACTCGATGCGAGTTAGGACACGGGGCAGCGAGCACAGGGGGTTGTGGGTGAGCGGGACTGGGTGTGAGTTAGGACACGGGGCAGTGAGCACAGCGGGTGATGGGTGAGCGGGACTCGGTGCGAGTTAGGACACGGGGCAGTGAGCACAGGGGGTGATGGGTGAGTGGGACTGGGTGTGAGTTAGTACACAGGGGAAGTGAGCACACGGGGTGATGGGTGAGTGGGACTGGGTGTGAGTTAGGACACGGGGCAGTGAGCACAGGGGGTGATGGGTGAGCGGGACTCGGTGCGAGTTAGGACTACGGGTCAGTGAGCACAGGGGGTGATGGGTAAGTGGGACTCGGTGCAAGTTAGGACATGGGGCAGTGAGCACAGGGGGTGATGGGTGAGGGGGACTGGGTGTGAGTTAGGACACGGGACACAGTGGGTGATGGGTGAGTGGGACTCGCTGCGAGTTAGGACATGGGGCAGCGAGCACAGGGGGTGATGGGTGAGTGGGACTCGCTGCGAGTTAGGACACGGGGCAGTGAGCACAGTGGGTGATGGGTGAGTGGGACTCGGTGCGAGTTAGGACACGGGGCAGTGAGCACAGAGGGTGATGGGTGAGCGGGACTGGGTGCGAGTTAGGACACGGGACACAGGGGGTGATGGGTGAGCGGGACTCGGTGCGAGTTAGGACACGGGACACAGGGGGTGATGGGTGAGTGGGACTTGGTGCGAGTTAGGACACGGGACAAAGGGGGTGATGGGTGAGTGGGACTCGGTGCGAGTTAGGACAAGGGTCAGTGAGCACAGGGGTTGATGGGTGAGTGGGACTTGGTGCGAATTAGGACACGGGACACAGTGGGTGATGGGTGAGCGGGACTGGGTGTGAGTTAGGACACGGGTCAGTGAGCACAGGGGGTGATGGGTGAGGGGGACTGGGTGTGAGTTAGGACACGGGGCACAGGGGGTGATGGGTGAGTGGGACTGGGTGTGAGTTAGGACACGGGGCAGTGAGCACAGGGGGTGATGGGTGAGTGGGACTCGGTGCGAGTTAGGACACTGGACACAGGGGGTGATGGGTGAGTGGGACTCGGTGCGAGTTAGGACACGGGACACAGGGGGTGATGGGTGAGGGGGACTGGGTGTGAGTTAGGACACGGGACACAGAGGGTGATGGGTGAGTGTGACTGGGTGCGAGTTAGGACACGGGGCAGTGGGCACAGGGGGTGATGGGTGAGTGGGACTCGGTGCGAGTTAGGACACAGGGCAGTGAGCACAAGGGGTGATGGGTGAACGGGACTGGGAGTGAGTTAGGACACGGGGCAGTGAGCAGAGGGGGTGATGGGTGAGTGGGACTCGGTGCGAGTTAGGACACGGGACACAGAGGGTGATGGGTGAGTGGGACTCGATGCGAGTTAGGACACGGGGCAGTGGGCACAGGGGGTGATGGGTGAGTGGGACTCGGTGTGAGTTAGGACACAGGGCAGTGAGCACAGGGGGTGATGGGTGAGTGGGACTCGGTGCGAGTTAGGATACGGGACACGGGGTGATGGGTGAGCGGGACTCGGTGTGAGTTAGGACACGGGACACAGGGGGTGATGAGTGAGTGGGACTTGGTACGAGTTAGGACACGGGGCAGTGAGCACAGGAAGTGATGGGTGAGCGGGACTGGGTGTGAGTTAGGACACGGGGCAATGAGCACAGGGGGTGATGGGTGAGCAGGACTTGGTGTGAGTTAGGACACGGGGCAGTGAGCACAGGGGGTGATGGGTGAGCGGGACTGGGTGTGAGTTAGGACACGGGGCAGCGAGCACAGGGGGTTATGGGTGAGCGGGACTGGGTGTGAGTTAGGACACGGGGCAGTGAGCACAGGGGGTGATGGGTGAGCGGGACTCGGTGCGAGTTAGGACACGGGTCAGTGAGCACAGGGGGTGATGGGTAAGTGGGACTCGGTGCAAGTTAGGACACGGGACACAGGGGGTGATGGGTGAGTGGTACTTGGTGCGATTTAGGACATGGGGCAGTGGGCACAGGGGGTGATGGGTGAGCGGGACTCGGTGCGAGTTAGGACACGGGGCAGCGAGCACAGGGGGTGATGGGTGAGTGGGATTGGGTGTGAGTTAGGACACGGGGCAGCGAGCACAGTGGGTGATGGGTGAGTGGGACTGGGTGTGAGTTAGGACACGGGGCAGTGAGCACAGGGGGTGATGGGTGAGCGGGACTGGGTGTGAGTTAGGACAGGGGGCAGTGATCACAGGGGGTGATGGGTGAGGGGGACTGGGTGTGAGTTAGGAAACGGGGCAGTGAGCACAGCGGGTGATGGGTGAGCGGGACTCGGTGCGAGTTAGGACACGGGACACAGGGGGTGATGGGTGAGTGGGACTTGGTGCGAGTTAGGACACGGGGCAGTGGGCACAGGGGGTGATGGGTGAGCGGGACACGGTGTGAGTTAGGACACGGGACACAGGGGGTGATGAGTGAGTGGGACTTGGTACGAGTTAGGACACGGGGCAGTGAGCACAGGGAATGATGGGTGAGCGGGACTGGGTGTGAGTTGGGACACGGGGCAATGAGCACAGGGGGTGATGGGTGAGTGGGACTGGGTGTGAGTTAGGACACGGGGTAGTGAGCACAGGGGGTGATGGGTGAGTGGGACTGGGTGTGAGTTAGGACACGGGGCAGTGAGCACAGGGGGTGATGGGTGAGTGGGACTGGGTGTGAGTTAGGACACGGGGCAGCGAGCACAGAGGGTGATGGGTGAGTGGGACTGGGTGTGAGTTAGGACACGGGGCAGCGAGCACAGAGGGTGATGGGTGAGCGGGACTCGGTGCGAGTTAGGACACGGGGCAGCGAGCACAGGGGGTGATGGGTGAGTGGGACTCGGTGCGAGTTAGGACACGGGGCAGTGAGCACTGGGGGTGATGGGTGAGCGTTACTCGATGCGAGTTAGGACACGGGGCACAGGGGGTGATGGGTGAGTGGGACTTGGTGCGAGTTAGGACACGGGGCAGTGAGCACAGGGGGTGATGGGTGAGTGGGACTCGGTGTGACTTAGGACACGGGTCAGTGAGCACAGGGGGTGATGGGTGAGTGGGACTCGGTGTGAGTTAGGACACGGGACACAGTGGGTGATGGGTGAGTGGGACTCGCTGCGAGTTAGGACATGGGGCAGCGAGCACAGGGGGTGATGGGTGAGTGGGACTCGCTGCGAGTTAGGACACGGGGCAGTGAGCACAGGGGGTGATGGGTGAGTGGGACTTGGTGCGTGTTAGGACACGGGACACAGGGGGTGATGGGTGAGTGGGACTCGGTGCGAGTTAGGACACGGGTCAGTGAGCACAGGGGGTGATGGGTGAGTGGGACTTGGTGCGAATTAGGACACGGGACACAGTGTTTGATGGGTGAGCGGGACTCGCTGCGAGTTAGGACACGGGGCAATGAGCACAGTGGGTGATGGGTGAGTGGGACTCGATGCAAGTTAGGACACGGGGCAGTGAGCACAGGGGGTGATGGGTGAGCGGGACTTGGTGTGAGTTAGGACACAGGGCAGTGAGCACAGCGGGTGATGGGTGAGTGGGACTCGATGCGAGTTAGGACACGGGGCAGTGAGCACAGAGGGTGATGGGTGAGCGGGACTGGGTGTGAGTTAGGACACGGGGCAGTGAGCACAGGGGGTGATGGGTGAGTGGGACTCGATGCGAGTTAGGACACGGGGCAGTGAGCACAGGGGGTGATGGGTGAGCGGGACTGGGTGTGAGTTAGGAAACGGGGCAGTGAGCACAGCGGGTGATGGGTGAGGGGGACTGGGTGTGAGTTAGGAAACGGGGCAGTGAGCACAGGGGGTGATGGGTCAGCGGGACTCGGTGCGAGTTAGGACACGGGACACAGGGGGTGATGGGTGAGCGGGACTGGGTGTGAGTTAGGAAACGGGGCAGTGAGCACAGAGGGTGATGGGTGAGCGGGACTGGGTGTGAGTTAGGACACGGGGCAGTGAGCACAGGGGGTGATGGGTGAGTGGGACTCGATGCGAGTTAGGACACGGGGCAGTGAGCACAGGGGGTGATGGGTGAGCGGGACTGGGTGTGAGTTAGGAAACGGGGCAGTGAGCACAGCGGGTGATGGGTGAGGGGGACTGGGTGTGAGTTAGGAAACGGGGCAGTGAGCACAGGGGGTGATGGGTCAGCGGGACTCGGTGCGAGTTAGGACACGGGACACAGGGGGTGATGAGTGAGTGGGACTTGGTACGAGTTAGGACACGGGGCAGTGAGCACAGGGAGTGATGGGTGAGCGGGACTGGGTGTGAGTTAGGACACGGGGCAATGAGCACAGGGGGTGATGGGTGAGTGGGACTCGATGCGAGTTAGGACACGGGGCAGTGAGCACAGAGGGTGATGGGTGAGCGGGACTTGGTGTGAGTTAGGACACGGGGCAGTGAGCACAGGGGGTGATGGGTGAGCGGGACTGGGTATGAGTTAGGACACGGGACACAGGGGGTAATGGGTGAGTGGGACTTGGTGCGAATTAGGACACGGGGCAGTGGGCACAGGGGGTGATGGGTGAGCGGGACTCGGTGCGAGTTAGGACACGGGGCAGCGAGCACAGTGGGTGATGGGTGAGTGGGACTGGGTGTGAGTTAGGACACAGGGCAGCGAGCACAGGGGGTGATGGGTGAGTGGGACTGGGTGTGAGTTAGGACACGGGGCAGAGAGCACAGGGGGTGATGGGTGAGTGGGACTGGGTGTGAGTTAGGACACGGGGCAGCGAGCACAGGGGGTGATGGGTGAGTGGGACTGGGTGTGAGTTAGGACACGGGGCAGCGAGCACAGGGGGTGATGGGTGAACGGGACTCGGTGCGAGTTAGGACACGGGGCAGCGAGCACAGGGGGTGATGGGTGAGTGGTACTCGGTGCGAGTTAGGACACGGGGCAGTGAGCACTGGGGGTGATGGGTGAGCGGGACTCGATGCGAGTTAGGACACGGGGCACAGGGGGTGATGGGTGAGTGGGACTTGGTGCGAGTTAGGACACGGGGCAGTGAGCACAGGGGGTGATGGGTGAGTGGGACTCGGTGTGACTTAGGACACGGGTCAGTGAGCACAGGGGGTGATGGGTGAGTGGGACTCGGTGCGAGTTAGGACATGGGGCAGCGAGCACAGGGGGTGATGGGTGAGTGGGACTGGCTGTGAGTTAGGACACGGGTCACAGTGGGTGATGGGTGAGTGGGACTCGCTGCGAGTTAGGACATGGGGCAGCGAGCACAGGGGGTGATGGGTGAGTGGGACTCGCTGCGAGTTAGGACACGGGGCAGTGAGCACAGTGGGTGATGGGTGAGTGGGACTCGGTGCGAGTTAGGACACGGGACAGTGAGCACAGAGGGTGATGGGTGAGCGGGACTGGGTGCGAGTTAGGACACGGGACACAGGGGGTGATTGGTGAGCGGGACTCGGTGCGAGTTAGGACACGGGTCTCAGGGGGTGATGGGTGAGTGGGACTTGGTGCGAGTTAGGACACGGGACACAGGGGGTGATGGGTGAGTGGGACTCGGTGCGAGTTAGGACACGGGTCAGTGAGCACAGGGGGTGATGGGTGAGTGGGACTTGGTGCGAATTAGGACACGGGACACAGTGGGTGATGGGTGAGCGGGACTGGGTGTGAGTTAGGACACGGGGCAGTGAGCACAGGGGGTGATGGGTGAGTGGGACTCGATGCAAGTTAGGACACGGGGCAGTGAGCACAGGGGGTGATGGGTGAGCGGGACTTGGTGTGAGTTAGGACACAGGGCAGTGAGCACAGGGGGTGATGGGTGAGTGGGACTCGATGCGAGTTAGGACACGGGGCAGTGAGCACAGAGGGTGATGGGTGAGCGGGACTGGGTGTGAGTTAGGACACGGGGCAGTGAGCACAGGGGGTGATGGGTGAGTGGGACTCGATGCGAGTTAGGACACGGGGCAGTGAGCACAGGGGGTGATGGGTGAGCGGGACTGGGTGTGAGTTAGGACAGGGGGCAGTGATCACAGGGGGTGATGGGTGAGGGGGACTGGGTGTGAGTTAGGAAACGGGGCAGTGAGCACAGGGGGTGATGGGTGAGCGGGACTCGGTGCGAGTTAGGACACGGGACACAGGCGGTGATGGGTGAGTGGGACTTGGTGCGAGTTAGGACACGGGGCAGTGGGCACAGGGGGTGATGGGTGAGCGGGACTCGGTGCGAGTTAGAACACGGGACACAGGGGGTGATGAGTGAGTGGGACTTGGTACGAGTTAGGACACGGGGCAGTGAGCACAGGGAGTGATGGGTGAGCGGGACTGGGTGTGAGTTAGGACACGGGGCAATGAGCACAGGGGGTGATGGGTGAGTGGGACTCGATGCGAGTTAGGACACGGGGCAGTGAGCACAGAGGGTGATGGGTGAGCGGGACTTGGTGTGAGTTAGGACACGGGGCAGTGAGCACAGGGGGTGATGGGTGAGCGGGACTGGGTGTGAGTTAGGACACGGGGCAGAGAGCACAGGGGGTGATGGGTGAGTGGGACTGGGTGTGAGTCAGGACACGGGGCAGCGAGCACAGGGCGTTATGGGTGAGCGGGACTGGGTGTGAGTTAGGAGACGGGACACAGGGGGTGATGGGTGAGTGGGACTTGGTGCGAATTAGGACACGGGGCAGTGGGCACAGGGGGTGATGGGTGAGCGGGACTCAGTGCGAGTTAGGACACGGGGCAGCGAGCACAGTGGGTGATGGGTGAGTGGGACTGGGTGTGAGTTAGGACACAGGGCAGCGAGCACAGGGGGTGATGGGTGAGTGGGACTCGGTGCGAGTTAGGACACGGGGCAGCGAGCACAGGGGGTGATGGGTGAGTGGGACTGGGGGTGAGTTAGGACACGGGGCAGTGAGCACAGGGGGTGATGGGTGAGTGGGACTGGGTGTGAGTTAGGACACGGGGCAGTGAGCACAGGGAGTGATGGGTGAGTGGGACTGGGTGTGAGTTAGGACACGGGGCAGCGAGCACAGGGGGTGATGGGTGAGTGGGACTGGGTGTGAGTTAGGACACGGGGCAGAGAGCACAGGGGGTGATGGGTGAGTGGGACTGGGTGTGAGTTAGGACACGGGGCAGCGAGCACAGGGGGTGATGGGTGAGTGGGACTGGGTGTGAGTTAGGACACGGGTCAGTGAGCACAGGGGGTGATGGGTGAGTGGGACTCGGTGCGAGTTAGGACATGGGGCAGCGAGTACAGGGGGTGATGGGTGAGTGGGACTGGCTGTGAGTTAGGACACGGGTCACAGTGGGTGATGGGTGAGTGGGACTCGCTGCGAGTTAGGACATGGGGCAGCGAGCACAGGGGGTGATGGGTGAGTGGGACTCGATGCGAGTTAGGACACGGGGCACAGGGGGTGATGGGTGAGTGGGACTTGGTGCGAGTTAGGACACGGGGCAGTGAGCACAGGGGGTGATGGGTGAGTGGGACTCGGTGTGACTTAGGACACGGGTCAGTGAGCACAGGGGGTGATGGGTGAGTGGGACTCGGTGCGAGTTAGGACATGGGGCAGCGAGCACAGGGGGTGATGGGTGAGTGGGACTGGCTGTGAGTTAGGACACGGGTCACAGTGGGTGATGGGTGAGTGGGACTCGCTGCGAGTTAGGACATGGGGCAGCGAGCACAGGGGGTGATGGGTGAGTGGGACTCGCTGCGAGTTAGGACACGGGGCAGTGAGCACAGTGGGTGATGGGTGAGTGGGACTCGGTGCGAGTTAGGACACGGGACAGTGAGCACAGAGGGTGATGGGTGAGCGGGACTGGGTGCGAGTTAGGACACGGGACACAGGGGGTGATTGGTGAGCGGGACTCGGTGCGAGTTAGGACACGGGACTCAGGGGGTGATGGGTGAGTGGGACTTGGTGCGAGTTAGGACACGGGACACAGGGGGTGATGGGTGAGTGGGACTCGGTGCGAGTTAGGACACGGGTCAGTGAGCACAGGGGGTGATGGGTGAGTGGGACTTGGTGCGAATTAGGACACGGGACACAGTGGGTGATGGGTGAGCGGGACTGGGTGTGAGTTAGGACACGGGGCAGTGAGCACAGGGGGTGATGGGTGAGTGGGACTCGATGCAAGTTAGGACACGGGGCAGTGAGCACAGGGGGTGATGGGTGAGCGGGACTTGGTGTGAGTTAGGACACAGGGCAGTGAGCACAGGGGGTGATGGGTGAGTGGGACTCGATGCGAGTTAGGACACGGGGCAGTGAGCACAGAGGGTGATGGGTGAGCGGGACTGGGTGTGAGTTAGGACACGGGGCAGTGAGCACAGGGGGTGATGGGTGAGTGGGACTCGATGCGAGTTAGGACACGGGGCAGTGAGCACAGGGGGTGATGGGTGAGCGGGACTGGGTGTGAGTTAGGACAGGGGGCAGTGATCACAGGGGGTGATGGGTGAGGGGGACTGGGTGTGAGTTAGGAAACGGGGCAGTGAGCACAGGGGGTGATGGGTGAGCGGGACTCGGTGCGAGTTAGGACACGGGACACAGGCGGTGATGGGTGAGTGGGACTTGTTGCGAGTTAGGACACGGGGCAGTGGGCACAGGGGGTGATGGGTGAGCGGGACTCGGTGCGAGTTAGGACACGGGACACAGGGGGTGATGAGTGAGTGGGACTTGGTACGAGTTAGGACACGGGGCAGTGAGCACAGGGAGTGATGGGTGAGCGGGACTGGGTGTGAGTTAGGACACGGGGCAATGAGCACAGGGGGTGATGGGTGAGTGGGACTCGATGCGAGTTAGGACACGGGGCAGTGAGCACAGAGGGTGATGGGTGAGCGGGACTTGGTGTGAGTTAGGACACGGGGCAGTGAGCACAGGGGGTGATGGGTGAGCGGGACTGGGTGTGAGTCAGGACACGGGGCAGCGAGCACAGGGCGTTATGGGTGAGCGGGACTGGGTTTGAGTTAGGACACGGGACACAGGGGGTGATGGGTGAGTGGGACTTGGTGCGAATTAGGACACGGGGCAGTGGGCACAGGGGGTGATGGGTGAGCGGGACTGGGTGTGAGTTAGGACACGGGGCAGTGAGCACAGGGGGTGATGGGTGAGTGGGACTCGATGCGAGTTAGGACACGGGGCAGTGAGCACAGGGGGTGATGGGTGAGCGGGACTGGGTGTGAGTTAGGACAGGGGGCAGTGATCACAGGGGGTGATGGGTGAGGGGGACTGGGTGTGAGTTAGGAAACGGGGCAGTGAGCACAGGGGGTGATGGGTGAGCGGGACTCGGTGCGAGTTAGGACACGGGACACAGGCGGTGATGGGTGAGTGGGACTTGGTGCGAGTTAGGACACGGGGCAGTGGGCACAGGGGGTGATGGGTGAGCGGGACTCGGTGCGAGTTAGAACACGGGACACAGGGGGTGATGAGTGAGTGGGACTTGGTACGAGTTAGGACACGGGGCAGTGAGCACAGGGAGTGATGGGTGAGCGGGACTGGGTGTGAGTTAGGACACGGGGCAATGAGCACAGGGGGTGATGGGTGAGTGGGACTCGATGCGAGTTAGGACACGGGGCAGTGAGCACAGAGGGTGATGGGTGAGCGGGACTTGGTGTGAGTTAGGACACGGGGCAGTGAGCACAGGGGGTGATGGGTGAGCGGGACTGGGTGTGAGTTAGGACACGGGGCAGAGAGCACAGGGGGTGATGGGTGAGTGGGACTGGGTGTGAGTCAGGACACGGGGCAGCGAGCACAGGGCGTTATGGGTGAGCGGGACTGGGTGTGAGTTAGGACACGGGACACAGGGGGTGATGGGTGAGTGGGACTTGGTGCGAATTAGGACACGGGGCAGTGGGCACAGGGGGTGATGGGTGAGCGGGACTCGGTGCGAGTTAGGACACGGGGCAGCGAGCACAGTGGGTGATGGGTGAGTGGGACTGGGTGTGAGTTAGGACATAGGGCAGCGAGCACAGGGGGTGATGGGTGAGTGGGACTCGGTGCGAGTTAGGACACGGGGCAGCGAGCACAGGGGGTGATGGGTGAGTGGGACTGGGGGTGAGTTAGGACACGGGGCAGTGAGCACAGGGGGTGATGGGTGAGTGGGACTGGGTGTGAGTTAGGACACGGGGCAGTGAGCACAGGGAGTGATGGGTGAGTGGGACTGGGTGTGAGTTAGGACACGGGGCAGCGAGCACAGGGGGTGATGGGTGAGTGGGACTGGGTGTGAGTTAGGACACGGGGCAGAGAGCACAGGGGGTGATGGGTGAGTGGGACTGGGTGTGAGTTAGGACACGGGGCAGTGAGCACAGGGGGTGATGGGTGAGTGGGACTGGGTGTGAGTTAGGACACGGGTCAGTGAGCACAGGGGGTGATGGGTGAGTGGGACTCGGTGCGAGTTAGGACATGGGGCAGCGAGCACAGGGGGTGATGGGTGAGTGGGACTGGCTGTGAGTTAGGACACGGGTCACAGTGGGTGATGGGTGAGTGGGACTCGCTGCGAGTTAGGACATGGGGCAGCGAGCACAGGGGGTGATGGGTGAGTGGGACTCGATGCGAGTTAGGACACGGGGCACAGGGGGTGATGGGTGAGTGGGACTTGGTGCGAGTTAGGACACGGGGCAGTGAGCACAGGGGGTGATGGGTGAGTGGGACTCGGTGTGACTTAGGACACGGGTCAGTGAGCACAGGGGGTGATGGGTGAGTGGGACTCGGTGCGAGTTAGGACATGGGGCAGCGAGCACAGGGGGTGATGGGTGAGTGGGACTGGCTGTGAGTTAGGACACGGGTCACAGTGGGTGATGGGTGAGTGGGACTCGCTGCGAGTTAGGACATGGGGCAGCGAGCACAGGGGGTGATGGGTGAGTGGGACTCGCTGCGAGTTAGGACACGGGGCAGTGAGCACAGTGGGTGATGGGTGAGTGGGACTCGGTGCGAGTTAGGACACGGGACAGTGAGCACAGAGGGTGATGGGTGAGCGGGACTGGGTGCGAGTTAGGACACGGGACACAGGGGGTGATTGGTGAGCGGGACTCGGTGCGAGTTAGGACACGGGACTCAGGGGGTGATGGGTGAGTGGGACTTGGTGCGAGTTAGGACACGGGACACAGGGGGTGATGGGTGAGTGGGACTCGGTGCGAGTTAGGACACGGGTCAGTGAGCACAGGGGGTGATGGGTGAGTGGGACTTGGTGCGAATTAGGACACGGGACACAGTGGGTGATGGGTGAGCGGGACTGGGTGTGAGTTAGGACACGGGGCAGTGAGCACAGGGGGTGATGGGTGAGTGGGACTCGATGCAAGTTAGGACACGGGGCAGTGAGCACAGGGGGTGATGGGTGAGCGGGACTTGGTGTGAGTTAGGACACAGGGCAGTGAGCACAGGGGGTGATGGGTGAGTGGGACTCGATGCGAGTTAGGACACGGGGCAGTGAGCACAGAGGGTGATGGGTGAGCGGGACTGGGTGTGAGTTAGGACACGGGGCAGTGAGCACAGGGGGTGATGGGTGAGTGGGACTCGATGCGAGTTAGGACACGGGGCAGTGAGCACAGGGGGTGATGGGTGAGCGGGACTGGGTGTGAGTTAGGACAGGGGGCAGTGATCACAGGGGGTGATGGGTGAGGGGGACTGGGTGTGAGTTAGGAAACGGGGCAGTGAGCACAGGGGGTGATGGGTGAGCGGGACTCGGTGCGAGTTAGGACACGGGACACAGGCGGTGATGGGTGAGTGGGACTTGGTGCGAGTTAGGACACGGGGCAGTGGGCACAGGGGGTGATGGGTGAGCGGGACTCGGTGCGAGTTAGGACACGGGACACAGGGGGTGATGAGTGAGTGGGACTTGGTACGAGTTAGGACACGGGGCAGTGAGCACAGGGAGTGATGGGTGAGCGGGACTGGGTGTGAGTTAGGACACGGGGCAATGAGCACAGGGGGTGATGGGTGAGTGGGACTCGATGCGAGTTAGGACACGGGGCAGTGAGCACAGAGGGTGATGGGTGAGCGGGACTTGGTGTGAGTTAGGACACGGGGCAGTGAGCACAGGGGGTGATGGGTGAGCGGGACTGGGTGTGAGTCAGGACACGGGGCAGCGAGCACAGGGCGTTATGGGTGAGCGGGACTGGGTTTGAGTTAGGACACGGGACACAGGGGGTGATGGGTGAGTGGGACTTGGTGCGAATTAGGACACGGGGCAGTGGGCACAGGGGGTGATGGGTGAGCGGGACTCGGTGCGAGTTAGGACACGGGGCAGCGAGCACAGTGGGTGATGGGTGAGTGGGACTGGGTGTGAGTTAGGACACAGGGCAGCGAGCACAGGGGGTGATGGGTGAGTGGGACTCGGTGCGAGTTAGGACACGGGGCAGCGAGCACAGGGGGTGATGGGTGAGTGGGACTGGGGGTGAGTTAGGACACGGGGCAGTGAGCACAGGGAGTGATGGGTGAGTGGGACTGGGTGTGAGTTAGGACACGGGGCAGCGAGCACAGGGGGTGATGGGTGAGTGGGACTCGGTGCGAGTTAGGACACGGGGCAGCGAGCACAGGGGGTGATGGGTGAGTGGGACTCGGTGCGAGTTAGGACACGGGGCAGTGAGCACTGGGGGTGATGGGTGAGCGGGACTCGATGCGAGTTAGGACACGGGGCACAGGGGGTGATGGGTGAGTGGGACTTGGTGCAAGTTAGGACACGGGGCAGTGAGCACAGGGGGTGATGGGTGAATGGGACTCGCTGCGAGTTAGGACACGGGGCAGTGAGCACAGTGGGTGATGGGTGAGTGGGACTCGGTGCGAGTTAGGACACGGGGCAGTGAGCACAGGGGGTGATGGGTGAGCGGGACTCGGTGCGAGTTAGGACACGGGACACAGGGGGTGATGGGTGAGTGGGACTTGGTGCGAGTTAGGACACGGGACACAGGGGGTGATGGGTGAGTGGGACTCGGTGCGAGTTAGGACACGGGTCAGTGAGCACAGGGGGTGATGGGTGAGTGGGACTTGGTGCGAATTAGGACACGGGACACAGTGGGTGATGGGTGAGTGGGACTTGGTGCGAGTTAGGACACGGGACACAGAGGGTGATGGGTGAGTGTGACTCGATGCGAGTTAGGACACGGGGCAGTGGGCACAGGGGGTGATGGGTGAGTGGGACTCGGTGTGAGTTAGGACACAGGGCAGTGAGCACAGGGGGTGATGGGTGAGTGGAACTTGGTGCGAGTTAGGACACGGGGCAGTGAGCACAAGGGGTGATGGGTGAGCGGGACTGGGTGTGAGTTAGGACACGGGGCAGTGAGCACAGTGGGTGATGGGTGAGTGGGACTCGGTGCGAGTTAGGACACGGGACACAGGGGGTGATGGGTGAGGGGGACTGGGTGTGAGTTAGGACACGGGACACAGAGGGTGATGGGTGAGTGGGACTGGTTGCGAGTTAGGACACGGGGCAGTGGGCACAGGGGGTGATGGGTGAGTGGGACTCGGTGCGAGTTAGGACACAGGGCAGTGAGCACAGGGGGTGATGGGTGAGTGGGACTCGGTGCAAGTTAGGACACGGGGCAGTGAGCACCACGGGTGATGGGTGAGCGGGACTGGGTGTGAGTTAGGACACGGGGCAGTGAGCAGAGGGGGTGATGGGTGAGTGTGACTCGGTGCGAGTTAGGACACGGGACACAGAGGGTGATGGGTGAGTGGGACTCGATGCGAGTTAGGACACGGGGCAGTGGGCACAGGGGGTGATGGGTGAGTGGGACTCGGTGTGAGTTAGGACACAGGGCAGTGAGCACAGGGGGTGATGGGTGAGTGGGACTTGGTGCGAGTTAGGACACGGGGCAGTGAGCACAAGGGGTGATGGGTGAGCGGGACTGGGTGCGAGTTAGGACACGGGGCAGTGAGCACAGGGGGTGATGGGTGAGCGGGACTGGGTGCGAGTTAGGACACGGGGCAGTGAGCACAGGGGGTGATGGGTGAGTGGGACTCGGTGCGAGTTAGGACACGGGACACAGTGGGTGATAGGTGAGCGGGACTGGGTGCGAGTTAGGACACGGGGTGCCATGTTTATGTTGGGTAGAATGTGGGAAGCCAGCCAGGAGTGCATTGGAGAAGTTGAATCTAGAGGTAACAAAGGCACGGATGAGGGCTTCAGCAGTGGATGAGCTGATGCATGGGTCGAGACGGGCGATGTTACGGAGGTGGAAATAGGTGGTTTTGGTTATGCTGTGGATAAGTGGTTGAAACCTAATTTAAAGTCAAATATGACACCGATGTTGCGAACAGTCTGGTTCATCTTCAGACATAAGAACATAGAATCAGGAGCAGGAGTCAGCCATTCGGCCCATCGAGCCTGCCCCGTCATTCAATGAGATCATGGCTGATCTTCGACCTCAACTCCACTTTCCTGCACTATCCACATATCCCTGGATTCCCTTCATATCCAAAAATTCTATTGATCTCTGTCTTGAATTTACTCAAAGACTGAGCCTCCACAGCCCTCTGGGGGAGAGAATTCCAAAGATTCACCACCCCGAGTGAAGAAATTTCTCCTCATCTCAGTCCTAAATGGCCGAGCCCTTATTCTGAGACTGTGACCCCTGGTTCTGGACTCTCCAGCCAGAGGAAACATCCTCTCAGCATCTACCCTGTCAAGCCAGGTAAGAATTTTGTATGTTTCAATGAGATCACCTCTCATTCTTCTAAACTCCAGAGAATATAGGCCCAGTCTGCTCAATCTCTCCTCATAGGACAACCCCCCCATCCCAGGAATCAGTCTGGTGAACCTTCGTTACACTCCCTCTATGGCAAGTTTATCCTTCCTTAGGTAAGGAGACCAGAACTGTGCACAGTACTCCAGGTGTGGTCTCACCAGGGCCCGATATAATTGCAGCAAGACGTCTTTACTCTTATACTCAAATCCTCCTGTAATAAAAGCCAACATACTATTTGCTTTCTTAATTGCTTGCTGTACCTGCATGTTAACTTTCAGTGATTGGTGTACAAGGACACGCAGGTCCCTCTGAACACCAACATTTCCCAATCTCTCACCATTTAAATAATACTCTACTTTTCTATTTTTCCTACCAAATTGGATAACTTCACATTTCTCCACATTATATTCCATTTGCCATGTTCTTGCCCACTCACTTAGCCTGTCTATTGCCCCTTGAAGCCTCTTTGTATCCTCCTAACAACTTACATTCCCACCAAGCTTTGTATCATCAGCAAACTTGGATATATTACATTTGGTCCCTCATCCCAATCATTGATATAGATTGTGAATATGTGGGGCCCAAGCACTGATCCTTGTGGTACCCTACAGATTGAACCCGGAGCTGGTGGCCCTGTACAGTCCAGGAGCACATGCACCGGGTATGAACCCAATTCTACTGATGGGCACCCTGCCTGTTCTCACTTCAATGCAAATCACAAATTCAAAGCGGGTTTGATTTTTTCAACATTCGTTCCCTTGTCTCGGCTCCAGGGGTGACGACAGTGCTCACCATGACCACGATCAACACTCACCTGCGGGAAACCCTTCCCAAGATCCCTTATGTCAAAGCCATTGACATCTACCTGATGGGCTGCTTCGTGTTTGTTTTTCTGGCCTTGTTGGAATACGCCTTCGTCAATTACATCTTCTTTGGAAAAGTGCCAGCGCAGCAGAAAAAACCGACAGGGAAGAACAACACCGAGCGGGGCCGGCTTGAGAACACCAGGGTAAGTTTGGCATCGTCAGGTGAGGGCTGTCAACCAATGCTCGCTATTCAGCTCTGGGTGGCAGACTGCGCAAGACAGCGGACATTGTTTTATTTGTTCCGGGGATGTGGGTGTCACTGGCAAGGCCGCCGTTTATTGCCCACCCCTAATTGCCCCTTGAGAAGGTGGTGGTGAGCCGCCTTCTTGAACCGCTGCAGTCCGTGTGGTGAAATGCTCCCACAGTGCTGTTAGGGAGGGAGTTCCAGGATTTTGACGCAGTGACGATGGAAGATGGTGTGTGACTTGGAGGGGAACGTGCAGATGAAGGTGTGGATGTTGAAGGTGGTGGATGGGGAGCCAATCAAGCGGCTGCTTTGTCCTGGATAGTGTCGAGCTTCTTGAGTGTTGTTGGAGCTGCACTCATCCAGGCAAGTGGGGAGTATTCCATCACACTCCTGACTTGTGCCTTGTAGATGGTGGAAAGGCTTTGGGGAGTCAGGAGGTGAGACACTCGCCGCAGAATACCCAGCCTCTGACCTACACTTGTAGTCACAGTATTTATTTGGCTGATCCAGTTAAGTTTCTGGTCAATGGTGACCCCCAGGATGTTGATGGTGGGGGATTCAGCGAAGGTAATGCCGTTGAATGTCAAGGGCCGGTGGTTAGACTCTCGCTTGTTGGCGATGGTCATTGCCTGGCCCTTGTGTGGCGCGAATGTTACTTGCCACTTATCAGCCCAAGCCTGAATGTTGTCCAGGTCTTGCTGCATGTGGGCATGGACTGTTTCATTATCTGCAGATGGACTGTGCCCATTGTGGGCTGTGCCCATTGGCCAGAGGCAGGAAGCAGAGGGTAATGGTTGACGGGTGTTTTTGTGACTGGAAGGCTGTTCCCAATGGGGTTCCACAGGGCTCAGTACTAAGCCCCTTGCTTTTTGTGACATTTAGACTTGAATGTTGGGGCTAAGATTAATAAGTCTGCAGATGATACTAAAATCAGCAGTCATAGAATCATAGAATAGATAATGAAGAAGAAAGCTGCGGACTGCAGGAAGTTATCAATGAACTGGTTAAGAGGGCAAATGTAATTGAATCTGGAAAAGTGCGAGGTAATGCATTTGGGGAGGGCTAACAAGGCAAGGGAATACACATTAAATGGTAGGACACTGAGAGGTGTAGAGGAACAAAGGCACCTGGGAGTGCAGGTCTACAGATCCCTGAAGGTAGCAGGCCAGGTAGATCAGGTGGTTAAGAAGGCACACGGAATACTTGCCTTTATTAGCTGAGGCATAGAATATACGAGCAGGGAGGTTATGCTTGAACTGTATAAAACACTGGTTAGGCCACAGCTGGAGTACTGCATGCAGTTCTGGTCACTACATTACAGGAAAGATGTGATTGCACTGGAGAGGGTACAGAGAAGATTTACGGGGATGTTGCCTGGACTGGAGAATTTTAGCCATGAGGAAAGATTGGATAGGCTGGATTTGTTTTCCTTGGAACAGAGGAGGCTGAGGGGAGACCTTATTGAGGTGTATAAAATTATGAGGGGCTTAGATAGAGTGGATAAGAACGTAAGAAATAGGAACAGGAGTAGGCCATACAGCCCCTCGAGCCTGCTCCGCCATTCAATATCATGGCTGATCCGATCATGGACTCAGCTCCATTTCCCCACCCGATCTCCATAATCCTTTATCGCCTTATCTTTTAAGGAACTGTCTATTTCTGTCTTAAATTTATTCAATGTCCCGGCTTCCACAGCTCTCTGAGGCAGCGAATTTCACAGATTTACAACCCTCTGAGAGAAGAAATTTCTCCTCATCTCAGTTTTAAATGGGCGGCCCCTTATTCCAAGATCATGCCCTCTAGTTCTAGTCTCCCCCATCAGTGGAAACATCCTCTCTGCATCCACCTTCTCAAGCCCCCTCATAATCTTATCCGTTTCAATAAGATCACCTCTCATTCTTCTGAAATCCAATGAGTTGAGGCCCAACCCACTTAACCTTTTCTCATAAGTCAACCCCCTCATCCCCGGAATCAACTAAGTGAACCTACTCTTAACTGCCTCCAAAGCAAGTATGTCCTTTTGTAAATATAGAAACCAAAACTGCACGCAGTATTCCAGGTGTGGCCTCACCAATACCCTGTATAGCTGTAGCAAGACTTCCCTGCTTTTATACTCCATCCTCTTTGCAATAAAGGCCAAGATACCATTGGCCTTCCTGATCACTTGCTGCACCTGCATACTATCCTTTTGCTTTTCATGCACCAGGACCCCCAGGTCCCTCTGTACTGCAGCACTTTGCAATCTTTCTCCATTTAAATAATAACTTGCTCATTGATTTTTTTCTGCCAAAGTGCATGACCTCACACTTTCTAACATTATACTCCATCTGCCAAATTATTGCCCACTCACTTAGTCTGTCTATGTCCTTTTGCAGATTTTTTGAGTCCTCCTCACCTCCCACCTTTGTATCATCAGCAAACTTGGCTACATTACACTCAGTCCCTTCTTCGTGTTGTTGATATAGATTGTAAATAGTTGGGGTCCCAGCACTGATCCCTGCGGCACCCCACTAGTGACTGGTTGCCAACCAGAGAATGAACCATTTATCCCGACTCTGTTCTCTGTTCGTTAGCCAATCCTCTATCCATGCTAATATATTACCCCCAACCCCGTGAACTTTTATCTTGTGCAGTAACCTTTTATGTGGTGCCTTGTCAAATGCCTTCTGGAAGTCCAAATATACCACATCCACTGGTTCCCCTTTATCCACCCTGTTCGTTACATCCTCGAAGAACTCCAGCAAATTTGTCAAACATGACTTCCCCTTCATAAATCCATGTTGACTCTGCCTGACCGAATTTTGCTTTTCCAAATGTCCTGCTACCGCTTCTTTAATAATGGACTCCAACATTTTCCCAACCACAGATGTTAGGCTAACTGGTCTATAGTTTCCTGCTTTTTGTCTGCCTCCTTTTTTGAATAGGGGTGTTACATTTGCAGTTTTCCAATCTGCTGGGACCTCCCCAGAATCCAGGGAACTTTGGTAAATTACAACCAATGCATCCACAATCCCTGTCGCTACTTCTCTTAAGACCCTGGGATGCAAGCCATCAGGTCCAGGGGATTTATCTGCCTTTAGTCCCATTATCTTACTGAGTACCACCTCCTTAGTGATTGTGATTGTGTTAAGTTCCTCCCCCACTATAGCCCCTTGACTATCCACTGTCGGAATATTGTTAGTGTCCTCTACTGTAAATACTGATGCAAAATATTTGTTCAGAATTTCTGCCATTTCCATGTTCCCCATTACTAATTCCCCGGTCTCGTCCTCTAAGGGACCAACATTTACTCTATCCACTTTTCCTTTTTATATACCTATAGAAACTCTTGCTATCTATTTTTATATTTTGTGCTAGTTTACTTTCATAGTCTATCTTCCCTTTCTTAATCATTTTTTCGTTGTTCTTTGCTGGCTTTTAAAAGCTTCCCAATCTTCTATCCTCCCACTAGTTTTGGCCACTTTGTATGCCCTTGTTTTTAATTGGATATCATCCTTTATTTCTTTAGTTAGCCACAGATGGCTATCTTTTCTCTTACACCCTTTCCTCCTCACTGGAATATATTTTTCTTGAGAGTTGTGAAATATCTCCTTAAATGTACGTCACTGTTCATCAACCATCTTACTCTTTAATCTATTTTCCCAGTCCACTTTAGCCAACTCTGCCCTCATACCTTCATAGTCTCCGTTATTTAAGCTTAGTACGCTGGTTAGAGATCTAACTTTCTCACCCTCCATCTGAATTTGAAATTCAATCAAGCTATGATCACTCATTCCGAGGGGATCCTTTACTGGGAGATTGTTTATTAATCCTGTCTCATTACACAGGACCAGATCCAGGATAGCCTGCCCCATTACATACTGCTCAAGGAACCCATCCCTTATGCACTCTATGAACTCTTCCTCAAGGCAACCCTGACCAATTTGATTTGTCCAATCAATATGGAGGTTAAAATCGCCCATGATTATTGCTGTTCCCTTTTTACAAGCCCCCACTATTTCCTGGTTTATGCTCCGACCAACAGAGTTGCTACTGTTAGGGGGCCTATAGACTACGCCCACCAGTGACTTTTTCCCCTTATTATTCCTCACCTCCACCCAAACAGTTTCAACATCCTGATCATTTGAGCCAATATCATTTCTCACTATTGCAGTGACTCCGTCCTTTATCAATAGAGCTACCCCAGACCCTTTTCCTTTCTGTCTGTCCTTCCGAATTGTCAAATACCCCTGAATATTTAATTCCCAATCCTGGTCACCTTGCAACCACGTCTTGGTAATGGCAATCAGATCATACCCATTTGTCTCAATTTGTGCCGTCAACTCATTTTTTTGTTACAAGTGCCATGTGCATTCAGACAAAGTGCCTTTCAATTTGTCCTGCTTGATTCCTCTCTCCTTCAAACTCACTTTCTTAATTTTTGCTTTCTAATTTCTGCTTTTCTCCCCCTCCCTACTGAATCTACACTCAGTTGCCCATCCCCCTGCCAAGCTAGTTTAAACCCTCTCCAACAGCACTAGCAAACCGCGCCCCCGTGAGAATATTGGTCCCGGCTTGGACAGGTCCCACTTCCCCCAGAAGCGGTCCCAATGCCTCAGGAAACTAAAGCCCTCCCGCCTGCACCATATCTCCAGCCACATTATTCATCTGCTCTATCCTTCTATTTCTGTACTCACTAGCGCGTGGCACCGGGAGTAATCCGGAGATGAATCCGGAGAGGTCCTCAAAGGACGGACATATTTCCCTGAGCAGAGAGGTCAACAACCAGGGGGTATAGATTTAAAGTAATTGTTAGGAGATTTAGAGGGGATTTGAGGGGAAATGTCTTCACCCAGAGGGTGGTGGGGGTCTGGAACACACTGTCTGAAAGGGTGGTAGAGGCAGAAACCCTCGCCATATTTAAGAAGTACTTGGATGTGCACTTGAAGTGATGTAACCTGCAGGGCTACAGACCAAGAGCTGGAAAGTGGGATTAGGCTGGATAGCTCTTTGTCGGCCGGTTTGGACAGGATGGGCCGAAATGGCCTCCTTCCGGGCTGTAAATTTCTAATCAGACATCAAGGGTCCGGTCTTGCACTGAATGCTGTGTGAATGCAGTGTGATACGGACCCAGTGTGATACGGGTGCAGTGTGATACGGATGCAGTGTGATACGGGTACAGTGTGACACGGATGCAATGTGATACGAACGCAGTGTGAATGCAGTATGATACGGGTGCAGTGTGAATGCAGTGTGATATGGGTGCAGTGTGAATACAGTGTGATACGGGTGCAGTGTGATACGAATGCAGTGTGAATGCAGGGAATGCAGTGTGATACGGGTGCAGTGTGATACGGGTGCAGTGTGATACGAATGAAGTGTGATAAGGGTGCAGTGTGAAAGTAGTGTGATACGGGTGCAGTGTGATACGAATGAAGTGTGATAAGGGTGCAGTGTGAAAGTAGTGTGATATGGGAGCAGTGTGAAACGAATGCAGTGTGAATGCAGTGAATGCAGTGTGATACGGGTGCAGTGTGATACGGGTGCAGTGTGATACGAATGAAGTGTGATAAGGGTGCAGTGTGAAAGTAGTGTGATACGGGTGCAGTGTGAATGCAGTGTGATACGGACGCACTGTGATACGGATGCAGTGTGATACGGATGCAGTGTGAATGCAGTGTGATACAGGTGCAGTGTGATACGAATGCAGTGTGAATGCAGTGAATGCAGTGCGATATGGGTGCAGTGTGATACGAATGCAGTGTGAATGCAGTGTGATACGGGTGCAGTGTGATATGAATGCAGTGTGAATGTAGTTAAGGCAGTGTGATATGGGTGCAGTGTGAATGCAGTGCGATACAGACGCAGTGTGATACGAATGCAATGTGAATGCAGTGGATGCAGTGTGATACAGGTGCAGTGTGAATGCAGTGTGATACGGGTGCAGTGTGATACGGGTGTAGTGTGAATGCAGTGGGATATGGGTGCAGTGTGAATGCAGTGTGATACGGGTGCAGTGTGATATGGGTGCAGTGTGAATGCAGTGTGATACGGGTGCAGTGTGATACGGGTGCAGTGTGAATGCAGTGTGATCCAGGTGCAGTGTGATACGAATGAAGTATGAATGCAGTGTGATACAGGTGCAGTGTGAATGCAGTGTGATACGGGTGCAGTGTGATACGGGTGCAGTGTGAATGCAGTGTGATACGGGTGCAGTGTGATACGGGTGCAGTGTGAATGCAGTGTGATACAGGTGCAGTGTGATACGAATGCAGTATGAATGCAGTGTGATACGGGTGCGGTGTGAATGCAGTCTGATACGGGTGCTGTGTGATACGGGTGCAGTGTGAATGCAGTATGATATGGGTGCAGTGTGAATGCAGTGTGATACGGGTGCAGTGTGATGCGGATGCAGTGTGAATGCAGTGTGGTACGGACGCAGTGTGATACGAATGCAGTGTGAATGCAGTGTGATATGACTGCAGTGTGAATGCAGTGTGATGCAGGTGCAGTGTGATACGAATGCAGTGTGAATGCAGTGAATGCAGTGTGATACGAATGCAGTGTGAATGTAGTGTGATGCGGATGCAGTGTGATATGAATGCAGTGCGATATGGGTGCAGTGTGATACGAATGCAGTGTGAATTCAGTGTGATACGGGTGCAGTGTGATACGAATGCAGTGTGAATGCAGTGAAGGCAGTGTGATATGGGTGCAGTGTGAATGCAGTGCGATACAGATACAGTGTGATACGAATGCAGTGTGAATTCAGTGGCTGCAGTGTGATACGGGTGCAGTGTGAATGCAGTGTGATGCGGGTGCCGTATGATACGAGTGCAGTGTGAATGCAGTGTGATACGGGTGCAGTGTGATACGGGTGTAGTGTGAATGCAGTGGGACATGGGTGCAGTGTGAATGCAGTGTGATACGGGTGCAGTGTGATACGGGTGCAGTGTGAATGCAGTGTGATATGGGTGCAGTGTGATACGGGTGCAGTGTGAATGCAGTGTGATACAGGTGCAGTGTGATACGAATGCAGTATGAATGCAGTGTGATACGGGTGCAGTGTGAATGCAGTGTGATACGGGTACAGTGTGATACGGGTGCAGTGTGAATGCAGTGTGATATGGGTGCAGTGTGATATGGGTGCGGTGTGAATGCAGTCTGATACGGGTGCTGTGTGATACGGGTGCAGTGTGAATGCAGTATGATATGGGTGCAGTGTGAATGCAGTGTGATACGGGTGCAGTGTGATGCGGGTGCAGTGTGAATGCAGTGTGGTACGGAAGCAGTGTGATACGAATGCAGTGTGAATGCAGTGTGATATGACTGCAGTGTGAATGCAGTGTGATACAGGTGCAGGGTGATACGAATGCAGTGTGAATGCAGTGTGATGCGGATGCAGTGTGATATGAATGCAGTGTGATATGGGTGCAGTGTGAATGCAGGGTGATACGGGCGCAGTGTGAATGCAGTGTGATACGGATGCAGTGTGATACGGATGCAGTGTGAATGCAGTGTGATACAGGTGCAGTGTGATACGAATGCAGTGTGAATGCAGTGAATGCAGTGCGATATGGGTGCAGTGTGATACGAATGCAGTGTGAATGCAGTGTGATACGGGTGCAGTGTGATACGAATGCAGTGTGAATTCAGTGAAGGCAGTGTGATATGGGTGCAGTGTGAATGCAGTGCGATACAGACGCAGTGTGATACGAATGCAATGTGAATGCAGTGGATGCAGTGTGATACAGGTGCAGTGTGAATGCAGTGTGATACAGGTGCAGTGTGATACGGGTGTAGTGTGAATGCAGTGGGATATGGGTGCAGTGTGAATGCAGTGTGATACGGGTGCAGTGTGATATGGGTGCAGTGTGAATGCAGTGTGATACGGGTGCAGTGTGATACGGGTGCAGTGTGAATGCAGTGTGATCCAGGTGCAGTGTGATACGAATGCAGTATGAATGCAGTGTGATACAGGTGCAGTGTGAATGCAGTGTAATACGGGTGCAGTGTGATACGGGTGCAGTGTGAATGCAGTGTGATACGGGTGCAGTGTGATACGGGTGCAGTGTGAATGCAGTGTGATACAGGTGCAGTGTGATACGAATGCAGTATGAATGCAGTGTGATACGGGTGCGGTGTGAATGCAGTCTGATACGGGTGCTGTGTGATACGGGTGCAGTGTGAATGCAGTATGATATGGGTGCAGTGTGAATGCAGTGTGATACGGGTGCAGTGTGATGCGGATGCAGTGTGAATGCAGTGTGGTACGGACGCAGTGTGATACGAATGCAGTGTGAATGCAGTGTGATATGACTGCAGTGTGAATGCAGTGTGATGCAGGTGCAGTGTGATACGAATGCAGTGTGAATGCAGTGAATGCAGTGTGATACGAATGCAGTGTGAATGCAGTGTGATGCGGATGCAGTGTGATATGAATGCAGTGCGATATGGGTGCAGTGAGATACGAATGCAGTGTGAATTCAGTGTGATACGGGTGCAGTGTGATACGAATGCAGTGTGAATGCAGTGAAGGCAGTGTGATATGGGTGCAGTGTGAATGCAGTGCGATACAGATACAGTGTGATACGAATGCAGTGTGAATTCAGTGGCTGCAGTGTGATACGGGTGCAGTGTGAATGCAGTGTGATGCGGGTGCCGTATGATACGAGTGCAGTGTGAATGCAGTGTGATACGGGTGCAGTGTGATACGGGTGTAGTGTGAATGCAGTGGGACATGGGTGCAGTGTGAATGCAGTGTGATACGGGTGCAGTGTGAATGCAGTGTGATATGGGTGCAGTGTGATACGGGTGCAGTGTGAATGCAGTGTGATACAGGTGCAGTGTGATACGAATGCAGTATGAATGCAGTGTGATACGGGTGCAGTGTGAATGCAGTGTGATACGGGTGCAGTGTGATACGGGTGCAGTGTGAATGCAGTGTGATATGGGTGCAGTGTGATATGGGTGCGGTGTGAATGCAGTCTGATACGGGTGCTGTGTGATACGGGTGCAGTGTGAATGCAGTATGATATGGGTGCAGTGTGAATGCAGTGTGATACGGGTGCAGTGTGATGCGGGTGCAGTGTGAATGCAGTGTGGTACGGAAGCAGTGTGATACGAATGCAGTGTGAATGCAGTATGATATGACTGCAGTGTGAATGCAGTGTGATACAGGTGCAGGGTGATACGAATGCAGTGTGAATGCAGTGTGATGCGGATGCAGTGTGATATGAATGCAGTGTGATATGGGTGCAGTGTGAATGCAGGGTGATACGAGCGCAGTGTGAATGCAGTGTGATACGGCTGCAGTGTGAATGCAGTGTGATACGAGTGCAGTGTGGTACGGGTGCAGTGTGATACGGGTGCAGTGTGAATGCAGTGTGATACGGTTGCAGTGTGATACTAGTGCAGTGTGAATGCAGTCTGATACGGGTGCAGTGTGAATGTAGTGTGATATGGGTGCCGTGTGATATAGGTTCAGTTTGAATGCAGTGTGATACGGACGCAGTGTGTTATGAATGCAGTGTGAATGCAGTATGATACGAATGCAGTTTGAATGCACAGTGATACGGGTGCAGTGTGATACGAATGCAGTGTGATACGGGTGCAGTGTGATATGGGTGCAGTGTGAATGCAGTGTGATACGGGTGCAGTGTGATACGGGTGCAGTGTGAATGCAGTGTGATCCAGGTGCAGTGTGATACGAATGCAGTATGAATGCAGTGTGATACAGGTGCAGTGTGAATGCAGTGTGATACGGGTGCAGTGTGATACGGGTGCAGTGTGAATGCAGTGTGATACGGGTGCAGTGTGATACGGGTGCAGTGTGAATGCAGTGTGATACAGGTGCAGTGTGATACGAATGCAGTATGAATGCAGTGTGATACGGGTGCAGTGTTAATGCAGTCTGATACAGGTGCTGTATGATACGGGTGCAGTGTGAATGCAGTATGATATGGGTGCAGTGTGAATGCAGTGTGATACGGGTGCAGTGTGATGCGGATGCAGTGTGAATGCAGTGTGGTACGGACGCAGTGTGATACGAATGCAGTGTGAATGCAGTGTGATATGACTGCAGTGTGAATGCAGTGTGATACAGGTGCAGTGTGATACGAATGCAGTGTGAATGCAGTGAATGCATTGTGATACGAATGCAGTGTGAATGCAGTGTGATGCAGATGCAGTGTGATATGAATGCAGTGCGATATGGGTGCAGTGTGAAACGAATGCAGTGTGAATTCAGTGTGATACGGGTGCAGTGCGATACGAATGCAATGTGAATGCAGTGAAGGCAGTGTGATATGGGTGCAGTGTGAATGCAGTGCGATACAGATGCAGTGTGATACGAATGCAGTGTGAATTCAGTGGCTGCAGTGTGATACGGGTGCAGTGTGAATGCAGTGTGATGCGGGTGCCGTATGATACGAGTGCAGTGTGAATGCAGTGTGATACGGGTGCAGTGTGATACGGGTGTAGTGTGAATGCAGTGGGATATGGGTGCAGTGTGAATGCAGTGTGATACGGGTGCAGTGTGATACGGGTGCAGTGTGAATGCAGTGTGATATGGGTGCAGTGTGATACGGGTGCAGTGTGAATGCAGTGTGATACAGGTGCAGTGTGATACGAATGCAGTATGAATGCAGTGTGATACGGGTGCAGTGTGAATGCAGTGTGATACGGGTGCAGTGTGAATGCAGTGTGATATGGGTGCAGTGTGATATGGGTGCGGTGTGAATGCAGTCTGATACGGGTGCTGTGTGATACGGGTGCAATGTGAATGCAGTATGATATGGGTGCAGTGTGAATGCAGTGTGATGCGGGTGCAGTGTGAATGCAGTGTGGTACGGAAGCAGTGTGATACGAATGCAGTGTGAATGCAGTGTGATATGACTGCAGTGTGAATGCAGTGTGATACAGGTGCAGGGTGATACGAATGCAGTGTGATGCAGTGTGATGCGGATGCAGTGTGATATGAATGCAGTGTGATATTGGTGCAGTGTGAATGCAGGGTGATACGGGCGCAGTGTGAATGCAGTGTGATACGGCTGCAGTGTGAATGCAGTGTGATACGAGTGCAGTGTGATACGGGTGCAGTGTGATACGGGTGCAGTGTGAATGCAGTGTGATACGGTTGCAGTGTGATACTAGTGCAGTGTGAATGCAGTCTGATACGGGTGCAGTGTGAATGCAGTGTGATATGGGTGCCGTGTGATATAGGTTCAGTTTGAATGCAGTGTGATAAGGACGCAGTGTGTTATGAATGCAGTGTGAATGCAGTATGATACGAATGCAGTTTGAATGCACAGTGATACAGGTGCATTGTGATACGAATGCAGTGTGAATGCAGTGTGATACGGGTGCAGTGTGATACGAATGCAGCGTGAATGCATTGAATGCAGTGTGATACGGCTGCAGTGTGAATGCAGTGTGAAACGGGTGCAGTGTGATATGGGTGCAGTGTGAATGCAGTGTGATATGGGTGCAGTGTGAATGCAGTGTGATACGGGTGCAGTGTGAATGCAGTGTGATACGGGTGCAGTGTGAATGCAGAGTGAGACGGGTGCAGTGTGATACGGGTGCAGTGTGAATGCAATGTGATACGCGTGCAGTGTGTATGCAGTGTGATACGGGTGCAGTGTTATACGGGTGCAGTGTGAATGCAGTGTGATACGGGCGCAGTGTGAATGCTATGAATGCAGTGTGATACAGGTGCAGTGTGAATGCAGTGAATGCAGTGGGATTCGGGTGCAGTGTGAATGCAGTGTGATACGGGTGCCGTGTGTTACGAATGCAGTGTGAATGCAGTGTGATACGGGTGCCATGTGATACGAATGCAGTGTGAATGCAGTGTGATACTAGTGCAGTGTGAATGCAGTGCGATACGGATGCAGTGTGATACGGGGCAGTGTGAATGCAGTGTGATACGGGTGCTGTGTGAATGCAGTGTGATACGGATGCAGTGTGATACGGGTGCAGTGTGATACGGGTGCCATGTGATATGAATGCAGTGTGAATGCAGTGTGATACGGGTGCAGTGTGAATGCAGTGTGATACGTGTGCACTGTGACACGGGTGCAGTGTGAATGCAGTGTGATACGGGTGCAGTGTGAGTACAGTGTGATACGGGTGCCGTGTGAATGCAGTGTGACACTTATGCCGTGTGATACGAATGCAGTGTGAATGCTGTGTGATACGGGTGCAGTGTGCATGCAGTGTGATACGGGTGCAGTGTGATACGGGGCAGTGTGAATGCAGTGTGATACGGGTGCAGTGTGAATGCAGTGTGACACGGGTGCAGTGTAAACGCAGTGTGATACGGGTGCAGTGTGATACGAATGCAGTGTGAATGCAGTGTGATACGGGTGCAGTGTGAATGCAGTGTGATATGGGTGCAGTGTGATATGGGAGCAGTGTGAATGCAGTGTGATACGGGTGCAGTGTGAAGGCAGTGTGATACAGGTGCAGTGTGAATGCAGTGTGATACGGGTGCAGTGTGATACGAATGCAGTGTGAATGCAGTGTGATACGGGTGCAGTGTGATACAGGTGCAGTGTGAATGCAGTGTGATATGGGTGCAGTGTGATACGGGTGTAGTGTGAATGCAGTGGGATATGGGTGCAGTGTGAATGCAGTGTGATACGGGTGCAGTGTGATACGGGTGCAGTGTGAATGCAGTGTGATACGGGTGCAGTGTGATACGGGTGCAGTGTGAATGCAGTGTGATACGGGTGCAATGTGAATACAGTGTGATACGAGTGCAGTGTGATACAGGTGCAGTGTGAATGCAGTGTGATATGGGTGCAGTGTGATGCGGGTGCAGTGTGAATGCAGTGTAATACGGGGCAGTGTGAATGCAGTGTGATACGGGTGCAGTGTGAATGCAGTGTGATATGAATGCAGTGTGAATGCAGTGTCATACGGGTGCCATGTGATACGAATGCAGTGTGAATGCAGTGTGATACGGGTGCAGTGTGATACGGGTGCAGTGTGAATGCACTGTGATACGGGAGCAGTGTGAATGCAGTGTGATGTGGGTGCAGTGTGATAAGGGTGCAGTGTAAATGCAGAGTGATGAGGGTGCAGTGTGAATGCAGTGTGAATGCAGTGTGATATGGGTGCAGTGTGAATGCTGTGAATGCAGTGTGATAAGGGTGCAGTGTGAATGCAGTGTGATATGGGTGCAGTGCGAATGCTGTGTGATACGGGTGCAGTGTGAATGCAGTGTGATACGAATGCAGTGTGAATGCAGTGTGATACGGGTGCCGTGTGATACAAATGCAGTGTGAATGCCGTGTGATACGGATGCAGTGTGAATGCAGTGTGATACGTGTGCAGTGTGATACAGGTGCAGTTTGAATGCAGTGTGATACGGGTGCCGTGTGAATGCAGTGAATGCAGTGTGATACGGGTGCAGTGTGAAGGCAGTGTGATACAGGTGCAGTGTGAATGCAGTGTGATACGGGTGCAGTGCGATATGAATGCAGTGTGAATACAGTGTGATACGGGTGCAGTGTGAATGCAGTGTGAAATGGGTGCAGTGTGATATGGGAGCAGTGTGAATGCAGTGTGATATGGGTGCAGTGTGAAGGCAGTGTGATACAGGTGCGGTGTGAATGCAGTGTGATACGGGTGCAGTGTGATACGAATGCAGTGTGAATGCAGTGTTATACGGGTGCAGTATGAATGCAGTGTGATACGGGTGCAGTGTGATACAGGTGCAGTGTGAATGCAGTGTGATATGGGTGCAGTGTGATACGGGTGTAGTGTGAATGCATTGGTATATGGGTGCAGTGTGAATGCAGTGTGATACGGGTGCAGTGTGATACGGGTGCAGTGTGAATGCAATGTGATACGGGTGCAGTGTGATACGGGTGCAGTGTGAATGCAGTGTGATACGGGTGCAGTGTGAATGCAGTGTGATATGAGTGCAGTGTGATACAGGTGCAGTGTGAATGCAGTGTGATACGGGTGCCGTGTGATACGAATGCAGTGAATGCAGTGTGATACGGGTGTAGTGTGAATGCATTGGTATATGGGTGCTGTGTGAATGCAGTGTGATACGGGTGCAGTGTGATACGAATGCAGTGTGAATGCAGTGTAATACGGGTGCAGTGTGATACGAATAAAGTGTGAATGCAGTGAATGCAGTGTGGTACGACGCAGTGTGATACGAATGCAGTGTGAATGCAGTGTGATACGGGTGCAGTGTGATACGAATGAAGTGTGATAAGGGTGCAGTGTGAAAGTAGTGTGATACGGGTGCAGTCTGAATGCAGTGTGTTACGGACGCACTGTGATACGGATGCAGTGTGATACGGATGCAGTGTGAATGCAGTCTGCTACGGGTGCAGTGTGATACGAATGCACTGTGAATGCAGTGAATGCATAGTGATACGGGTGCAGTGTGATATGAATGCAGTGTGAATGCTGTGTGATACAGGTGCAGTGTGATACAAATGCAGTGTGAATGCAGTGAATGCAGTGTGATACGGGTGCAGTGTGAATGCAGTGTGATACGGGTGCAGTGTGATACGAATGCAGCGTGAATGCACTGAATGCAGTGTGATACAGGTGCAGTTTGAATGCAGTGTGATACACGTGCAGTATGATACGGATGCAGTGTGAATGCAGTGTGATATGGGTGTAGTGTGAATGCAGTGTGATACGGGTGCAGTGTGATACGGGTGCATTGTGATATGGGTGAAGTGTGATATGAATGCAGTGTGAATGCACTGTGATACGGGTGCAGTGTGAATGCAGTGTGATACGGGTGCAGTGTGAATTCAGTGTGATACGGGTGCAGTGTGAATGCAGTGATACGGGTGCTGTGTAAATGCAGTGTGACACTTATGCCGTGTGATACGAATGCAGTGTGAATGTAGTGTGATATGGGTGCAGTGTGAATGCAGTGTGATACGGGTGCAGTGTGATACGGATGCCATGTGAATGCAGTGTGATGCGGATGCAGTGTGATACGAATGCAGTGTGAATGCAGTGTGATGCGGGTGCAGTGTGATACGAATGCAGTGTAAATGCAGTGAATGCAGTGTGATACGGGTGCAGTGTGAATGCAGTGAATGCCATGTGATATGGATGCAGTGTGAATGCAGTGTGATACGGATGCTGTGTGAATGCAGTGTGATACGGATGCAGTGTGATACGGGTGCAGTGTGAATGCAGTGTGAATGCAGTGTGATACGACTGCAGTGCGAATGCAGTGTGATACGGATGCAGTGTGATACAAATGCAGTGTGAATGCAGTGAATGCAGTGTGATACGGTGCATTGTGAATGCAGTATGATACGGGTGCAGTGTGAATGCAGTGTGATATGGGTGCAGTGTGAATGCAGTGTGATATGAATGCAGTGTGAATGCAGTGTGATACGGGTACAGTGTGAATGCAGTGTGATACGGGTGCAGTGTGAATGCAGTGTGATACGGGTGCCATGTGATACGAATGCAGTGTGATACGGGTGCAGTGTGAATGCAGTGTGATAGGGGTGCAGTGTGAATGCAGTGTGATAAGGGTGCAGTGTGATACGAATGCAGCGTGAATGCACAGAATGCAGTATGATACGGGTGCAGTTTGAATGCAGTGTGATACGGGTGCAGTATGATATGGATGCAGTGTGAATGCAGTGTGATATGGGTGTAGTGTGAATGCAGTGTGATACGGGTGCAGTGTGAAACGAATGCAGTGTGAATGCAGTGTGATACGGGTGCAGTGTGAATGCAGTGTGATACGGCGCTGCGTGATACGGGTGCAGTGTGAATGCAGTGTGATACGGGTGCAGTGTGAATGCAGTGTGATACGGGTGCAGTGTGATACGAATGCAGTGTGAATGCAGTGTGATACGGGCGCAATGTGATACAAATGCAGTGTGAATGCAGTGAATGCAGTGTGATAGGGGTGCAGTGTGAATGCAGTGTGATACGGGTGCAGTGTGATACGAATGCAGCATGAATGCACTGAATGCAGTATGATACGGTGCAGTGTGAATGCAGTGTGATACGGGTGCCGTGTGATACAAATGCAGTGTGAATGCCGTGTGATACGGATGCAGTGTGAATGCAGTGTGATACGTGTGCAGTGTGATACAGGTGCAGTTTGAATGCAGTGTGATACGGGTGCCGTGTGAATGCAGTGAATGCAGTGTGATACGGGTGCAGTGTGAAGGCAGTGTGATACAGGTGCAGTGTGAATGCAGTGTGATACGGGTGCAGTGTGATATGAATGCAGTGTGAATGCAGTGTGATACGGGTGCAGTGTGAATGCAGTGTGAAATGGGTGCAGTGTGATATGGGAGCAGTGTGAATGCAGTGTGATATGGGTGCAGTGTGAAGGCAGTGTGATACAGGTGCGGTGTGAATGCAGTGTGATACGGGTGCAGTGTGATACGAATGCAGTGTGAATGCAGTGTTATACGGGTGCAGTATGAATGCAGTGTGATACGGGTGCAGTGTGATACAGGTGCAGTGTGAATGCAGTGTGATATGGGTGCAGTGTGATACGGGTGTAGTGTGAATGCATTGGTATATGGGTGCAGTGTGAATGCAGTGTGATACGGGTGCAGTGTGATACGGGTGCAGTGTGAATGCAATGTGATACGGGTGCAGTGTGATACGGGTGCAGTGTGAATGCAGTGTGATACGGGTGCAGTGTGAATGCAGTGTGATATGAGTGCAGTGTGATACAGGTGCAGTGTGAATGCAGTGTGATACGGGTGCCGTGTGATACGAATGCAGTGAATGCAGTGTGATACGGGTGTAGTGTGAATGCATTGGTATATGGGTGCTGTGTGAATGCAGTGTGATACGGGTGCAGTGTGATACAGGTGCAGTGTGAATGCAGTGTGATACGGGTGCAGTGTGATATGGGTGCAGTGTGAATGCAGTGTGATACGGACGCAGTGTGATACGAATGCAGTGAATGCAGTGCGATACGGGTGCAGTGTGATACGAATGCAGTGTGAATGCAGTGTAATACGGGTGCAGTGTGATACGAATAAAGTGTGAATGCAGTGAATGCAGTGTGGTACGACGCAGTGTGATACGAATGCAGTGTGAATGCAGTGTGATATGGGTGCAGTGTGATACGAATGAAGTGTGATAAGGGTGCAGTGTGAAAGTAGTGTGATACGGGTGCAGTCTGAATGCAGTGTGTTACGGACGCACTGTGATACGGATGCAGTGTGATACGGATGCAGTGTGAATGCAGTCTGCTACGGGTGCAGTGTGATACGAATGCACTGTGAATGCAGTGAATGCATAGTGATACGGGTGCAGTGTGATATGAATGCAGTGTAAATGCTGTGTGATACAGGTGCAGTGTGATACAAATGCAGTGTGAATGCAGTGAATGCAGTGTGATACGGGTGCAGTGTGAATGCAGTGTGATACGGGTGCAGTGTGATACGAATGCAGCGTGAATGCACTGAATGCAGTGTGATACAGGTGCAGTTTGAATGCAGTGTGATACACGTGCAGTATGATACGGATGCAGTGTGAATGCAGTGTGATATGGGTGTAGTGTGAATGCAGTGTGATACGGGTGCAGTGTGATACGGGTGCATTGTGATATGGGTGAAGTGTGATATGAATGCAGTGTGAATGCACTGTGATACGGGTGCAGTGTGAATGCAGTGTGATACGGGTGCAGTGTGATACGGGTGCAGTGTGAATTCAGTGTGATACGGGTGCAGTGTGAATGCAGAGTGATACGGGTGCTGTGTAAATGCAGTGTGACACTTATGCCGTGTGATACGAATGCAGTGTGAATGTAGTGTGATATGGGTGCAGTGTGAATGCAGTGTGATACGGGTGCAGTGTGATACGGGTGTAGTGTGAATGCAGTGTGATACGGGTGCAGTGTGAATGCAGTGTGATACGGACGCAGTGTCATACGGATGCCATGTGAATGCAGCGTGATGCGGATGCAGTGTGATACGAATGCAGTGTGAATGCAGTGTGATACGGGTGCAGTGTGATACGAATGCAGTGTAAATGCAGTGAATGCAGTGTGATACGGGTGCAGTGTGAATGCAGTGAATGCCATGTGATATGGATGCAGTGTGAATGCAGTGTGATACGGATGCTGTGTGAATGCAGTGTGATACGGATGCAGTGTGATACGGGTGCAGTGTGAATGCAGTGTGAATGCAGTGTGATACGACTGCAGTGCGAATGCAGTGTGATACGGATGCAGTGTGATACAAATGCAGTGTGAATGCAGTGAATGCAGTGTGATACGGTGCATTGTGAATGCAGTATGATACGGGTGCAGTGTGAATGCAGTGTGATATGGGTGCAGTGTGAATGCAGTGTGATACGGGTGCAGTGTGATACAAATACAGTGTGAATGCAGTGAATGTAGTGTGATAGGGGTGCAGTGTGAATGCAGTGTGATAAGGGTGCAGTGTGATACGAATGCAGCGTGAATGCACAGAATGCAGTATGATACGGGTGCAGTTTGAATGCAGTGTGATACGGGTGCAGTATGATATGGATGCAGTGTGAATGCAGTGTGATATGGGTGTAGTGTGAATGCAGTGTGATACGGGTGCAGTGTGAAACGAATGCAGTGTGAATGCAGTGTGATACGGGTGCAGTGTGAATGCAGTGTGATACGGCGCTGCGTGATACGGGTGCAGTGTGAATGCAGTGTGATACGGGTGCAGTGTGAATGCAGTGTGATACGGGTGCAGTGTGATACGAATGCAGTGTGAATGCAGTGTGATACGGGTGCAATGTGATACAAATGCAGTGTGAATGCAGTGAATGCAGTGTGATAGGGGTGCAGTGTGAATGCAGTGTGATACGGGTGCAGTGTGATACGAATGCAGCATGAATGCACTGAATGCAGTATGATACGGGTGCAGTTTGAATGCAGTGTGATACGGGTGCAGTATGATAAGGATGCAGTAGTGAATGCAGTGTGATACGGGTGCAGTGTGAATGCAGTGTGATACGGGTGCCGTGTGATACGAAATCAGTGTGAATGCAGTGTGATACGGGTGCAGTGTGAATGCAGTGTGATACGGGTGCCGTGTGATACGAATGCAGTGCAAATGCAGTGTGATACGGGTGTGCAGTGTGAATGCAGTGTGATACGGGTGCAGCGTGATACGCGTGCAGTTTGAATGCAGTGTGATACGGGGGAAGTGTGATACGAATGCAGTGTGCGTGCAGTGTGATACGCGTGCAGTGTGAATGCAGTGTGATACGGGTGCATTGTGAATGCAGTGTGATACGGGTGCAGTGTGATACGGGTGCAGTGCGAATGCAGTGTGATATGGGTGCTGTGTGAATGCAGTGTGATACGGGTGCAGTGTGAATGCAGTGTGATATGAATGCAGTGTGAATGCGGTGTGATACGGGTGCAGTGTGATACGGGCGCAGTGTGAATGCAGTGTGATACGGGTGCCATGTGATATGGATGCAGTGTGAATGCAGTGTGATACGGGTGCAGTGTGAATGCAGTGTGATGCGGGTGCAGTGCGAATGCAGTGTGCTGTGGGTGCAGTGTGATACGGGTGCAGTGTGAATGCTGCGTGCTGCGGGTGAAGTGTGATACGGGTGCAATGTGAATGCAGTATGAGACGGGTGCAGTTTGAATGCAGTGTGATACAGGTGCAGTGTGATACGGGTGCCGTGTGATACGAAATCAGTGTGAATGCAGTGTGATACGGATGCAGTGTGAATGCAGTGTGATACGGGTGCCGTGTGATACGAAAGCAGTGCAAATGCAGTATGATACGGGTGTGCAGTGTGAATGCAGTGTGATACGGGTGCAGCGTGATACGGGTGCAGTGTGAATGCAGTGTGATACGGTGCAGTGTGAATGCAGTGTGATATGGGTGCAGTGTGAATGCAGTGTGATACGGGTGCAGTGTGAATGCAGTGTGATATGAATGCAGTGTGAATGCAGTGTGATACGGGTGCAGTGTGAATGCAGTGTGATACGGGTGCAGTGTGAATGCAGTGTGATACGGGTGCCATGTGATACGAATGCAGTGTGATACGGGTGCAGTGTGAATGCAGTGTGATACGGGTGCAGTGCGAATGCAGTGTGATGTGGGTGCAGTGTGATACGGGTGCAGTGTGAATGCAGTATGAGACGGGTGCAGTTTGAATGCAGTGAATGCAGTGTGATACAGGTGCAGTGTGAATGCAGTGTGATACAGGTGCCGTCTGATACGAAATCAGTGAATGCAGTGTGATGCGGGTGCAGTGTGATACGGGTGCAGTATGAATGCAGTGTGATACGGGTGCAGTGTGAACGCAGTGAATGCAGTGTGATACGGGTGCTGTGCGAAAGCAGTGTGATACTGGTGCAGTGTGAATGCAGTGTGATACGAGTGCAGTGTGATGCGGGTGCAGTTTGAATGCAGTGTGATACGGGTGCCGTGTGATACGGGTGCAGTGTGAATGCAGTGTGATGTGGGTGCAGTGTGATGTGGGTGCAGTGTGATACGGGTGCAGTGTGATGCGGGTGCAGTGTGATGCGGGTGCAATGTGAATGCAGTATGATACGGGTGCAGTGTGGATGCAGTGAATGCAGTGTGATATGGGTGCAGTGTGAATGCCGTGAATGCAGTGTGATACGGGTGCAGTTTGAATGCAGTGTGATACGGTTGCAGTGTGATACGAATGCAGTGCGAATGCAGTATGATACGAATGCAGTGCGAATGCAGTGTTGTACGGGTGCAGTGTGATACGGGTGCAGTGTGATACGGGTGCAGTGTGAATGCAGTGTGATACGGGTGCAGTGTGAATGCAGTGTGATATGGGTGCAGTGTGAATGCAGTGTGATACGGGTGCAGTGTGAATGCAGTGTGATACGGGTGCAATGTGAATGCAGTGTGATACGGGTGCAGTGTGATACGGGTGCAGTGTGAATGCAGTGTGATACAGCTGCAGTGTGATATGGGTGCAGTTTGAATGCAGTGTGATACGGATGCAGTGTGATATGAATGCAGTGTGAATGCAGTGTGATACGAATGCAATGTGAATGTCGTGTGATACAGGTGTAGTGTGAATGCAGTGTGATACGGGTGCAGTGTAATACGGGTGCAGTGTGAATGCAGTGCGATACGAGTGCAGTGTGAATGCAGTGTGATACAGCTGCAGTGTGATATGGGTGCAGTTTGAATGCAGTGTGATACGGATGCAGTGTGATACGAATGTCGTGTAAATGCAGTGTGATATGTATGCAGTGTGAATGCAGTGTGATACAGCTGCAGTGTAATACGGGTGCAGTGTGAATGCAGTGTGATACGGACGCAGTGTGATACGAATGTCGTGTAAATGCAGTGTGATATGTATGCAGTGTGAATGCAGTGTGATACGGGTGCAGTGTGACACGAATGCAGTGAATGCAGTGTGATACGGGTGCTATGTGATACGGGTGCAGTATGAATGCAGTGTGATATGGGTGCAGTGTGAATGCAGTGAATGCTGTGTGATACGGGTGCAGTTAGAATGCTGTGTGATACGGGTGCAGTGTGATGCGGGTGCCGTGTGATACGAAATCAGTGTGAATGCAGTGTGATACTGGTGCAGTATGAATGCAGTGTGATACGGTTGCAGTGTGAATGCAGTGTGATACGGGTGCAGTGTGATACAGGTGCAGTATGAATGCAGTGTGATACGGGTGCAGTGTGAATGCAGTGTGATACGGGTGCAGTGTGAATGCAGTGAATGCAGTGTAATACGGGTGCAGTGTGAATGCAGTGTGATACTGGTGCAGTGTGAATGCAGTGTATAGGGGTGCAGTGTGATGCGAGTGCACTGTGATACGAGTGCAGTGTGAATGCAGTGTGATCCGGGTGTAGTGTGAATGCAGTGTGATCCGGGTGTAGTGTGAATGCAGTGTGATACAGGTGCAGTGTGATACGGGTGCAGTGTGAATGCAGTGAATGCAGTGTGATATGGGTGCAGTATGAATGCAGTGTGATACGGGTGCCATGTGAAACTAATGCAGTGCGAATGCAGTGTGATATGGGTGCAGTGTGATGCGGGTGCAGTGTGAATGCAGTGTGATACGGGGCAGTGTGAATGCAGTGTGATACGGGCGCAGTGTGAATGCAGTGTGATATGAATGCAGTGTGAATGCAGTGTCATACGGGTGCCATGTGATACGAATGCAGTGTGAATGCAGTGTGATACGGGTGCAGTGTGATACGGGTGCAGTGTGAATGCACTGTGATACGGGAGCAGTGTGAATGCAGTGTGATGTGGGTGCAGTGTGATAAGGGTGCAGTGTAAATGCAGAGTGATGAGGGTGCAGTGTGAATGCAGTGTGATACGGGTGCAGTGTGAATGCAGTGTGATATGGGTGCAGTGTGAATGCTGTGAATGCAGTGTGATAAGGGTGCAGTGTGAATGCAGTGTGATATGGGTGCAGTGCGAATGCTGTGTGATACGGGTGCAGTGTGAATGCAGTGTGATACGAATGCAGTGTGAATGCAGTGTGATACGGGTGCCGTGTGATACAAATGCAGTGTGAATGCCGTGTGATACGGATGCAGTGTGAATGCAGTGTGATACGTGTGCAGTGTGATACAGGTGCAGTTTGAATGCAGTGTGATACGGGTGCCGTGTGAATGCAGTGAATGCAGTGTGATACGGGTGCAGTGTGAATGCAGTGTGATACGGGTGCAGTGTGAATGCAGTGTGATACGGGTGCCCTGTGATACGAATGCAGTGCAAATGCAGTGTGATACGGGTGTGCAGTGTGAATGCAGTGTGATACAGGTGCAGCGTGATACGGGTGCAGTTTGAATGCAGTGTGATACGGGTGCAGTGTGAATGCAGTGTTATACGGGTGCCGTGTGTTACGAAATCAGTGTGAATGCAGTGTGATACGGGTGCAGTGTGAATGCACTGTGGTACGGGAGCAGTGTGAATGCAGTGTGATGTGGGAGCAGTGTGATAAGGGTGCAGTGTAAATGCAGAGTGATGCGGGTGCAGTGTGAATGCAGTGAATGCAGTGTGATACGGGTGCAGTGTGAATGCAGTGTGATACGGGTGCCGTGTGATACGAATGCAGTGCAAATGCAGTGTGATACGGGTGTGCAGTGTGAATGCAGTGTGATACGGGTGCAGCGTGATACGGGTGCAGTTTGAATGCAGTGTGATACGGGGGAAGTGTGATACGAATGCAGTGTGCAAGCAGTGTGATACGCGTGCAGTGTGAATGCAATGTGATGCGGGTGCAGTGTGAATGCAGTATGATACCTGTGCAGTGTGAATGCAGTGAATGCATTGTGAATGCAGTGTGATACGGGTGCATTGTGAATGCAGTGTGATACGGGTGCAGTGTGATATGGGTGCAGTGTGAATGCAGTGTGATACGGGTGCAGTGTGAATGCAGTGTGATACGGGTGCAGTGTGAATGCAGTGTGATACGGGTGCCGTGTGATACGAAAGCAGTGCAAATGCAGTATGATACGGGTGTGCAGTGTGAATGCAGTGTGATACGGGTGCAGCGTGATACGGGTGCAGTTTGAATGCAGTGTGATACGGGGGAAGTGTGAATGCAGTGTGATGTGGGTGCAGTGTGATACGGGTGCAGTGTGAATGCAATGTGATGCGGGTGCAGTGTGAATGCAGTATGATACGGGTGCAGTGTGAATGCAGTGAATGCAGTGTGATACGGTGCAGTGTGAATGCAGTGTGATATGGGTGCAGTGTGAATGCAGTGTGATACGGGTGCGGTGTGAAACGGGCGCAGTGTGAATGCAGTGTGATACGGGTGCTGTGTGAATGCTGTGTGATACGGTTGCAGTGTGATACAGGTGCAGTGTGAATGCAGTATGATACGGGTGCAGTGTGATACACCTGCAGTGTGAATGCAGTGTGATACGGGTGCAGTGTGAATGCAGTGTGATACGGGTGCATTGTGAATGCAGTGTGATACGGGTGTCGTCTGATAGGAATGCAGTGTGAATGCTGTGTGATACGGGTGCAGTGTGAATGCAGTGTGATATGGGTGCAGTGTGATATGGGAGCAGTGTGAATGTAGTGTGATACGGGTGCAGTGTGAAAGCAGTGTGATACAGGTGCAGTGTGAATGCAGTGTGATACGGGTGCAGTGTGATATGAATGCAGTGTGAATGCAGTGTGATACGGGTGCAGTGTGAATGCAGTGTGAAATGGGTGCAGTGTGATATGGGAGCAGTGTGAATGCAGTGTGATACGGGTGCAGTGTGAAGGCAGTGTGATACAGGTGCGGTGTGAATGCATGTGATACGGGTGCAGTGTGATACGAATGCAGTGTGAATGCAGTGTTATACGGGTGCAGTATGAATGCAGTGTGATACGGGTGCAGTGTGATACAGGTGCAGTGTGAATGCAGTGTGATATGGGTGCAGTGTGATACGGGTGTAGTGTGAATACATTGGTATATGGGTGCAGTATGAATGCAGTGTGATACGGGTGCAGTGTGATACGGGTGCAGTGTGAATGCAATGTGATACGGGTGCAGTGTGATACGGGTGCAGTGTGAATGCAGTGTGATACGGGTGCAGTGTGAATGCAGTGTGATATGAGTGCAGTGTGATACAGGTGCAGTGTGAATGCAGTGTGATACGGGTGCCGTGTGATACGAATGCAGTGAATGCAGTGTGATATGGGTGTAGTGTGAATGCATTGGTATATGGGTGCTGTGTGAATGCAGTGTGATACGGGTGCAGTGTGATACAGGTGCAGTGTGAATGCAGTGTGATACGGGTGCAGTGTGATATGGGTGCAGTGTGAATGCAGTGTGATACGGACGCAGTGTGATACGAATGCAGTGAATGCAGAGCGATACGGGTGCAGTGTGATACGAATGCAGTGTGAATGCAGTGTAATACGGGTGCAGTGTGATACGAATAAAGTGTGAATGCAGTGAATGCAGTGTGGTACGACGCAGTGTGATACGAATGCAGTGTGATACGGGTGCAGTGTGATACGAATGAAGTGTGATAAGGGTGCAGTGTGAAAGTAGTGTGATACGGGTGCAGTCTGAATGCAGTGTGTTACGGACGCACTGTGATACGGATGCAGTGTGATACGGATGCAGTGTGAATGCAGTCTGATACGGGTGCAGTGTGATACGAATGCACTGTGAATGCAGTGAATGCAGAGTGATACGGGTGCAGTGTGATATGAATGCAGTGTGAATGCTGTGTGATACAGGTGCAGTGTGATACAAATGCAGTGTGAATGCAGTGAATGCAGTGTGATACGGGTGCAGTGTGAATGCAGTGTGATACGGGTGCAGTGTGATACGAATGCAGCGTGAATGCACTGAATGCAGTGTGATACAGGTGCAGTTTGAATGCAGTGTGATACACGTGCAGTATGATACGGATGCAGTGTGAATGCAGTGTGATATGGGTGTAGTGTGAATGCAGTGTGATACGGGTGCAGTGTGATACGGGTGCATTGTGATATGGGTGAAGTGTGATATGAATGCAGTGTGAATGCACTGTGATACGGGTGCAGTGTGAATGCAGTGTGATACGGGTGCAGTGTGATACGGGTGCAGTGTGAATTCAGTGTGATACGGGTGCAGTGTGAATGCAGAGTGATACGGGTGCTGTGTAAATGCAGTGTGACACTTATGCCGTGTGATACGAATGCAGTGTGAATGTAGTGTGATATGGGTGCAGTGTGAATGCAGTGTGATACGGGTGCAGTGTGATACGGGTGTAGTGTGAATGCAGTGTGATACGGGTGCAGTGTGAATGCAGTGTGATACGGACGCAGTGTCATACGGATGCCATGTGAATGCAGTGTGATGCGGATGCAGTGTGATACGAATGCAGTGTGAATGCAGTGTGACACGGGTGCAGTGTGATACGAATGCAGTGTAAATGCAGTGAATGCAGTGTGATACGGGTGCGGTGTGAATGCAGTGAATGCCATGTGATATGGATGCAGTGTGAATGCAGTGTGATACGGATGCTGTGTGAATGCAGTGTGATACGGATGCAGTGTGATACGGGTGCAGTGTGAATGCAGTGTGAATGCAGTGTGATACGACTGCAGTGCGAATGCAGTGTGATACGGATGCAGTGTGATACAAATGCAGTGTGAATGCAGTGAATGCAGTGTGATACGGTGCATTGTGAATGCAGTATGATACGGGTGCAGTGTGAATGCAGTGTGATATGGGTGCAGTGTGAATGCAGTGTGATACGCGTGCAGTGTGAATGCAGTGTGATATGAATGCAGTGTGAATGCAGTGTGATACGGGTGCAGTGTGATACAAATACAGTGTGAATGCAGTGAATGTAGTGTGATACGGGTGCAGTGTGAATGCAGTGTGATACGGGCGCAGTGTGAATGCAGTGTGATACGGGTGCCATGTGATACGAATGCAGTGTGATACGGGTGCAGTGTGAATGCAGTGTGATACGGGTGCAGTGTGAATGCAGTGTGATACGGGTGCAGTGTGATACAAATACAGTGTGAATGCAGTGAATGTAGTGTGATAGGGGTGCAGTGTGAATGCAGTGTGATAAGGGTGCAGTGTGATACGAATGCAGCGTGAATGCACAGAATGCAATATGATACGGGTGCAGTTTGAATGCAGTGTGATACGGGTGCAGTATGATACGGATGCAGTGTGAATGCAGTGTGATATGGGTGTAGTGTGAATGCAGTGTGATACGGGTGCAGTGTGAATGCAGTGTGATACGGTGCTGCGTGATACGGGTGCAGTGTGAATGCAGTGTGATACGGGTGCAGTGTGAATGCAGTGTGATACGGGTGCAGTGTGATACGGATGCAGTGTGAATGCAGTGTGATACGGGCGCAATGTGATACAAATGCAGTGTGAATGCAGTGAATGCAGTGTGATAGGGGTGCAGTGTGAATGCAGTGTGATACGGGTGCAGTGTGATACGAATGCAGCATGAATGCACTGAATGCAGTATGATACGGGTGCAGTTTGAATGCAGTGTGATACGGGTGCAGTATGATAAGGATGCAGTAGTGAATGCAGTGTGATACGGGTGCAGTGTGAATGCAGTGTGATACGGGTGCCGTGTGATACGAAATCAGTGTGAATGCAGTGTGATACGGGTGCAGTGTGAATGCAGTGTGATACGGGTGCCGTGTGATACGAATGCAGTGCAAATGCAGTGTGATACGGGTGTGCAGTGTGAATGCAGTGTGATACGTGTGCAGCGTGATACGCGTGCAGTTTGAATGCAGTGTAATACGGGGGAAGTGTGATACGAATGCAGTGTGCATGCAGTGTGATACGCGTGCAGTGTGAATGCAGTGTGATACGGGTGCATTGTGAATGCAGTGTGATACGGGTGCAGTGTGATACGGGTGCAGTGTGAATGCAGTGTGATATGGGTGCTGTGTGAATGCAGTGTGATACGGGTGCAGTGTGAATGCAGTGTGATATGAATGCAGTGTGAATGCGGTGTGATACGGGTGCAGTGTGATACGGGCGCAGTGTGAATGCAGTGTGATACGGGTGCAGTGTGAATGAAGTGTGATACGGGTGCAGTGCGAATGCAGTGTGCTGTGGGTGCAGTGTGATACGGGTGCAGTGTGAATGCAGTGTGCTGCGGGTGAAGTGTGATACGGGTGCAATGTGAATGCAGTATGAGACGGGTGCAGTTTGAATGCAGTGTGATACAGGTGCAGTGTGATACGGGTGCCGTGTGATACGAAATCAGTGTGAATGCAGTGTCATACGGGTGCAGTGTGAATGCAGTGTGATACGGGTGCCGTGTGATACGAAAGCAGTGCAAATGCAGTATGATACGGGTGTGCAGTGTGAATGCAGTGTGATACGGGTGCAGCGTGATACGGGTGCAGTTTGAATGCAGTGTGATACGTGGGAAGTGTGATACGAATGCAGTGTGCATGCAGTGTGATACGCGTGCAGTGTGAATGCAGTGTGATACAGGTGCAGTGTGAATGCAATGTGATGCGGGTGCAGTGTGAATGCAGTATGATACGGGTGCAGTGTGAATGCAGTGTGATACGGGTGCCGTGTGATACGAAATCAGTGTGAATGCAGTGTGATACGGGTGCAGTGTGAATGCAGTGTGATACGGGTGCCGTGTGATACGAATGCAGTGCAAATGCAGTGTGAGACGGGTGTGCAGTGTGAATGCAGTGTGATACGTGTGCAGCGTGATACGCGTGCAGTTTGAATGCAGTGTGATACGGGGGAAGTGTGATACGAATGCAGTGTGCATGCAGTGTGATACGCGTGCAGTGTGATTGCAGTGTGATACGGGTGCATTGTGAATGCAGTGTGATACGGGTGCAGTGTGATACGGGTGCAGTGTGAATGCAGTGTGATATGGGTGCTGTGTGAATGCAGTGTGATACGGGTGCAGTGTGAATGCAGTGTGATATGAATGCAGTGTGAATGCGGTGTGATACGGGTGCAGTGTGATACGGGCGCAGTGTGAATGCAGTGTGATACGGGTGCAGTGTGAATGAAGTGTGATACGGGTGCAGTGCGAATGCAGTGTGCTGTGGGTGCAGTGTGATACGGGTGCAGTGTGAATGCAGTGTGCTGCGGGTGAAGTGTGATACGGGTGCAATGTGAATGCAGTATGAGACGGGTGCAGTTTGAATGCAGTGTGATACGGGTGCAGTGTGATACGAAATCAGTGTGAATGCAGTGTCATACGGGTGCAGTGTGAATGCAGTGTGATACGGGTGCCGTGTGATACGAAAGCAGTGCAAATGCAGTATGATACGGGTGTGCAGTGTGAATGCAGTGTGATACGGGTGCAGCGTGATACGGGTGCAGTTTGAATGCAGTGTGATACGTGGAAAGTGTGATACGAATGCAGTGTGCATGCAGTGTGATACGCGAGCAGTGTGAATGCAGTGTGATACAGGTGCAGTGTGAATGCAATGTGATGCGGGTGCAGTGTGAATGCAGTATGATACGGGTGCAGTGTGAATGCAGTGTGATACGGTGCAGTGTGAATGCAGTGTGATATGGGTGCAGTGTGAATGCAGTGTGATACGGGTGCAGTGTGAATGCAGTGTGGTATGAATGCAGTGTGAATGCAGTGTGATACGGGTGCCATGTGATACGAATGCAGTGTGATACGGGTGCAGTGTGAATGCAGTGTGATACGGGTGAAGTGTGAATGCAGTGTGATACGGGTGCAGTGCGAATGCAGTGTGATGTGGGTGCAGTGTGATACGGGTGCAGTGTGAATGCAGTATGAGACGGGTGCAGTTTGAATGCAGTGAATGCAGTGCGATACAGGTGCAGTGTGAATGCAGTGTGATACAGGTGCCGTCTGATACGAAATCAGTGAATGCAGTGTGATGCGGGTGCAGTGTAATATGGGTGCAGTATGAATGCAGTGTGATCCGGGTGCAGGGTGAACGCAGTGAATGCAGTGTGATACGGGTGCTGTGCGAAAGCAGTGTGATACTGGTGCAGTGTGAATGCAGTGTGATACGAGTGCAGTGTGATGCGGGTGCAGTTTGAATGCAGTGTGATACGGGTGCCGTGTGATACGGGTGCAGTGTGAATGCAGTGTGATGTGGGTGCAGTGTGATGTGGGTGCAGTGTGATACGGGTGCAGTGTGATGCGGGTGCAGTGTGATGCGGGTGCAATGTGAATGCAGTATGATACGGGTGCAGTGTGGATGCAGTGAATGCAGTGTGATATGGGTGCAGTGTGAATGCCGTGAATGCAGTGTGATACGGGTGCAGTTTGAATGCAGTGTGATACGGTTGCAGTGTGATACGAATGCAGTACGAATGCAATATGATACGAATGCAGTGCGAATGCAGTGTTGTACGGGTGCAGTGTGATACGGGTGCAGTGTGATATGGGTGCAGTTTGAATGCAGTGTGATAGCGGTGCCATGTGATACGAATGCAGTGTGATACGGGTGCAGTGTGAATGCAGTGTGATACGGGTGCAATGTGAATGCAGTGTGATACGGGTGCAGTGTGATACGGGTGCAGTGTGAATGCAGTGTGATACAGCTGCAGTGTGATATGGGTGCAGTTTGAATGCAGTGTGATACGGGTGCAGTGTGAATGCAGTGTGCTGCGGGTGCAGTGTGATACGGGTGCAATGTGAATGCAGTATGAGATGGGTGCAGTTTGAATGCAGTGAATGCAGTGTGATACAGGTGCAGTGTGAATGCAGTGTGATACAGGTGCCGTCTGATACGAAATCAGTGTGAATGCAGTGTGATGCGGGTGCAGTGTGATATGGGTGCAGTGTGATACTGGTGCAGTGTGAATGCAGTGTGATACGAGTGCAGTGTGATGCGGGTGCAGTTTGAATGCAGTGTGATACGGGTGCCGTGTGATACGGGTGCAGTGTGAATGCAGTGTGATGTGGGTGCAGTGTGATACTGGTGCAGTGTGAATGCAGTGTGATGCGGGTGCAGTGTGGATGCAGTGAATGCAGTGTGATATGGGTGCAGTGTGAATGCCGTGAATGCAGTGTGATACGGGTGCAGTTTGAATGCAGTGTGATACGGTCGCAGTGTGATACGAATGCAGTGCGAATGCAGTGTGATACGAATGCAGTGTGATTGCAGTGTTATACGGGTGCGGTGTGAATGCTGTGTGATACGGGTGCAGTGTGAGTGCACTGTGATACGGGAGCTGTGTGAATGCAGTGTGATGTGGGTACAGTGTAAATGCAGAGTGATGCGGGTGCAGTGTGAATGCAGTATGATATGGGTGCAGTGTGAATGCAGTGAATGCAGTGTGAATGCAGTGTGATACGGGTGCAGTGTGAATGCAGTGTGATATGGGTGCAGTGTGAATGCTGTGTGATACGGGTGCAGTGTGAATGCAGTGTGATACGAATGCAGTGTGAATGCAGTGTGATACGGGTGCCGTGTGACACAAATGCAGTGTGAATGCCGTGTGATACGGATGCAGTGTGATACGTGTGCAGTGTGATACGGGTGCAGTTTGAATGCAGTGTGATACGGGCGCCGTGTGATACGAATGCAGTGCAAATGCAGTGTGATACGGGTGTGCAGTGTGAATGCAGTGTGATACGGGTGCAGTTTGAATGCAGTGTGATACGGGTGCAGTGTGAATGCAGTGAATGCAGTGTGATACGGGTGCAGTGTGAATGCAGTGTGATACGGGTGCCGTGTGATACGAAATCAGTGTGAATGCAGTGTGATACGGGTGCAGTGTGAATGCAGTGTGATACGGGTGCCGTGTGATACGAATGCAGTGCAAATGCAGTGTGATACAGGTGTGCAGTGTAAATGCAGTGTGATACGGGTGCAGTGTGATACGGGTGCAGTTTGAATGCAGTGTGATACGGGGGAAGTGTGATACGAATGCAGTGTGCATGCAGTGTGATACGGGTGCCGTGTGATACGAATGCAGTGCAAATGTAGTGTGATACGGGTGTGCAGTGTGAATGCAGTGTGATACGGGTGCAGTTTGAATGCAGTGTGATACGGGTGCAGTGTGAATGCAGTGAATGCAGTGTGATACGGGTGCAGTGTGAATGCAGTGTGATACGGGTGCCGTGTGATACGAAATCAGTGTGAATGCAGTGTGATACGGGTGCAGTGTGAATGCAGTGTGATACGGGTGCCGTGTGATACGAATGCAGTGCAAATGCAGTGTGATACAGGTGTGCAGTGTGAATGCAGTGTGATACGGGTGCAGCGTGATACGGGTGCAGTTTGAATGCAGTGTGATACGGGGGAAGTGTGATACGAATGCAGTGTGCATGCAGTGTGATACGCGTGCAGTGTGAATGCAGTGTGATACGGGTGCATTATGAATGCAGTGTGATACGGGTGCAGTGTGATACGAATGCAGCGTGAATGCACTGAATGCAGTGTGATACAGGTGCAGTTTGAATGCAGTGTGATACACGTGCAGTATGATACGGATGCAGTGTGAATGCAGTGTGATATGGGTGTAGTGTGAATGCAGTGTGATACGGGTGCAGTGTGATACGGGTGCATTGTGATATGGGTGAAGTGTGATATGAATGCAGTGTGAATGCACTGTGATACGGGTGCAGTGTGAATGCAGTGTGATACGGGTGCAGTGTGATACGGGTGCAGTGTGAATTCAGTGTGATACGGGTGCAGTGTGAATGCAGAGTGATACGGGTGCTGTGTAAATGCAGTGTGACACTTATGCCGTGTGATACGAATGCAGTGTGAATGTAGTGTGATATGGGTGCAGTGTGAATGCAGTGTGATACGGGTGCAGTGTGATACGGGTGTAGTGTGAATGCAGTGTGATACGGGTGCAGTGTGAATGCAGTGTGATACGGACGCAGTGTCATACGGATGCCATGTGAATGCAGTGTGATGCGGATGCAGTGTGATACGAATGCAGTGTGAATGCAGTGTGACACGGGTGCAGTGTGATACGAATGCAGTGTAAATGCAGTGAATGCAGTGTGATACGGGTGCGGTGTGAATGCAGTGAATGCCATGTGATATGGATGCAGTGTGAATGCAGTGTGATACGGATGCTGTGTGAATGCAGTGTGATACGGATGCAGTGTGATACGGGTGCAGTGTGAATGCAGTGTGAATGCAGTGTGATACGACTGCAGTGCGAATGCAGTGTGATACGGATGCAGTGTGATACAAATGCAGTGTGAATGCAGTGAATGCAGTGTGATACGGTGCATTGTGAATGCAGTATGATACGGGTGCAGTGTGAATGCAGTGTGATATGGGTGCAGTGTGAATGCAGTGTGATACGCGTGCAGTGTGAATGCAGTGTGATATGAATGCAGTGTGAATGCAGTGTGATACGGGTGCAGTGTGAATGCAGTGTGATACGGGCGCAGTGTGAATGCAGTGTGATACGGGTGCCATGTGATACGAATGCAGTGTGATACGGGTGCAGTGTGAATGCAGTGTGATACGGGTGCAGTGTGAATGCAGTGTGATACGGGTGCAGTGTGATACAAATACAGTGTGAATGCAGTGAATGTAGTGTGATAGGGGTGCAGTGTGAATGCAGTGTGATAAGGGTGCAGTGTGATACGAATGCAGCGTGAATGCACAGAATGCAATATGATACGGGTGCAGTTTGAATGCAGTGTGATACGGGTGCAGTATGATACGGATGCAGTGTGAATGCAGTGTGATATGGGTGTAGTGTGAATGCAGTGTGATACGGGTGCAGTGTGATACGAATGCAGTGTGAATGCAGTGTGATACGGGCGCAATGTGATACAAATGCAGTGTGAATGCAGTGAATGCAGTGTGATAGGGGTGCAGTGTGAATGCAGTGTGATACGGGTGCAGTGTGATACGAATGCAGCATGAATGCACTGAATGCAGTATGATACGGGTGCAGTTTGAATGCAGTGTGATACGGGTGCAGTATGATAAGGATGCAGTAGTGAATGCAGTGTGATACGGGTGCAGTGTGAATGCAGTGTGATACGGGTGCCGTGTGATACGAAATCAGTGTGAATGCAGTGTGATACGGGTGCAGTGTGAATGCAGTGTGATACGGGTGCCGTGTGATACGAATGCAGTGCAAATGCAGTGTGATACGGGTGTGCAGTGTGAATGCAGTGTGATACGTGTGCAGCGTGATACGCGTGCAGTTTGAATGCAGTGTGATACGGGGGAAGTGTGATACGAATGCAGTGTGCATGCAGTGTGATACGCGTGCAGTGTGAATGCAGTGTGATACGGGTGCATTGTGAATGCAGTGTGATACGGGTGCAGTGTGATACGGGTGCAGTGTGAATGCAGTGTGATATGGGTGCTGTGTGAATGCAGTGTGATACGGGTGCAGTGTGAATGCAGTGTGATATGAATGCAGTGTGAATGCGGTGTGATACGGGTGCAGTGTGATACGGGCGCAGTGTGAATGCAGTGTGATACGGGTGCAGTGTGAATGAAGTGTGATACGGGTGCAGTGCGAATGCAGTGTGCTGTGGGTGCAGTGTGATACGGGTGCAGTGTGAATGCAGTGTGCTGCGGGTGAAGTGTGATACGGGTGCAATGTGAATGCAGTATGAGACGGGTGCAGTTTGAATGCAGTGTGATACAGGTGCAGTGTGATACGGGTGCCGTGTGATACGAAATCAGTGTGAATGCAGTGTCATACGGGTGCAGTGTGAATGCAGTGTGATACGGGTGCCGTGTGATACGAAAGCAGTGCAAATGCAGTATGATACGGGTGTGCAGTGTGAATGCAGTGTGATACGGGTGCAGCGTGATACGGGTGCAGTTTGAATGCAGTGTGATACGTGGGAAGTGTGATACGAATGCAGTGTGCATGCAGTGTGATACGCGTGCAGTGTGAATGCAGTGTGATACAGGTGCAGTGTGAATGCAATGTGATGCGGGTGCAGTGTGAATGCAGTATGATACGGGTGCAGTGTGAATGCAGTGTGATACGGGTGCCGTGTGATACGAAATCAGTGTGAATGCAGTGTGATACGGGTGCAGTGTGAATGCAGTGTGATACGGGTGCCGTGTGATACGAATGCAGTGCAAATGCAGTGTGAGACGGGTGTGCAGTGTGAATGCAGTGTGATACGTGTGCAGCGTGATACGCGTGCAGTTTGAATGCAGTGTGATACGGGGGAAGTGTGATACGAATGCAGTGTGCATGCAGTGTGATACGCGTGCAGTGTGATTGCAGTGTGATACGGGTGCATTGTGAATGCAGTGTGATACGGGTGCAGTGTGATACGGGTGCAGTGTGAATGCAGTGTGATATGGGTGCTGTGTGAATGCAGTGTGATACGGGTGCAGTGTGAATGCAGTGTGATATGAATGCAGTGTGAATGCGGTGTGATACGGGTGCAGTGTGATACGGGCGCAGTGTGAATGCAGTGTGATACGGGTGCAGTGTGAATGAAGTGTGATACGGGTGCAGTGCGAATGCAGTGTGCTGTGGGTGCAGTGTGATACGGGTGCAGTGTGAATGCAGTGTGCTGCGGGTGAAGTGTGATACGGGTGCAATGTGAATGCAGTATGAGACGGGTGCAGTTTGAATGCAGTGTGATACGGGTGCAGTGTGATACGAAATCAGTGTGAATGCAGTGTCATACGGGTGCAGTGTGAATGCAGTGTGATACGGGTGCCGTGTGATACGAAAGCAGTGCAAATGCAGTATGATACGGGTGTGCAGTGTGAATGCAGTGTGATACGGGTGCAGCGTGATACGGGTGCAGTTTGAATGCAGTGTGATACGTGGAAAGTGTGATACGAATGCAGTGTGCATGCAGTGTGATACGCGAGCAGTGTGAATGCAGTGTGATACAGGTGCAGTGTGAATGCAATGTGATGCGGGTGCAGTGTGAATGCAGTATGATACGGGTGCAGTGTGAATGCAGTGTGATACGGTGCAGTGTGAATGCAGTGTGATATGGGTGCAGTGTGAATGCAGTGTGATACGGGTGCAGTGTGAATGCAGTGTGGTATGAATGCAGTGTGAATGCAGTGTGATACGGGTGCCATGTGATACGAATGCAGTGTGATACGGGTGCAGTGTGAATGCAGTGTGATACGGGTGAAGTGTGAATGCAGTGTGATACGGGTGCAGTGCGAATGCAGTGTGATGTGGGTGCAGTGTGATACGGGTGCAGTGTGAATGCAGTATGAGACGGGTGCAGTTTGAATGCAGTGAATGCAGTGCGATACAGGTGCAGTGTGAATGCAGTGTGATACAGGTGCCGTCTGATACGAAATCAGTGAATGCAGTGTGATGCGGGTGCAGTGTAATATGGGTGCAGTATGAATGCAGTGTGATCCGGGTGCAGGGTGAACGCAGTGAATGCAGTGTGATACGGGTGCTGTGCGAAAGCAGTGTGATACTGGTGCAGTGTGAATGCAGTGTGATACGAGTGCAGTGTGATGCGGGTGCAGTTTGAATGCAGTGTGATACGGGTGCCGTGTGATACGGGTGCAGTGTGAATGCAGTGTGATGTGGGTGCAGTGTGATGTGGGTGCAGTGTGATACGGGTGCAGTGTGATGCGGGTGCAGTGTGATGCGGGTGCAATGTGAATGCAGTATGATACGGGTGCAGTGTGGATGCAGTGAATGCAGTGTGATATGGGTGCAGTGTGAATGCCGTGAATGCAGTGTGATACGGGTGCAGTTTGAATGCAGTGTGATACGGTTGCAGTGTGATACGAATGCAGTACGAATGCAATATGATACGAATGCAGTGCGAATGCAGTGTTGTACGGGTGCAGTGTGATACGGGTGCAGTGTGATATGGGTGCAGTTTGAATGCAGTGTGATAGCGGTGCCATGTGATACGAATGCAGTGTGATACGGGTGCAGTGTGAATGCAGTGTGATACGGGTGCAATGTGAATGCAGTGTGATACGGGTGCAGTGTGATACGGGTGCAGTGTGAATGCAGTGTGATACAGCTGCAGTGTGATATGGGTGCAGTTTGAATGCAGTGTGATACGGGTGCAGTGTGAATGCAGTGTGCTGCGGGTGCAGTGTGATACGGGTGCAATGTGAATGCAGTATGAGATGGGTGCAGTTTGAATGCAGTGAATGCAGTGTGATACAGGTGCAGTGTGAATGCAGTGTGATACAGGTGCCGTCTGATACGAAATCAGTGTGAATGCAGTGTGATGCGGGTGCAGTGTGATATGGGTGCAGTGTGATACTGGTGCAGTGTGAATGCAGTGTGATACGAGTGCAGTGTGATGCGGGTGCAGTTTGAATGCAGTGTGATACGGGTGCCGTGTGATACGGGTGCAGTGTGAATGCAGTGTGATGTGGGTGCAGTGTGATACTGGTGCAGTGTGAATGCAGTGTGATGCGGGTGCAGTGTGGATGCAGTGAATGCAGTGTGATATGGGTGCAGTGTGAATGCCGTGAATGCAGTGTGATACGGGTGCAGTTTGAATGCAGTGTGATACGGTCGCAGTGTGATACGAATGCAGTGCGAATGCAGTGTGATACGAATGCAGTGTGATTGCAGTGTTATACGGGTGCGGTGTGAATGCTGTGTGATACGGGTGCAGTGTGAGTGCACTGTGATACGGGAGCTGTGTGAATGCAGTGTGATGTGGGTACAGTGTAAATGCAGAGTGATGCGGGTGCAGTGTGAATGCAGTATGATATGGGTGCAGTGTGAATGCAGTGAATGCAGTGTGAATGCAGTGTGATACGGGTGCAGTGTGAATGCAGTGTGATATGGATGCAGTGTGAATGCTGTGTGATACGGGTGCAGTGTGAATGCAGTGTGATACGAATGCAGTGTGAATGCAGTGTGATACGGGTGCCGTGTGACACAAATGCAGTGTGAATGCCGTGTGATACGGATGCAGTGTGATACGTGTGCAGTGTGATACGGGTGCAGTTTGAATGCAGTGTGATACGGGCGCCGTGTGATACGAATGCAGTGCAAATGCAGTGTGATACGGGTGTGCAGTGTGAATGCTGTGTGATACGGGTGCAGTGTGAATGCAGTGTGATACGAATGCAGTGTGAATGCAGTGTGATACGGGTGCCGTGTGACACAAATGCAGTGTGAATGCCGTGTGATACGGATGCAGTGTGATACGTGTGCAGTGTGATACGGGTGCAGTTTGAATGCAGTGTGATACGGGCGCCGTGTGATACGAATGCAGTGCAAATGCAGTGTGATACGGGTGTGCAGTGTGAATGCAGTGTGATACGGGTGCAGTTTGAATGCAGTGTGATACGGGTGCAGTGTGAATGCAGTGAATGCAGTGTGATACGGGTGCAGTGTGAATGCAGTGTGATACGGGTGCCGTGTGATACGAAATCAGTGTGAATGCAGTGTGATACGGGTGCAGTGTGAATGCAGTGTGATACGGGTGCCGTGTGATACGAATGCAGTGCAAATGCAGTGTGATACAGGTGTGCAGTGTGAATGCAGTGTGATACGGGTGCAGCGTGATACGGGTGCAGTTTGAATGCAGTGTGATACGGGGGAAGTGTGATACGAATGCAGTGTGCATGCAGTGTGATACGGGTGCCGTGTGATACGAATGCAGTGCAAATGCAGTGTGATACAGGTGTGCAGTGTGAATGCAGTGTGATACGGGTGCAGTTTGAATGCAGTGTGATACGGGTGCAGTGTGAATGCAGTGAATGCAGTGTGATACGGGTGCAGTGTGAATGCAGTGTGATACGGGTGCCGTGTGATACGAAATCAGTGTGAATGCAGTGTGATACGGGTGCAGTGTGAATGCAGTGTGATACGGGTGCCGTGTGATACGAATGCAGTGCAAATGCAGTGTGATACAGGTGTGCAGTGTGAATGCAGTGTGATACGGGTGCAGCGTGATACGGGTGCAGTTTGAATGCAGTGTGATACGGGGGAAGTGTGATACGAATGCAGTGTGCATGCAGTGTGATACGCGTGCAGTGTGAATGCAGTGTGATACGGGTGCATTATGAATGCAGTGTGATACGGGTGCAGTGTGATACGGGTGCAGTGCGAATACAGTGTGATATGGGTGCTGTGTGAATGCAGTGTGATACGGGTGCAGTGTGAATGCAGTGTGATACGAATGCAGTGTGAATGCAGTGTGATACGGGTGCAGTGTGATACGGGCGCAGTGTGAATGCAGTGTGATACGGGTGCCATGTGATACGGATGCAGTGTGAATGCAGTGTGATACGGGTGCAGTGTGAATGCAGTGTGATACGGGTGCAGTGCGAATGCAGTGTGCTGTGGGTGCAGTGTGATACGGGTGCAGTGTGAATGCAGTGTGCTGCGGGTGAAGTGTGATACGGGTGCAATGTGAATGCAGTATGAGACGGGTGCAGTTTGAATGCAGTGTGATACAGGTGCAGTGTGATACGGGTGCCGTGTGATACGAAATCAGTGTGAATGCAGTGTGATACGGGTGCAGTGTGAATGCAGTGTGAACTGGGTGCCGTGTGATACGAAAGCAGTGCAAATGCAGTATGATACGGATGTGCAGTGTGAATACAGTGTGATACGGGTGCAGCGTGATACGGGTGCAGTTTGAATGCAGTGTGATACGGGGGAAGTGTGAATGCAGTGTGATGTGAATGCAGTGTGATGTGGGTGCAGTGTGATACGGGTGCAGTGTGAATGCAATGTGATGCGGGTGCAGTGTGAATGCAGTATGATACGGGTGCAGTGTGAATGCAGTGAATGCAGTGTGATACGGTGCAGTGTGAATGCAGTGTGATATGGGTGCAGTGTGAATGCAGTGTGATACGGGTGCAGTGTGAATGCAGTGTGATATGAATGCAGTGTGAATGCAGTGTGATACGGGTGCAGTGTGAATGCAGTGTGATACGGGTGCAGTGTGAATGCAGTGTGATACGGGTGCCATGTGATACAAATGCAGTGTGATACGGGTGCAGTGTGAATGCAGTGTGATACGGGTGCAGTGTGAATGCAGTGTGATACGGGTGCAGTGCGAATACAGTGTGATGTGGGTGCAGTGTGATACGGGTGCAGTGTGAATGCAGTATGAGACGGGTGCAGTTTGAATGCAGTGAATGCAGTGTGATACAGGTGCAGTGTGAATGCAGTGTGATACAGGTGCCGTCTGATACGAAATCAGTGAATGCAGTGTGATGCGGGTGCAGTGTAATATGGGTGCAGTATGAATGCAGTGTGATACGGGTGCAGTGTGAACGCAGTGAATGCAGTGTGATACGGGTGCTGTGCGAAAGCAGTGTGATACTGGTGCAGTGTGAATGCAGTGTGATACGAGTGCAGTGTGATGCGGGTGCAGTTTGAATGCTGTGTGATACGGGTGCCGTGTGATACGGGTGCAGTGTGAATGCAGTGTGATGTGGGTGCAGTATGATGTGGGTGCAGTGTGATACGGGTGCAGTGTGATGCGGGTGCAGTGTGATGCGGGTGCAATGTGAATGCAGTATGATACGGGTGCAGTGTGGATGCAGTGAATGCAGTGTGATATGGGTGCAGTGTGAATGCCGTGAATGCAGTGTGATACGGGTGCAGTTTGAATGCAGTGTGATACGGTTGCAGTGTGATACTAATGCAGTGCGAATGCAGTATGATACGAATGCAGTGCGAATACAGTGTTGTACGGGTGCAGTGTGATACGGGTGCCGTGTGATAGGGGTGCAGTTTGAATGCAGTGTGATAGCGGTGCCATGTGATACGAATGCAGTGTGATACGGGTGCAGTGTGAATGCAGTGTGATACGGGTGCAGTGTGAATGCAGTGTGATACGGGTGCAATGTGAATGCAGTGTGATACGGGTGCAGTGTGATACGGGTGCAGTATGAATGCAGTGTGATACGGGTGCAGTGTGAATGCAGTGTGATACGGGTGCAGTGTGAATGCAGTGTGATACGGGTGCAATGTGAATGCAGTGTGATACGGGTGCAGTGTGATACGGGTGCAGTGTGAATGCAGTGTGATACAGCTGCAGTGTGATATGGGTGCAGTTTGAATGCAGTGTGATACGGATGCAGTGTGATATGAATGCAGTGTGAATGCAGTGTGATACGAATGCAATGTGAATGCCGTGTGATACGGGTGTAGTGTGAATGCAGTGTGATACAGGTGCAGTGTAATATGGGTGCAGTGTGAATGCAGTGCGATACGAGTGCAGTGTGAATGCAGTGTGATACAGCTGCAGTGTGATATGGGTGCAGTGTGAATGCAGTGTGATACGGACGCAGTGTGATACGAATGTCGTGTAAATGCAGTGTGATATGTATGCAGTGTGAATGCAGTGTGATACGGGTGCAGTGTGGATGCAGTGAATGCAGTGTGATATGGGTGCAGTGTGAATGCCGTGAATGCAGTGTGATACGGGTGCAGTTTGAATGCAGTGTGATACGGTTGCAGTGTGATACTAATGCAGTGCGAATGCAGTATGATACGAATGCAGTGCGAATACAGTGTTGTACGGGTGCAGTGTGATACGGGTGCCGTGTGATAGGGGTGCAGTTTGAATGCAGTGTGATAGCGGTGCCATGTGATACGAATGCAGTGTGATACGGGTGCAGTGTGAATGCAGTGTGATACGGGTGCAGTGTGAATGCAGTGTGATACGGGTGCAATGTGAATGCAGTGTGATACGGGTGCAGTGTGATACGGGTGCAGTATGAATGCAGTGTGATACGGGTGCAGTGTGAATGCAGTGTGATACGGGTGCAGTGTGAATGCAGTGTGATACGGGTGCAATGTGAATGCAGTGTGATACGGGTGCAGTGTGATACGGGTGCAGTGTGAATGCAGTGTGATACAGCTGCAGTGTGATATGGGTGCAGTTTGAATGCAGTGTGATACGGATGCAGTGTGATATGAATGCAGTGTGAATGCAGTGTGATACGAATGCAATGTGAATGCCGTGTGATACGGGTGTAGTGTGAATGCAGTGTGATACAGGTGCAGTGTAATATGGGTGCAGTGTGAATGCAGTGCGATACGAGTGCAGTGTGAATGCAGTGTGATACAGCTGCAGTGTGATATGGGTGCAGTGTGAATGCAGTGTGATACGGACGCAGTGTGATACGAATGTCGTGTAAATGCAGTGTGATATGTATGCAGTGTGAATGCAGTGTGATACGGGTGCAGTGTGACACGAATGCAGTGAATGCAGTGTGATACGGGTGCTGTGTGATACGGGTGCAGTATGAATGCAGTGTGATATGGGTGCAGTGTGAATGCAGTGAATGCAGTGTGATACGGGTGCAGTGTGAATGCAGTGTGATACGGGTGCAGTGTGATGCGGGTGCCGTGTGATACGAAATCAGTGTGAATGCAGTGTGATACAGGTGCAGTATGAATGCAGTGTGATACGGGTGCAGTTTGAATGCAGTGTGATACGGGTGCAGTGTGATACAGGTGCAGTATGAATGCAGTGATACGGGTTCAGTGTGAATGCAGTGTGATACGGGTGCAGTGTGAATGCAGTGAATGCAGTGTAATAAGGGTGCAGTGTGAATGCAGTGTGATACGGGTGCAGTGTGAATGCAGTGTATAGGGGTGCAGTGTGATGCGAGTGCACTATGATACGAGTGCAGTGTGAATGCAGTGTGATCCGGGTGTAGTGTGAATGCAGTGTGATCCGGGTGTAGTGTGAATGCAGTGTGATACAGGTGCAGTGTGATACGGGTGCAGTGTGAATGCAGTGAATGCAGTGTGATATGGGTGCAGTATGAATGCAGTGTGATACGGGTGCCGTGTGAAACGAATGCAGTGCAAATGCAGTGTGATATGGGTGCAGTGTGATGCGGGTGCAGTGTGAATGCAGTGTGATACGGGGCAGTGTGAATGCAGTGTGATACGGGTGCAGTGTGAATGCAGTGTGATATGAATGCAGTGTGAATGCAGTGTCATACGGGTGCCATGTGATACGAATGCAGTGTGAATGCAGTGTGATACGGGTGCAGTGTGATACGGGTGCAGTGTGAATGCACTGTGATACGGGAGCAGTGTGAATGCAGTGTGATGTGGGTGCAGTGTGATAAGGGTGCAGTGTAAATGCAGAGTGATGCGGGTGCAGTGTGAATGCAGTGTGATACGGGTGCAGTGTGAATGCTGTGAATGCAGTGTGATACGGGTGCAGTGTGAATGCAGTGTGATATGGGTGCAGTGTGAATGCTGTATGATACGGGTGCAGTGTGAATGCAGTGTGATACGAATGCAGTGTGAATGCAGTGTGATACGGGTGCCGTGTGATACAAATGCAGTGTGAATGCCGTGTGATACGGATGCAGTGTGAATGCAGTGTGATACGTGTGCAGTGTGATACAGGTGCAGTTTGAATGCAGTGTGATACGGGTGCCGTGTGAATGCAGTGAATGCAGTGTGATACGGGTGCAGTGTGAATGCAGTGTGATACGGGTGCAGTGTGAATGCAGTGTGATACGGGTGCCGTGTGATACGAATGCAGTGCAAATGCAGTGTGATACGGGTGTGCAGTGTGAATGCAGTGTGATACAGGTGCAGCGTGATACGGGTGCAGTTTGAATGCAGTGTGATACGGGTGCAGTGTGAATGCAGTGAATACAGTGTGATACGGGTGCAGTGTGAATGCAGTGTTATACGGGTGCCGTGTGATACGAAATCAGTGTGAATGCAGTGTGATACGGGTGCAGTGTGAATGCACTGTGGTGCGGGAGCAGTGTGAATGCAGTGTGATGTGGGTGCAGTGTGATAAGGGTGCAGTGTAAATGCAGAGTGATGTGGGTGCAGTGTGAATGCAGTGAATGCAGTGTGATACGGGTGCAGTGTGAATGCAGTGTGATACAGGTGCCGTGTGATACGAATGCAGTGCAAATGCAGTGTGATACGGGTGCAGTGTGATGCGGGTGCAGTGTGAATGCAGTGTGATACGGGGCAGTGTGAATGCAGTGTGATACGGGTGCAGTGTGAATGCAGTGTGATATGAATGCAGTGTGAATGCAGTGTCATACGGGTGCCATGTGATACGAATGCAGTGTGAATGCAGTGTGATACGGGTGCAGTGTGATACGGGTGCAGTGTGAATGCACTGTGATACGGGAGCAGTGTGAATGCAGTGTGATGTGGGTGCAGTGTGATAAGGGTGCAGTGTAAATGCAGAGTGATGCGGGTGCAGTGTGAATGCAGTGTGATACGGGTGCAGTGTGAATGCTGTGAATGCAGTGTGATACGGGTGCAGTGTGAATGCAGTGTGATATGGGTGCAGTGTGAATGCTGTATGATACGGGTGCAGTGTGAATGCAGTGTGATACGAATGCAGTGTGAATGCAGTGTGATACTGGTGCCGTGTGATACAAATGCAGTGTAAATGCAGTGTGATGCGTGTGCAGTGTGAATGCAGTGTGATACGGGTGCCGTGTGATACGAAATCAGTGTGAATGCAGTGTGATACGAATGCAGTGTGCATGCAGTGTGATACGGGTGCCGTGTGATACGAATGCAGTGCAAATGCAGTGTGATACAGGTGTGCAGTGTGAATGCAGTGTGATACGGGTGCAGTTTGAATGCAGTGTGATACGGGTGCAGTGTGAATGCAGTGAATGCAGTGTGATACGGGTGCAGTGTGAATGCAGTGTGATACGGGTGCCGTGTGATACGAAATCAGTGTGAATGCAGTGTGATACGGGTGCAGTGTGAATGCAGTGTGATACGGGTGCCGTGTGATACGAATGCAGTGCAAATGCAGTGTGATACAGGTGTGCAGTGTGAATGCAGTGTGATACGGGTGCAGCGTGATACGGGTGCAGTTTGAATGCAGTGTGATACGGGGGAAGTGTGATACGAATGCAGTGTGCATGCAGTGTGATACGCGTGCAGTGTGAATGCAGTGTGATACGGGTGCATTATGAATGCAGTGTGATACGGGTGCAGTGTGATACGGGTGCAGTGCGAATACAGTGTGATATGGGTGCTGTGTGAATGCAGTGTGATACGGGTGCAGTGTGAATGCAGTGTGATACGAATGCAGTGTGAATGCAGTGTGATACGGGTGCAGTGTGATACGGGCGCAGTGTGAATGCAGTGTGATACGGGTGCCATGTGATACGGATGCAGTGTGAATGCAGTGTGATACGGGTGCAGTGTGAATGCAGTGTGATACGGGTGCAGTGCGAATGCAGTGTGCTGTGGGTGCAGTGTGATACGGGTGCAGTGTGAATGCAGTGTGCTGCGGGTGAAGTGTGATACGGGTGCAATGTGAATGCAGTATGAGACGGGTGCAGTTTGAATGCAGTGTGATACAGGTGCAGTGTGATACGGGTGCCGTGTGATACGAAATCAGTGTGAATGCAGTGTGATACGGGTGCAGTGTGAATGCAGTGTGAACTGGGTGCCGTGTGATACGAAAGCAGTGCAAATGCAGTATGATACGGATGTGCAGTGTGAATACAGTGTGATACGGGTGCAGCGTGATACGGGTGCAGTTTGAATGCAGTGTGATACGGGGGAAGTGTGAATGCAGTGTGATGTGAATGCAGTGTGATGTGGGTGCAGTGTGATACGGGTGCAGTGTGAATGCAATGTGATGCGGGTGCAGTGTGAATGCAGTATGATACGGGTGCAGTGTGAATGCAGTGAATGCAGTGTGATACGGTGCAGTGTGAATGCAGTGTGATATGGGTGCAGTGTGAATGCAGTGTGATACGGGTGCAGTGTGAATGCAGTGTGATATGAATGCAGTGTGAATGCAGTGTGATACGGGTGCAGTGTGAATGCAGTGTGATACGGGTGCAGTGTGAATGCAGTGTGATACGGGTGCCATGTGATACAAATGCAGTGTGATACGGGTGCAGTGTGAATGCAGTGTGATACGGGTGCAGTGTGAATGCAGTGTGATACGGGTGCAGTGCGAATACAGTGTGATGTGGGTGCAGTGTGATACGGGTGCAGTGTGAATGCAGTATGAGACGGGTGCAGTTTGAATGCAGTGAATGCAGTGTGATACAGGTGCAGTGTGAATGCAGTGTGATACAGGTGCCGTCTGATACGAAATCAGTGAATGCAGTGTGATGCGGGTGCAGTGTAATATGGGTGCAGTATGAATGCAGTGTGATACGGGTGCAGTGTGAACGCAGTGAATGCAGTGTGATACGGGTGCTGTGCGAAAGCAGTGTGATACTGGTGCAGTGTGAATGCAGTGTGATACGAGTGCAGTGTGATGCGGGTGCAGTTTGAATGCTGTGTGATACGGGTGCCGTGTGATACGGGTGCAGTGTGAATGCAGTGTGATGTGGGTGCAGTATGATGTGGGTGCAGTGTGATACGGGTGCAGTGTGATGCGGGTGCAGTGTGATGCGGGTGCAATGTGAATGCAGTATGATACGGGTGCAGTGTGGATGCAGTGAATGCAGTGTGATATGGGTGCAGTGTGAATGCCGTGAATGCAGTGTGATACGGGTGCAGTTTGAATGCAGTGTGATACGGTTGCAGTGTGATACTAATGCAGTGCGAATGCAGTATGATACGAATGCAGTGCGAATACAGTGTTGTACGGGTGCAGTGTGATACGGGTGCCGTGTGATAGGGGTGCAGTTTGAATGCAGTGTGATAGCGGTGCCATGTGATACGAATGCAGTGTGATACGGGTGCAGTGTGAATGCAGTGTGATACGGGTGCAGTGTGAATGCAGTGTGATACGGGTGCAATGTGAATGCAGTGTGATACGGGTGCAGTGTGATACGGGTGCAGTATGAATGCAGTGTGATACGGGTGCAGTGTGAATGCAGTGTGATACGGGTGCAGTGTGAATGCAGTGTGATACGGGTGCAATGTGAATGCAGTGTGATACGGGTGCAGTGTGATACGGGTGCAGTGTGAATGCAGTGTGATACAGCTGCAGTGTGATATGGGTGCAGTTTGAATGCAGTGTGATACGGATGCAGTGTGATATGAATGCAGTGTGAATGCAGTGTGATACGAATGCAATGTGAATGCCGTGTGATACGGGTGTAGTGTGAATGCAGTGTGATACAGGTGCAGTGTAATATGGGTGCAGTGTGAATGCAGTGCGATACGAGTGCAGTGTGAATGCAGTGTGATACAGCTGCAGTGTGATATGGGTGCAGTGTGAATGCAGTGTGATACGGACGCAGTGTGATACGAATGTCGTGTAAATGCAGTGTGATATGTATGCAGTGTGAATGCAGTGTGATACGGGTGCAGTGTGGATGCAGTGAATGCAGTGTGATATGGGTGCAGTGTGAATGCCGTGAATGCAGTGTGATACGGGTGCAGTTTGAATGCAGTGTGATACGGTTGCAGTGTGATACTAATGCAGTGCGAATGCAGTATGATACGAATGCAGTGCGAATACAGTGTTGTACGGGTGCAGTGTGATACGGGTGCCGTGTGATAGGGGTGCAGTTTGAATGCAGTGTGATAGCGGTGCCATGTGATACGAATGCAGTGTGATACGGGTGCAGTGTGAATGCAGTGTGATACGGGTGCAGTGTGAATGCAGTGTGATACGGGTGCAATGTGAATGCAGTGTGATACGGGTGCAGTGTGATACGGGTGCAGTATGAATGCAGTGTGATACGGGTGCAGTGTGAATGCAGTGTGATACGGGTGCAGTGTGAATGCAGTGTGATACGGGTGCAATGTGAATGCAGTGTGATACGGGTGCAGTGTGATACGGGTGCAGTGTGAATGCAGTGTGATACAGCTGCAGTGTGATATGGGTGCAGTTTGAATGCAGTGTGATACGGATGCAGTGTGATATGAATGCAGTGTGAATGCAGTGTGATACGAATGCAATGTGAATGCCGTGTGATACGGGTGTAGTGTGAATGCAGTGTGATACAGGTGCAGTGTAATATGGGTGCAGTGTGAATGCAGTGCGATACGAGTGCAGTGTGAATGCAGTGTGATACAGCTGCAGTGTGATATGGGTGCAGTGTGAATGCAGTGTGATACGGACGCAGTGTGATACGAATGTCGTGTAAATGCAGTGTGATATGTATGCAGTGTGAATGCAGTGTGATACGGGTGCAGTGTGACACGAATGCAGTGAATGCAGTGTGATACGGGTGCTGTGTGATACGGGTGCAGTATGAATGCAGTGTGATATGGGTGCAGTGTGAATGCAGTGAATGCAGTGTGATACGGGTGCAGTGTGAATGCAGTGTGATACGGGTGCAGTGTGATGCGGGTGCCGTGTGATACGAAATCAGTGTGAATGCAGTGTGATACAGGTGCAGTATGAATGCAGTGTGATACGGGTGCAGTTTGAATGCAGTGTGATACGGGTGCAGTGTGATACAGGTGCAGTATGAATGCAGTGATACGGGTTCAGTGTGAATGCAGTGTGATACGGGTGCAGTGTGAATGCAGTGAATGCAGTGTAATAAGGGTGCAGTGTGAATGCAGTGTGATACGGGTGCAGTGTGAATGCAGTGTATAGGGGTGCAGTGTGATGCGAGTGCACTATGATACGAGTGCAGTGTGAATGCAGTGTGATCCGGGTGTAGTGTGAATGCAGTGTGATCCGGGTGTAGTGTGAATGCAGTGTGATACAGGTGCAGTGTGATACGGGTGCAGTGTGAATGCAGTGAATGCAGTGTGATATGGGTGCAGTATGAATGCAGTGTGATACGGGTGCCGTGTGAAACGAATGCAGTGCAAATGCAGTGTGATATGGGTGCAGTGTGATGCGGGTGCAGTGTGAATGCAGTGTGATACGGGGCAGTGTGAATGCAGTGTGATACGGGTGCAGTGTGAATGCAGTGTGATATGAATGCAGTGTGAATGCAGTGTCATACGGGTGCCATGTGATACGAATGCAGTGTGAATGCAGTGTGATACGGGTGCAGTGTGATACGGGTGCAGTGTGAATGCACTGTGATACGGGAGCAGTGTGAATGCAGTGTGATGTGGGTGCAGTGTGATAAGGGTGCAGTGTAAATGCAGAGTGATGCGGGTGCAGTGTGAATGCAGTGTGATACGGGTGCAGTGTGAATGCTGTGAATGCAGTGTGATACGGGTGCAGTGTGAATGCAGTGTGATATGGGTGCAGTGTGAATGCTGTATGATACGGGTGCAGTGTGAATGCAGTGTGATACGAATGCAGTGTGAATGCAGTGTGATACGGGTGCCGTGTGATACAAATGCAGTGTGAATGCCGTGTGATACGGATGCAGTGTGAATGCAGTGTGATACGTGTGCAGTGTGATACAGGTGCAGTTTGAATGCAGTGTGATACGGGTGCCGTGTGAATGCAGTGAATGCAGTGTGATACGGGTGCAGTGTGAATGCAGTGTGATACGGGTGCAGTGTGAATGCAGTGTGATACGGGTGCCGTGTGATACGAATGCAGTGCAAATGCAGTGTGATACGGGTGTGCAGTGTGAATGCAGTGTGATACAGGTGCAGCGTGATACGGGTGCAGTTTGAATGCAGTGTGATACGGGTGCAGTGTGAATGCAGTGAATACAGTGTGATACGGGTGCAGTGTGAATGCAGTGTTATACGGGTGCCGTGTGATACGAAATCAGTGTGAATGCAGTGTGATACGGGTGCAGTGTGAATGCACTGTGGTGCGGGAGCAGTGTGAATGCAGTGTGATGTGGGTGCAGTGTGATAAGGGTGCAGTGTAAATGCAGAGTGATGTGGGTGCAGTGTGAATGCAGTGAATGCAGTGTGATACGGGTGCAGTGTGAATGCAGTGTGATACAGGTGCCGTGTGATACGAATGCAGTGCAAATGCAGTGTGATACGGGTGCAGTGTGATGCGGGTGCAGTGTGAATGCAGTGTGATACGGGGCAGTGTGAATGCAGTGTGATACGGGTGCAGTGTGAATGCAGTGTGATATGAATGCAGTGTGAATGCAGTGTCATACGGGTGCCATGTGATACGAATGCAGTGTGAATGCAGTGTGATACGGGTGCAGTGTGATACGGGTGCAGTGTGAATGCACTGTGATACGGGAGCAGTGTGAATGCAGTGTGATGTGGGTGCAGTGTGATAAGGGTGCAGTGTAAATGCAGAGTGATGCGGGTGCAGTGTGAATGCAGTGTGATACGGGTGCAGTGTGAATGCTGTGAATGCAGTGTGATACGGGTGCAGTGTGAATGCAGTGTGATATGGGTGCAGTGTGAATGCTGTATGATACGGGTGCAGTGTGAATGCAGTGTGATACGAATGCAGTGTGAATGCAGTGTGATACTGGTGCCGTGTGATACAAATGCAGTGTAAATGCAGTGTGATGCGTGTGCAGTGTGATACAGGTGCAGTTTGAATGCAGTGTGATACGGGTGCAGTGTGAATGCAGTGTGATACGGATGCCGTGTGATACGAATGCAGTGTAAATGCAGTGTGATACGGGTGTGCAGTGTGAATGCAGTGTGATACAGGTGCAGCGTGATACGGGTGCAGTTTGAATGCAGTGTGATACGGGTGCAGTGTGAATGCAGTGAATACAGTGTGATACGGGTGCAGTGTGAATGCAGTGTTATACGGGTGCCGTGTGTTACGAAATCAGTGTGAATGCAGTGTGATACGGGTGCAGTGTGAATGCACTGTGGTGCGGGAGCAGTGTGAATGCAGTGTGATGTGGGTGCAGTGTGATAAGGGTGCAGTGTAAATGCAGAGTGATGTGGGTGCAGTGTGAATGCAGTGAATGCAGTGTGATACGGGTGCAGTGTGAATGCAGTGTGATACAGGTGCCGTGTGATACGAATGCAGTGCAAATGCAGTGTGATACGGGTGCAGTGTGAATGCAGTGTGATATGGGTGCAGTGTGAATGCAGTGTGATACGGACGCAGTGTGATACGAATGTCGTGTAAATGCAGTGTGATATGTATGCAGTGTGAATGCAGTGTGATACGGGTGCAGTGTGACACGAATGCAGTGAATGTAGTGTGATACGGGTGCTGTGTGATACGGGTGCAGTATGAATGCAGTGTGATATGGGTGCAGTGTGAATGCAGTGAATGCAGTGTGATACGGGTGCAGTGTGAATGCAGTGTGATACGGGTGCAGTGTGACACGAATGCAGTGAATGAAGTGTGATACGGGTGCTGTGTGATACCGGTGCAGTATGAATGCAGTGTGATATGGGTGCAGTGTGAATGCAGTGAATGCAGTGTGATACAGGTACAGTATGAATGCAGTGTGATACGGGTGCAGTGTGATACAGGTGCCGTGTGATACGAATGCAGTGCAAATGCAGTGTGATACGGGTGCAGTGTGAATGCAGTGTGATATGGGTGCAGTGTGAATGCAGTGTGATACGGACGCAGTGTGATACGAATGTCGTGTAAATGCAGTGTGATATGTATGCAGTGTGAATGCAGTGTGATACGGGTGCAGTGTGACACGAATGCAGTGAATGTAGTGTGATACGGGTGCTGTGTGATACGGGTGCAGTATGAATGCAGTGTGATATGGGTGCAGTGTGAATGCAGTGAATGCAGTGTGATACGGGTGCAGTGTGAATGCAGTGTGATACGGGTGCAGTGTGACACGAATGCAGTGAATGAAGTGTGATACGGGTGCTGTGTGATACCGGTGCAGTATGAATGCAGTGTGATATGGGTGCAGTGTGAATGCAGTGAATGCAGTGTGATACAGGTACAGTATGAATGCAGTGTGATACGGGTGCAGTGTGAATGCAGTGTGATACGGGTGCAGTGTGATACAGGTGCAGTATGAATGCAGTGATACGGGTGCAGTGTGAATGCAGTGTGATACGGGTGCAGTGTGAATGCAGTGAATGCAGTGTAATACGGGTGCAGTGTGAATGCAGTGTGATACGGGTGCAGTGTGAATGCAGTGTATAGGGGTGCAGTGTGATGCGAGCGCACTGTGATACGAGTGCAGTGTGAATGCAGTGTGATCCGGGTGTAGTGTGAATGCAGAGTGATCCGGGTATAGTGTGAATGCAGTGTGATACAGGTGCAGTGTGATACGGGTGCAGTGTGAATGCAGTGAATGCAGTGTGATATGGGTGCAGTATGAATGCAGTGTGATACGGGTGCCGTGTGAAACGAATGCAGTGCAAATGCAGTGTGATATGGGTGCAGTGTGATGCGGGTGCAGTGTGAATGCAGGGTGATACGGGGCAGTGTGAATGCAGTGTGATACGGGTGCAGTGTGAATGCAGTGTGATATGAATGCAGTGTGAATGCAGTGTCATACGGGTGCCATGTGATACGAATGCAGTGTGAATGCAGTGTGATACGGGTGCAGTGTGATACGGGTGCAGTGTGAATGCACTGTGATACGGGAGCAGTGTGAATGCAGTGTGATGTGGGTGCAGTGTGATAAGGGTGCAGTGTAAATGCAGAGTGATGCGGGTGCAGTGTGAATGCAGTGTGATACGGGTGCAGTGTGAATGCAGTGTGATATGGGTGCAGTGTGAATGCTGTGAATGCAGTGTGATACGGGTGCAGTGTGAATGCAGTGTGATATGGGTGCAGTGTGAATGCTGTGTGATACGGGTGCAGTGTGAATGCAGTGTGATACGAATGCAGTGTGAATGCAGTGTGATACGGGTGCCGTGTGATACAAATGCAGTGTGAATGCCGTGTGATACGGATGCAGTGTGAATGCAGTGTGATACGTGTGCAGTGTGATACAGGTGCAGTTTGAATGCAGTGTGATACGGGTGCCGTGTGAATGCAGTGAATGCAGTGTGATACGGGTGCAGTGTGAATGCAGTGTGATACGGGTGCAGTGTGAATGCAGTGTGATACGGGTGCCGTGTGATACGAATGCAGTGCAAATGCAGTGTGATACGGGTGTGCAGTGTGAATGCAGTGTGATACAGGTGCAGCGTGATACGGGTGCAGTTTGAATGCAGTGTGATACGGGTGCAGTGTGAATGCAGTGAATACAGTGTGATACGGGTGCAGTGTGAATGCAGTGTTATACGGGTGCCATGTGATACGAAATCAGTGTGAATGCAGTGTGATACGGGTGCAGTGTGAATGCACTGTGGTGCGGGAGCAGTGTGAATGCAGTGTGATGTGGGTGCAGTGTGAAAAGGGTGCAGTGTAAATGCAGAGTGATGTGGGTGCAGTGTGAATGCAGTGAATGCAGTGTGAATGCAGTGTGATACGGGTGCAGTGTGAATGCAGTGTGATACGGGTGCCGTGTGATACGAATGCAGTGCAAATGCAGTGTGATACGGGTGTGCAGTGTGAATGCAGTGTGATACGGGTGCAGCGTGATACGGGTGCAGTTTGAATGCAGTGTGATACGGGGGAAGTGTGATACGAATGCAGTGTGCATGCAGTGTGATACGCGTGCAGTGTGAATGCAGTGTGATACGGCTGCAGTGTGAATGCGGTGTGATGTGGGTGCAGTGTGATACGGGTGCAGTGTGAATGCAATGTGATGCGGGTGCAGTGTGAATGCAGTATGATACCGGTGCAGTGTGAATGCAGTGAATGCATTGTGAATGCAGTGTGATATGGGAGCAGTGTGAATGCAGTGTGATACGGGTGCAGTGTGAATTCAGTGTGATACGGGCGCAGTGTGAATGCAGTGTGATACGGGTGCAGTGTGAATGCAGTGTGATATGGGTGCAGTGCGAATGCAGTGTGCTGTGGGTGCAGTGTGATACGGGTGCAGTGTGAATGCAGTGTGCTGCGAGTGCAGTGTGATACGGGTGCAATGTGAATGCAGTATGAGACGGGTGCAGTTTGAATGCAGTGAATGCAGTGTGATACAGGTGCAGTGTGAATGCAGTGTGATACGGGTGCCATGTGATACGAAATCAGTGTGAATACAGTGTGATACGGGTGCAGTGTGAATGCAGTGTGATACGGGTGCCGTGTGATACGAAAGCAGTGCAAATGCAGTGTGATACGGGTGTGCAGTGTGAATGCAGTGTGATACGGGTGCAGCGTGATACGGGTGCAGTTTGAATGCAGTGTGATACGGGGGAAGTGTGATACGAATGCAGTGTGCATGCAGTGTGATACGCGTGCAGTGCGAATGCAGTGTGATACAGGTGCAGTGTGAATGCAGTGTGATGTGGGTGCAGTGACATGCGGGTGCAGTGTGAATGCAGTGTGATACGGACGCAGTGTGAATGCAGTGTGATACGAATGCAGTGTGAATGCAGTGTGATACGGGTGCAGTGTGATATGAATGCAGTGTGATACGGGTGCAGTGTGCAGTGTGATACGGGTGCAGTGTGAATGCAGTGTGATACGGACGCAGTGTGATACGAATGCAGTGTGAATGCAGTGAATGCAGTGTGATACGGGTGCAGTGTGAATGCAGTGTGATACGGGTGCCGTGTGATACGAATGCAGTGTGAATGCAGTGTGATGCGGGTGCAGTGTGAATGCAGTGTGATGCGGGTGCCGTGTGATATGAATGCAGTGTGATACGAGTGCAATGTGATACGGGTGCAGTGTGAATGCAGTGTGATTCGGGTGCAGTGTGAATGCAGTGTGATACGGGTGCAGTGTGATACGGGTGCAGTGTGAATGCAGCGTGATATGGGTGCAGTGTGAATGCAGTGTGATACGGGTGCAGTGTGATACGGGTGCAGTGTGATACGGGTGCAGTGTGAATGCAGTGTGATACGGTCGCAGTGTGATACGAATGCAGTGTGAATACAGTGTGATACGTGTGCAGTGTGATACGGGTGCAGTGTGAATGCAGTGTGATACGGGTGCCGTGTGATACGAATGCAGTGTGAATGCAGTGTGATGCGGGTGCAGTGTGAATGCAGTGTGATACGGGTGCCGTGTGATATGAATGCAGTGTGATACGGGTGCAGTGTGATACGGGTGCAGTGTGATACAGGTGCAGTGTGAATGCAGTGTGATACGAATGCAGTGCGAATGCAGTGTGATACGGGTGCAGTGTGAATGCCGTGTGATACGAATGCAGTGTGAATGCAGTGTGATGTGGGTGCAGTGTGATACGTGTGCAGTGTGATATGGGTGCAGTGTCATATGGGTACAATGTGAATGCAGTGTGATACGGGTGCAGTGTGATACGAAATCATAGAAACATAGAAACATAGAAAATAGGTGCAGGAGTAGGCCATTCGGCCCTTCTAGCCTGCACCGTCATTCAATGAGTTCATGGCTGAACATTCAACTTCAGTACCCCATTCCTGCTTTCTCGCCATACCCCTTGATCCCCCTAGTAGTAAGGACCTCATCTAACTCCTTTTTGAATATATTTAGTGAATTGGCCTCAACAACTTTCTGTGGTAGAGAATTCCACAGGTTCACCACTCTCTGGGTGAAGAAGTTCCTCCGCATCTCGGTCCTAAATGGCTTACCCCTTATCCTTAGACTGTGACCTCTGGTTCTGGACTTCCTCAACATTGGGAACATTCTTCCTGCATCTAACCTGTCTAACCCCGTCAGAATTTTAAATGTTTCTATGAGGTCCCCTCTCATTCTTCTGAACTCCAGTGAATACAAGCCCAGTTGATCCAGTCTTTCTTGATAGGTCAGTCCCGCCATCCCGGGAATCAGTCTGGTGAACCTTCGCTGCACTCCCTCAATAGCAAGAATGTCCTTCCTCAGGTTAGGAGACCAAAACTGTACACAATGCCCTGTACAACTGTAGCAACACCTCCCTGCCCCTGTACTCAAATCCCCTTGCTATGAAGGCCAACATGCCATTTGCTTTCTTAACCGCCTGCTGTACCTGCATGCCAACCTTCAATGAATGATGTACCATGACACCCAGGTCTCTTTGCACCTCCCCTTTTCCTAATCTGTCACCATTCAGATAATAGTCTGTCTCTCTGTTTTTACCACCAAAGTGGATAACCTCACATTTATCCACATTATACTTCATCTGCCATGCATTTGCCCACTCACCTAACCTATCCAAGTCGCTCTGCAGCCTCACAGCATCCTCCTCGCAGCTCACACTGCCACCCAACTTAGTGCCATCCGCAAATTTGGAGATACTACATTTAATCTCCTCATCTAAATCATTAATGTACAGTGTAAACAGCTGGGGCCCCAGCACAGAACCTTGCGGTACCCCACTAGTCACTGCCTGCCATTCTGAAAAGTACCCATTTACTCCTACTCTTTGCTTCCTGTCTGACAACCAGTTCTCAATCCATGTCAGCACACTACCCCCAATCCCATGTGCTCTAACTTTGCACATCAATCTCTTGTGTGGGACCTTGTCGAACGCCTTCTGAAAGTCCAAATATACCACATCAACTGGTTCTCCCTTATCCACTCTACTGGAAACATCCTCAAAAAATTCCAGAAGATTTGTCAAGCATGATTTCCCTTTCACAAATCCATGCTGACTTGGACCTATCATGTCACCTCTTTCCAAATGCACTGCTATGACATCCTTAATAATTGATTCCATCATTTTACCCACTACCGATGTCAGGCTGACCGGTCTATAATTCCCTGTTTTCTCTCTCCCTCCTTTTTTAAAAAGTGGGGTTACATTGGCTACCCTCCACTCCATAGGAACTGATCCAGAGTCAATGGAATGTTGGAAAATGACTGTCAACGCATCCACTATTTCCAAGGCCACCTCCTTAAGTACTCTGGGATGCAGTCCATCAGGCCCTGGGGATTTATCGGCCTTCAATCCCATCAATTTCCCCAACACAATTTCCCGGCTAATAAGGATTTCCCTCAGTTCCTCCTCCTTACTAGACCCCCCCGACCCCTTTTATAACCGGAAGGTTGTTCATGTCCTCCTTCGTGAATACCGAACCAAAGTACTTGTTCAATTGGTCCGCCATTTCTTTGTTCCCCGTTATGACTTCCCCTGATTCTGACTGCAGGGGACCTACGTTTGTCTTTACTAACCTTTTTCTCTTTACATATCTATAGAAACTTTTGCAATCCGTCTTAATGTTCCCTGCAAGCTTCTTCTCATACTCCATTTTCCCTGCCCTAATCAAACCCTTTGTCCTCCTCTGCTGAGTTCTAAATTTCTCCCAGTCCCCAGGTTCGCTGCTATTTCTGGCCAATTTGTATGCCACTTCCTTGGCTTTAATACTATCCCTGATTTCCCTTGATAGCCACGGTTGAGCCACCTTCCCTTTTTTATTTCTATGCCAGACAGGAATGTACAATTGTTGTAGTTCATCCATGCGGTCTCTAAATGTCTGCCATTGCCCATCCACAGTCAACCCCTTAAGTATCATTCGCCAATCCATCCCAGCCAATTCACGCCTCATACCTTCAAAGTTAGCCTTCTTTAAGTTCTGGACCATGGTCTCTGAATTAACTGTTTCATTCTCCATCCCAATGCAGAATTCCACCATATTATGGTCACTCTTCCCCAAGGGGCCTCGTACAACGAGATTGCTAATTAATCCTCTCTCATTACATAACACCCAGTCTAAGATGGCCTCCCCCCTAGTTGGTTCCTCGACATATTGGTCTAAAAAACCATCCCTTATGCACTCCAGAAAATCCTCCTCCACCGTATTGCTTCCAGTTTGGTTAGCCCAATCTATGTGCATATTAAAGTCACCCATTATAACTGCTGCACATTTATTGCACGCACCCCTAATTTCCTGTTTGATGCCCTCCCCAACATCACTACTACTGTTTGGAGGTCTGTACATCAGTGTGAATGCAGTGTGATACGGGTGCAGTGTGATACGGGTGCAATGTGAATGCTGTGTGATACGGGTGCAGTGTGAATGCAGTGTGATACGGGTGCAGTGCGAATGCAGTGTGATACAGGTGCAGTGTGAATGCAGTGTGATACGGGTGCAGTGTGAATGCTGTGTGATACGGGTGCAGTGTGAATGCTGTGTGATACGGGTGCAGTGCGAATGCACTGTGATACGGGTGCAGTGTGAATGCTGTGTGATACGGGTGCAGTGTGATACGGGTGCAATGTGAATGCTGTGTGATACGGGTGCAGTGTGAATGCAGTGTGATACGGGTGCAGTGCGAATGCAGTGTGATACGGGTGCAGTTTGAATGCAGTGTGAATGTAGTGTGATGCGGGTGCAGTGTGAATGCAGTGTGATACGGGTGCAGTATGAATGCAGTGTGATGCGGGTGCCGTGTGATACGAAATCAGTGTGAATGCAGTGTGATACGGGTGCAGTGTGATAGGGGTGCAGTATGAATGCAGTGTGATACGGGTGCAGTGTGAATGCAGTGAATGCAGTGTTATACGGGTGCAGTGTGAATGCAGTGTGATACGGGTGCGGTGTGATACGGGTGCAGTTTGAATGCAGTGTGATACGGGTGCCGTGTGATATGAATGCAGTGTGAATGCAGTGTGATACGGGTGCAGTGCGGATGCAGTGTATAGGGGTGCAGTGTGATACAGGTGCAGTGTGAATGCAGTGTGATGCGGGTGCACTGTGATACAAGTGCAGTGTGAATGCAGTGTGATCCGGTTTCAGTGTGATACGGGTGCAGTGTGAATGTAGTGTGATACGGGTGCAGTGTGATACGGGTGCAATGTGAATGCTGTGTGATACGGGTGCAGTGTGATACGGGTGCAGTGTGAATGCAGTGTGATACGGGTGCAATGTGAATGCAGTGTGATACGGGTGCAATGTGAATGCAGTGTGATACGGGAGCAATGTGAATGCAGTGTGATGTGGATGCAGTGTGATACGGGTGCAGTGTGATACGGGTGTAGTGTGAATGCAGTGTGATACAGGTGCAGTGTGAATGCAGTGTGATATGGGTGCAGTGTGATACAAATGCAGTTTGAATGCAGTGTGATACGGGTGTAGTGTGAATGCAGTGTGATACGGGTGTAGTGTGAATGCAGTGTGATACGGGTGCAGTGTGCTACGAATGCAGTGAATGCAGTGTGATACGGGTGCAGTGTGAATGCAGTGTGATACGGGTGCAGTGTGATACGGGTGCAGTTTGAATGTAGTGTGATACGGGTGCAGTGTAAATACAGTGTGATACGGGTGCCGTGTGATACGGGTGCAGTGTGAATGCAGTGTGATAAGGGTGCAGTGTGATACGGGTCCAGTGTGAATGCAGCGTGATATGGGTGCAGTGTGAATGCAGTGTGATACGGACGCAGTGTGAATGCAGTGTGATACGAATGCAGTGTGAATGCAGTGTGATACGGGTGCAGTGTGATATGAATGCAGTGTGATACGGGTGCAGTGTGCAGTGTGATACGGGTGCAGTGTGAATGCAGTGTGATACGGACGCAGTGTGATACGAATGCAGTGTGAATGCAGTGAATACAGTGTGATACGGGTGCAGTGTGAATGCAGTGTGATACGGGTGCCGTGTGATACGAATGCAGTGTGAATGCAGTGTGATGCGGGTGCAGTGTGAATGCAGTGTGATACGGGTGCCGTGTGATATGAATGCAGTGTGATACGAGTGCAATGTGATACGGGTGCAGTGTGAATGCAGTGTGATTCGGGTGCAGTGTGAATGCAGTGTGATACGGGTGCAGTGTGAATGCAGTGTGATACGGACGCAGTGTGATACGGGTGCAGTGTGATACGGGTGCAGTGTGATACGGGTGCAGTGTGAATGCAGTGTGATATGGTCGCAGTGTGATACGAATGCAGTGTGAATGCAGTGTGATACGTGTGCAGTGTGATACGGGTGCAGTGTGAATGCAGTGTGATACGGGTGCCGTGTGATACGAATGCAGTGTGAATGCAGTGTGATGCGGGTGCAGTGTGATACGGGTGCAGTGTGAATGCAGTGTGATACGGACGCAGTGAGATACGAATGCAGTGTGAATGCAGTGAATGCAGTTTGATACGGGTGCAGTGTGAATGCAGTGTGATGCGGGTGCAGTGTGAATGAAGTGTGATACGGGTGCCGTATGATATGAATGCAGTGTGAATGCAGTGTGATACGGGTGCCGTGTGAATGCAGTGTGATACGGGTGTAGTGTGAATGCAGTGAATGCAGTGTTATACGGGTGCAGTGTGAATGCAGTGTGATACGGGTGCAGTGTGATACGGGTGCAGTGTGAATACAGTGTGATACGGGTGCAGTATGAAAAGGGTGTAGTTTGAATGCAGTGTGATACGTGTGCAGTGTGATATGGGTGCCGTGTGATATGAATGAAGTGTGAATGCAGTGTGATACGGGTGCAGTGTGAATGCAGTGTGATACGGGTGCAGTATGATACGGGTGCAGTTTGAATGCAGTGTGATACGTGTGCAGTGTGATACGGGTGCCGTGTGATAAGAATGCAGTGTGAATGCAGTGTGATATGGGTGCAGTGTGATACAGGTGCAGTGTGAATGCAGTGTGATACGTGTGCCGTGTGATAAGAATGCAGTGTGATATGGGTGCAGTGTGATACGGGTGCAGTGTGAATGCAGTGTGATACTGGTGCAGTGTGATACGGGTGCAGTGTGAATGCAGTGTGATACGGGTGCAGTGTGATACGGATGCAGTGTGATACGGGTGCCGTGTCATACGAATGCAGTGTGAATGCAGTGTGATACGGGTGCAGTGTGAATGCAGTGTGATACGGGTGTAGTGTGAATGCAGTGTGATACAGGTGCATTGTGATATGGGTGCAGTGTGAATGCAGTGAATGCAGTGTGATACAGGTGCAGTGTGAATGCAGTGAATGCATTTTGATACGGGTGCAGTGTGAATGTAGTGTGATACGGGTGCCGTGTGATACGAATGTAGTGTGAATGCAGTGTGATACGGGTGCAGTGTGATACTGGTGCAGTGTGATACGGGTGCAGTGTGAATGCAGTGTGATACGAGTGCAGTGTGATACGGGTGCAGTGTGAATGCAGTGTGATCCGGGTGCCCTGTGATACGAATGCAATGTGAATGCAGTGTGATACGGGTGCAGTGTGATAGCAATGCAGTGTGAATGCCGTGTGATACGGGTGCAGTGTGAATGCAGTGTGATACTGGTGCAGTGTGATACGGGTGCAGTGTGAATGCAATGTAATACGGATGCAGTGTGAATGCAGTGTGATACGGATGCCGTGTGATATGAATGCAGTGTGAATGCAGTGTGATGCAGGTGCAGTGTGATATGGGTGCAGTGTGAATGCAGTGAATGCAGTGTGATACATGTGCAGTGTGAATGCACTGAATGCATTTTGATACGGGTGCAGTGTGATACGCGTGCAGTATGAATACAGTGTGATACGGGTGCCGTGTGATATGAATGCAGTGTGGTGTGAGGTGCAGTGTGATACGGGTGCAGTGTGATACGGGTGCAGTGTGAATGCAGTGTGATACGAATGCAGTGTGAATGCAGTATGATACGGGTACAGTGTGATACGGGTGCAGTGTGAATGCAGTGTGATACGAATGCAGTGTGAATGCAGTGAATGCAGTGTGATACGAATGCAGTGTGAATGCAGTGTGATACGGGTACAGTGTGAATGCAGTGTGATACAGGTGCAGTGTGAATGCAGTGTGATACGGATGCAGTGTGAATGCAGTGTGATATGGGTGCCGTGTGATACGAATGCAGTGTGATACGGTTGCAGTGTGATATGGGTGCAGTGTGAATGCAGTGAATGCACTGTGATACGGGTGCAGTGTGAATGCAGTGAATGCACTGTGATACAGGTGCAGTGTGAATGCAGTGAATGCATTTTGATACGGGTGCAGTGTGAATGCAGTGAATGCAGTGTGATACGGGTGCAGTGTGAATGCAGTGTGATACGGGTGCCGTGTGATACGAATGCAGTGTGATGTGGGTGCAGTGTGAATGCAGTGTGATACGGGTGCCGTGTGATATGAATGCAGTGTGATACGAGTGCAATGTGATACGGGTGCAGTGTGATACGGGTGCAGTGTGATACGGGTGCAGTGTGAATGCAGTGTGATACGGTCGCAGTGTGATACGAATGCAGTGTGAATGCAGTGTGATACGTGTGCAGTGTGATACGGGTGCAGTGTGAATGCAGTGTGATACGGGTGCCGTGTCATACGAATGCAGTGTGAATGCAGTGTGATGCGGGTGCAGTGTGAATGCAGTGTGATACGGGTGCCGTGTGCTATGAATGCAGTATGATACGGGTGCAGTGTGATACGGGTGCAGTGTGATACGGGTGCAGTGTGAATGCAGTGTGATACAAATGCAGTGTGAATAGAGTGTGATACGGGTGCAGTGTGATATGAATGCAGTGCGATACGGGTGCAGTGTGAATGCAGTGTGATACGGACGCAGTGTGATACGAATGCAGTGTGAATGCAGTGAATGCAGTTTGATACGGGTGCAGTGTGAATGCAGTGTGATGCGGGTGCAGTGTGAATGCAGTGTGATACGGGTGCAGTGTGAATAGAGTGTGATACGGGTGCAGTGTGATATGAATGCAGTGCGATACGGGTGCAGTGTGAATGCAGTGTGATACGGACGCAGTGTGATACGAATGCAGTGTGAATGCAGTGAATGCAGTGTGATACAGGTGCAGTGTGAATGCAGTGAATGCATTTTGATACGGGTGCAGTGTGAATGTAGTGTGATACGGGTGCCGTGTGATACGAATGTAGTGTGAATGCAGTGTGATACGGGTGCAGTGTGATACTGGTGCAGTGTGATACGGGTGCAGTGTGAATGCAGTGTGATACGAGTGCAGTGTGATACGGGTGCAGTGTGAATGCAGTGTGATCCGGGTGCCCTGTGATACGAATGCAATGTGAATGCAGTGTGATACGGGTGCAGTGTGATAGCAATGCAGTGTGAATGCCGTGTGATACGGGTGCAGTGTGAATGCAGTGTGATACTGGTGCAGTGTGATACGGGTGCAGTGTGAATGCAATGTAATACGGATGCAGTGTGAATGCAGTGTGATACGGATGCCGTGTGATATGAATGCAGTGTGAATGCAGTGTGATGCAGGTGCAGTGTGATATGGGTGCAGTGTGAATGCAGTGAATGCAGTGTGATACATGTGCAGTGTGAATGCACTGAATGCATTTTGATACGGGTGCAGTGTGATACGCGTGCAGTATGAATACAGTGTGATACGGGTGCCGTGTGATATGAATGCAGTGTGGTGTGAGGTGCAGTGTGATACGGGTGCAGTGTGATACGGGTGCAGTGTGAATGCAGTGTGATACGAATGCAGTGTGAATGCAGTATGATACGGGTACAGTGTGATACGGGTGCAGTGTGAATGCAGTGTGATACGAATGCAGTGTGAATGCAGTGAATGCAGTGTGATACGAATGCAGTGTGAATGCAGTGTGATACGGGTACAGTGTGAATGCAGTGTGATACAGGTGCAGTGTGAATGCAGTGTGATACGGATGCAGTGTGAATGCAGTGTGATATGGGTGCCGTGTGATACGAATGCAGTGTGATACGGTTGCAGTGTGATATGGGTGCAGTGTGAATGCAGTGAATGCACTGTGATACGGGTGCAGTGTGAATGCAGTGAATGCACTGTGATACAGGTGCAGTGTGAATGCAGTGAATGCATTTTGATACGGGTGCAGTGTGAATGCAGTGAATGCAGTGTGATACGGGTGCAGTGTGAATGCAGTGTGATACGGGTGCCGTGTGATACGAATGCAGTGTGATGTGGGTGCAGTGTGAATGCAGTGTGATACGGGTGCCGTGTGATATGAATGCAGTGTGATACGAGTGCAATGTGATACGGGTGCAGTGTGATACGGGTGCAGTGTGATACGGGTGCAGTGTGAATGCAGTGTGATACGGTCGCAGTGTGATACGAATGCAGTGTGAATGCAGTGTGATACGTGTGCAGTGTGATACGGGTGCAGTGTGAATGCAGTGTGATACGGGTGCCGTGTCATACGAATGCAGTGTGAATGCAGTGTGATGCGGGTGCAGTGTGAATGCAGTGTGATACGGGTGCCGTGTGCTATGAATGCAGTATGATACGGGTGCAGTGTGATACGGGTGCAGTGTGATACGGGTGCAGTGTGAATGCAGTGTGATACAAATGCAGTGTGAATAGAGTGTGATACGGGTGCAGTGTGATATGAATGCAGTGCGATACGGGTGCAGTGTGAATGCAGTGTGATACGGACGCAGTGTGATACGAATGCAGTGTGAATGCAGTGAATGCAGTTTGATACGGGTGCAGTGTGAATGCAGTGTGATGCGGGTGCAGTGTGAATGCAGTGTGATACGGGTGCCGTGTGATATGAATGCAGTGTGAATGCAGTGTGATACGGGTGCCGTGTGAATCCAATGTGATACGGATGCAATGTGAATGCAGAGTGATACAGGTGCTCTGTGATACGAATGCAGTGTGAATGCAGTGTGATACGTGTGCAGTCTGAATGCAGTGTGATACGGGTGTAGTGTGAATGCAGTGAATGCAGTGTTATACGGGTGCAGTGTGAATGCAGTGTGATACGGGTGCAGTGTGATACGGGTGCAGTGTGAATACAGTGTGATACGGGTGCAGTATGATACGGGTGTAGTTTGAATGCAGTGTGATACGTGTGCAGTGTGATATGGGTGCCGTGTGATATGAATGCAGTGTGAATGCAGTGTGATACGGGTGCAGTGTGAATGCAGTGTGATACGGGTGCAGTATGATACGGGTGCAGTTTGAATGCAGTGTGATACGTGTGCAGTGTGATACGGGTGCCGTGTGATAAGAATGCAGTGTGAATGCAGTGTGATATGGGTGCAGTGTGATACAGGTGCAGTGTGAATGCAGTGTGATACGGGTGCCGTGTGATAAGAATGCAGTGTGATATGGGTGCAGTGTGATACGGGTGCAGTGTGAATGCAGTGTGATACTGGTGCAGTGTGATACGGGTGCAGTGTGAATGCAGTGTGATACGGGTGCAGTGTGAATGCAGTGTGATACGGATGCAGTGTGATACGGATGCAGTGTGATACGGGTGCCGTGTGATACGAATGCAGTGTGAATGCAGTGTGATACGGGTGCAGTGTGAATGCAGTGTGATACGGGTGTAGTGTGAATGCAGTGTGATACAGGTGCATTGTGATATGGGTGCAGTGTGAATGCAGTGAATGCAGTGTGATACAGGTGCAGTGTAAATGCAGTGAATGCATTTTGATACGGGTGCAGTGTGAATGTAGTGTGATACGGGTGCCGTGTGATACGAATGTAGTGTGAATGCAGTGTGATACGGGTGCAGTGTGATACGGGTGCAGTGTAATACGGGTGCAGTGTGAATGCAGTGTGATACTGGTGCAGTGTGATACGGGTGCAGTGTTAATGCAGTGTGATACGAGTGCAGTGTGATACGGGTGCAGTGTGAATGCAGTGTGATCCGGGTGCCCTGTGATACGAATGCAATGTGAATGCAGTGTGATACGGGTGCAGTGTGAATGGAGTGTGATACGGGTGCCCTGTGATACGAATGCAGTGTGAATGCAGTGTGATACGGGAGCAGTGTGAATGGAGTGTGATACGAATGCAGTGTGAATGCAGTGAATGCAGTGTGATACGAATGCAGTGTGAATGCAGTGTGATACGGGTGCAGTGTGAATGCAGTGTGATGCAGGTGCCGTGTGATACGGGTGCAGTGAGAATGCAGTGTGATACGTGTGCAGTGTGATACGGGTGCAGTGTGAATGCAGTGTGATACGAATGCAGTGTGAATGCAGTGAATGCAGTGTGATATGAATACAGTGTGAATGCAGTGTGATACGGGTGCAGTGTGAATGCAGTGTGATACAGGTGCCGTGTGATAAGGGTGCAGTGTGAATGCAGTGTGATACGGATGCAGTGTGAATGCAGTGTGATATGGGTGCCATGTGATACGAATGCAGTGTGAATGCAGTGTGATACGGTTGCAGTGTGATATGGCTGCAGTGTGAATGCAGTGAATGCACTGTGATACGGGTGCAGTGTGAATGCAGTGAATGCACTGGGATACAGGTGCAGTGTGAATGCAGTGAATGCATTTTGATACGGGTGCAGTGTGAATGCAGTGAATGCACTGTGATACAGGTGCAGTGTGAATGCAGTGTGATACGGGTGCAGTGTGGTACGGGTGCAGTGTGAATGCGGTGTGATACGGGTGCAGTGTGGTACGGGTGCAGTGTGAATGCGGTGTGATACGGGTGCAGTGTGGTACGGGTGCAGTGTGAATGCAGTATGATTCGGGTGCAGTGTGAATGCAGTGTGAATGCAGTGTGATACGGGTGCATTGTGAATGCAGTGTGATACGGTTGCAGTGTGATGCGGGTGCAGTGTGAATGCAGTGTGATACGGGTGCAGTGTGAATGCAGTGTGATATGGGTGCAGTGTGAATGCAGTGTGATACGAATGCAGTGTGAATGCAGTGTCATACGGGTGCAGTGTGGTACGGGTGCAGTGTGAATGCGGTGTGATACGGGTGCAGTGTGAATGCGGTGTGATACGGGTGCAGTGTGGTACGGGTGCAGTGTGAATGCAGTATGATACGGGTGCAGTGTGAATGCAGTGTGAATGCAGTGTGATACGGGTGCATTGTGAATGCAGTGTGATACGGTTGCAGTGTGATGCGGGTGCAGTGTGAATGCAGTGTGATACGGGTGCAGTGTGAATGCAGTGTGATACGGGTGCAGTGTGAATGCAGTGTGATACGAATGCAGTGTGAATGCAGTGTCATATGGGTGCCATGTGATACGAATGCAGTGTGAATGCAGTGTGATACGGGTGCAGTGTGATACGAGTGCAGTTTGAATGCAGTGTGATACGGGTGCCGTGTGATACGAATGCAGTGTGAATGCAGTGTGATACGGGTGCAGTGTGAATGCACTGTGATACGGGCGCAGTGTGAATGCAGTGGATGTGGGTGCAGTGTGATAAGGGTGCAGTGTAAATGCAGAGTGATGCGGGTGCAGTGTGAATGCAGTATGATACGGGTGCAGTATGAATGCAGTGAATGCAGTGTGATACGGGTGCAGTGTGAATGCAGTGTGATATGGGTGCAGTGTGAATGCTGTGTGATACGGGTGCAGTGTGAATGCAGTGTGATACGAATGCAGTGTGAATGCAGTGTGATACGGGTGCCGTGTGGTACAAATGCAGTGCGAATGCCGTGTGATACGGATGCAGTGTAATACGGGTGCAGTGTGATACGGTTGCAGTTTGAATGCAGTGTGATACAAATGCAGTGTAAATGCAGTGTGATACGGGTGCAGTGTGAATGCAGTGTGATACGGGTGCAGTGTGAATGCAGTGTGATGAGGGTGCAGTGTGAAACGGGTGCAATTTGAATGCAGTATGAGACGGGTGCAGTGTGAATGCAGTGAATGCAGTGTGATACGGGTGCAGTGTGAACACAGTGTGATACGGGTGCCGTGTGATACGAAATCAGTGTGAATGCAGTGTGATACAGGTGAAGTGTAAATGCAGTGTGATACGGGTGCCGTGTGATACGAATGCAGTGCAAATGCAGTGTGATACGGGTGTGCACTGTGAATGCAGTGTGATACGGGTGCAGTTTGAATGCAGTATGATACGGGGGAAATGTGATACGAATGCAGTGTGCATGCAGTGTGATACGCGTGCAGTGTGAATGCAGTGTGATACGGGTGAAGTTTGAATGCGGTGTGATGTGGGTGCAGTGTGATACAGGTGCAGTGTGAATGCAGTGTGATGCGGGTGCAGTGTGAATGCAGTGAATGCAGTGTGATACGAATGCAGTGTGAATGCAGTGTGATACGGGTGCAGTGTGAATGCAGTGTGATACTGGTGCAGTGTGAATGCAGTGTGATGTGGGTGCAGTGTGATACGAGTGCAGTGTGAATGCAGTGTGCTGCGGGTGCAGTGTGATACGGGTGCAATGTGAATGCAGTATGAGACGGGTGCAATTTGAATGCAGTGTGATACGGGTGCAGTGTGAATGCAGTGAATGCAGTCTGATACAGGTGCAGTGTGAATGCAGTGTGATACAGGTGCCGTCTGATACGAAATTAGTGTGATGCGGGTGCAGTGTGATATGGGTGCAGTATGAATGCAGTGTGATACGGGTGCAGTGTGAACGCAGTGAATGCAGTGTGATACGGGTGCTGTGCGAATGCAGTGTGATACGGGTGCAGTGTGAATGCAGTGTGATACATGTGCCGTGTGAATGCAGTGTGATATGGGTGCAGTGTGATACGGGTGCAGTGTGAATACAATGTGATACGGGTGCAGTGTGATACGGATGCAGTGTGATACGGGTGCAGTGTGAATGCAGTGTGATACGGATGCCGTGTGAATGCAGTGTGATATGGGTGCAGTGTGAATGCAGTGTGATACATGTGCCGTGTGAATGCAGTGTGATATGGGTGCAGTGTGATACGGGTGCACTGTGAATACAGTGTGATACGGGTGCAGTGTGATACGGATGCAGTGTGAATGGAGTGTGATACGGGTGCAGTGCGATACGGATGCAGTGTGAATGGAGTGTGATACGTGTGCAGTGTGATACGGATGCAGTGTGAATGCAGTGTGATACGTGTGCTGTGTGATACGGCTGCAACGTGATACGGGTGCAGTGTGAATGCAGTGTGATACGGATGCTGTGTGAATGCAGTGTGAATGCAATGTGATACGGTGCTCTGTGATACGAATGCAGTGTGAATGCAGTGTGATACGGATGCCGTGTGAATGCAGTGTGATACGGGTGCAGTGTGATACGGGTGCAGTGTGAATGCAGTGTGATGTGGATGCAGTGTGATACGGGTGCAGTGTGAATACAGTGTGATACGGGTGCAGTGTGATACGGATGCAGTGTGAATGGAGTGTGATACGGGTGCAGTATGATACGGATACAGTGTGAATGGAGTGTGATACGTGTGCAGTGTGATACGAATGCAGTGTGAATGGAGTGTGATACGGGTGCAGTGTGAATACAGTGTGATACGGGTGCAGTGTGAATGGAGTGTGATACGGGTGCAGTGTGAATACAGTGTGATACGGATGCAGTGTGAATGGAGTGTGATACGGGTGCAGTGTGATACGGATGCAGTGTGAATGGAGTGTGATACGTGTGCTGTGTGATACGAATGCAGTGTGGATGCAGTGTGATACGGGTGCAGTGTGATACGGGTGCAGTGTGAATACAGTGTGATACGGGTGCAGTGTGAATGGAGTGTGATACGGATGCAGTGTGGATGCAGTGTGATACGGGTGCAGTGTGAATGCAGTGTGATACGGATGCCGTGTGAATGCAGTGTGATACGGGTGCAGTGTGAATGCAGTGTGATGTGGATGCAGTGTGATACGGATAGCACTAACACAGCGCTTTGTCTCCATGTAGGTTGATATGGATGGAAATATCCTTCTCAGCACCTTGGAGCTGAATGATGAATTCTTGCCGTCGGAGGTTGCCAGCAGTATGAGTGACTCCCACAATTCTGTCATGTCCTTTGACAGTTCTGGGATGCAGTTGCGAAGGGTTGGATCCAGGGATGGTTTAGGGCTGAGTGTCAGAGAGCGTAATGCAGATCGCGACCTCAGCAAAAACCGTCTGCGTCACCGACCATCCAAACTCAAGCTGAGGATCCCAAAGCTGACGGACGTTAGCGCCATCGACAAATGGTCACGTGTGGTCTTCCCCATAACCTTCGGCTTTTTCAACGTCATCTACTGGCTGTACTACGTGCACTGACAGAGCGAGAGACAGAGGCTGTCCGTGTTCCGGGGCCAGGACTTTGTACACATGTATAAAAGAGAATAAGGAAGGGTCTTAACATTGAGTGGCAATGTTCTGGGTCAGTTCTATTCCCCAGAAATCCAAACATGGCTTCTTGGCCTCTGCCATTATGCTGCATGCTTATCATTTGAAACCTGTACAGATCACTAACTATACTGTAGGCAGCTTCCATAGACTGCCGCGTCCAGTTACAAACTCTCACTTTAAGTGACTCAATTCTCTTCATTGGTGAGGCATGGTTAAGGTGAGCGATTGGGCAGAGTGAGCAGGGGGCTGGCGAGGGATGGGGTGAGGGAGACGGCGGAATCGAAACTCGGAAGACAAACAGCTCAAGCACAGAGCCAACCTGGCTGCTATTCTCTCGCGGGGCAGGGTGTGCATTTTGGGGGAGATCGGGAAAGTGAGGGTTGCGCGGGGTTACAGAACTGTAAACCCAGTCACAAAGGGCGCTCAGGCAACGCTTGCTGCACACGACATGATTGTGATCCTGCATCCACTGGTCGCCAACACACTGGACATTCCGAAATCCCTGCATTCAATTCTTGTCGGCAGTGCTGGATCTGTGACTTGCTGTTTGAGCTGCATTTCAGGTTAAAGCCTTGCCCAGACACACCCCCCCACACTGACCCCCACCCACTGCTCCCCCCCCCGACACACCGACCTCCCCGCACACACACCCCACACCGACCCCCCCCCACACACCGACCCCCCCCCACACACAACCCACACTGACCCCCCCCCACACACACCCCACACCGACCCCCCCCCACACACCGACCCCCCCCACACACACACCCCACACCGACCCCCCCCCACACACACCCCACACCGACCCCCCCCCACACACCGACCCCCCCCCACACACAACCCACACTGACCCCCCCCCACACACACCCCACACCGACCCCCCCCCACACACCGACCCCCCCCACACACACACCCCACACCGACCCCCCCCCACACACCGACCCCCCCCCACACACAACCCACACTGACCCCCCCCCACACACACCCCACACCGACCCCCCCCCACACACCGACCCCCCCCACACACACACCCCACACCGACCCCCCCCCACACACCGACCCCCCCCACACACACACCCCACACCGACCCCCCCCCACACACCGACCCCCCCCCACACACAACCCACACTGACCCCCCCCCACACACACCCCACACCGACCCCCCCCACACACCGACCCCCCCCCCACACACAACCCACACCGACACCCCCCCACACACCGACCCCCCCCCACACACACCCCACACCGACCCCCCCCCACACACCGACCCCCCCCCACACACAACCCACACTGACCCCCCCCCACACACACCCCACACCGACCCCCCCCCACACACCGACCCCCCCCCACACACAACCCACACTGACCCCCCCCCACACACACCCCACACCGACCCCCCCCCACACACCGACCCCCCCCCACACACAACCCACACTGACCCCCCCCCACACACCGACCCCCCCCCCACACACCGACCCCCCCCCACACACCGACCCCCCCCCACACACAACCCACACTGACCCCCCCCCACACACAACCCACACCGACCCCCCCCCCCACACACCGACCCCCCCCCCACACACAACCCACACCGACCCCCCCCCACACACCGACCCCCCCCCCACACACCGACCCCCCCCCCACACACACAACCCACACCGACACCCCCCCCACACACCGACCCCCCCCCCACACACAACCCACACCGACCCCCCCCCCACACACCGACACCCCCCCCACACACAACCCACACCGACCCCCCCCCACACACCGACCCCCCCCCACACACACCCCACACCGACCCCCCCCCCCACACACAACCCACACCGACCCCCCCCCCCACACACAACCCACACCGACCCCCCCCCCCACACACCACACCGACCCCCCCCCCACACACCGACCCCCCCCCACACACAACCCACACCGACCCCCCCCCCCACACACCGACCCCCCCCCCACACACAACCCACACCGACCCCCCCCCACACACCGACCCCCCCCCACACACAACCCACACCGACCCCCCCCCCCACACACCGACCCCCCACACACCGACCCCCCCCCCACACACACCACACTGACCCCCCCCCCACACACCGACCCCCCCCCCACACACACACCCACACCGACCCCCCCCACACCCACACCAACACAACCGACCCCCCCCCCACACACAAACCCACACCGACCCCCCCCCCCACACACGACCCCCCCACACACCGACCCCCCCCCCACACACAACCCACACCGACCCCCCCCCCCACACATACTATCTTCTCTTGATCTCCCCACACACCGACACCCCCCCCACACACACCCACACCGACCCCCCCCCCCACACACCCACACCCACACCGACCCCCCCCCACACACCGACCCCCCCCACACACAACCCACACCGACCCCCCCCCCCACACCCCCCCCCCCACACACCGACCCCCCCCCACACACACAACCCACACCGACCCCCCCCCCCACACACCGACCCCCCCCCACACACACAACCCACACCGACCCCCCCCCCACACACCGACCCCCCCCCCACACACAACCCACACCGACCCCCCCCACACACACAACCCACACCGACCCCCCCCCCACACACAACCCACACCGACCCCCCCCCCACACACAACCCACACCGACCCCCCCCCCCACACACCGACCCCCCCCCCCACACACCGACCCCCCCCCCACACACAACCCACACCGACCCCCCCCCCCACACACAACCCACACCGACCCCCCCCCACACACCGACCCCCCCCCACACACCGACCCCCCCCCACACACCGACCCCCCCCCACACACAACCCACACCGACCCCCCCCCCACACACCGACCCCCCCCCACACACCGACCCCCCCCCACACACCGACCCCCCCCCACACACCGACCCCCCCCCACACACACAACCCACACCGACCCACCCCCCCACACACCGACCCCCCCCCACACACAACCCACACCGACCCCCCCCCACACACCGACCCCCCCACACACCGACCCCCCCCACACACCGACCCCCCCCCACACACCGACCCCCCCCCCACACACCGACCCCCCCCCACACACAACCCACACCGACCCCCCCCCACACACCGACCCCCCCACACACCGACCCCCCCCACACACCGACCCCCCCCACACACCGACCCCCCCCACACACCGACCCCCCCCCCACACACAACCCACACCGACCCCCCCCCCCACACACCGACCCCCCCCCACACACAACCCACACCGACCCCCCCCCCACACACAACCCACACCGACCCCCCCCACACACCGACCCCCCCCACACACCGACCCCCCCCCACACACAACCCACACCGACCCCCCCACACACCGACCCCCCCCCCACACACCGACCCCCCCCACACACCGACCCCCCCCACACACCGACCCCCCCCCACACACAACCCACACCGACCCCCCCCACACACTGACCCCCCCCCACACACACAACCCACACCGACCCCCCCCCCACACACCGACCCCCCCCCACACACACACACCCCACAACGACCCCCCCCCACCTCGCCCCATACACCCCCCCACACACACACGCCCCCTCCCCCTCCCACACAACCCCTCCCCCCTCCCACACACCCCCTCTCCCCTCCCACACACCCCCTCCCCCCTCCCACACACCCCCTCCCCACATACCTCCTCCCCCTCCCACACACCCCCTCCCCCCTCCCCACACACCCCCTCCCCACACACCCCCTCCCCCCTCCCCACACACCCCCTCCCCACACACCCCCACCCCCTCCCACACACCCCCTCCCCCCTCCCCACACACCCCCTCCCCACACACCCCCACCCCCTCCCACACACCCCCTCCCCCTCCCACACACCCCCTCCCCACACACCCCCTCCCCACACACCCCCTCCCCAAACACACACCCCCTTCCCACAACCGACCCAAACCACACCCACACACCCCCACCCCCCACACACACCACACCCCCACTCACCCCCACCCCCCACACACACACTCACACCCCCACACACACATACACCTACACACACACACACACACACACACCGTCCCCACACACACACCCCCCCCCCCACACACACACACACACCCATACGCACGCCCCCCCACACACACACACCCACCACACACATACCCACACACACAGCCCCCCCACACACACCCCCTCCCACACACACACACCCATACACACACACCTCACACCCCCCCACACACACACACAATCCCCAAACACACACCCCCCACACACACACACACACACAAACCCCACACACACACTCCCCCCACACACAGACACACACACCCCCCCCACACACACCCCCCCCACACACACACACCCACCCCCCCACACACACACACACACCCCCCACACACACACTGACCCCTCACACGCAGTGACATGCCCAGACTCCTCGTTCCCATGAACTGACCTTATGCCCTGATCCAGAAATGAACATTTGGTCCCAATTATTCACCAATCCTTTCCCACTCCTGGCTTTGACCTGCTGCAAATCCCTGCAATTACCTCCCACGGTCTACTTCGAGAATCACAGACACTGGGGTTAATGTCTGACGTTATGAGGAAATCAACGTGTGGGAACAAGGACAACCAGTGTGGGGGCAGAGCGGGGGGAGTTGTGGGGGTGGGGAGGCGGGGAGGATGAGATGGAAGGTGTGAGAGGGGATACCGGGGTGGTGTGGTAGAGTCGGAACTGAAGGTGGGAAGCATTTATTTCATGAGTAACAAACTGAAATTCATGATAACTAACAATTATAACACTCCTTCCCCTTACATACGAAGTATTGCAGTAACTCACTGACCGTCTCTATGTAACTGTTGTACTTGGTGTAAGACCACAATACCCCACATTATAATGATCCTATAACACACTCATGATTATAGGATAACTAGTCTCCTCCTGTTACTGTGTACTACGCTCAACGGGTTGGAGAAAGGGAGTTTCAACTCTGTATCCAACTCGTGCTGTACCTGCCCTGGGACTGTTTGATGGGACAGTGTAGAGGGAGCTTTACTCTGTATCTAACTCGTGCTGTACCTGCTCTGGGAGTGTTTGATGGGACAGTGTAGAGGGAGCTTTACTCTGTATCTAACTCGTGCTGTACCTGCTCTGGGAGTGTTTGATGGGACAGTGTAGAGGGAGCTTTACTCTGTATCTAACTCGTGCTGTACCTGCTCTGGGAGTGTTTGATGGAACAGTGTAGAGGGAGCTTTACTCTGTATCTATTAGGGAAGCAAATGGTATGTTGGCCTTCATTGCAAGAGGATTTGAGTACAGGAGCAAGGATGTCTTACTACAGTTATACTGAGCCTTGGTGAGACCGCACCTGGAGTATTGTGTGCAGTTTTGGTCTCCTTACCCAAGAAAGGATATACTTGCCATAGAGGGAGTGCAGCGAAGGTTCACCAGACTGATTCCTGGGATGACAGGATTGTTATACGAGGAAAGATTGGGTCGAGTAGACCTGTACTCACTTGTGTTTAGAAGAATGAGAGGGGATCTCATTGAAACATATAAAATTCTGACTGGGTTGGACAGACTGTATGCAGGGAGGATGTTTCCCCGGGCTGGGAAGTCTAGAACAAGGGGTCACAGTCTCAGGATACGGGGTAGGAAATTTAGGACCGAGATGAGGAGACATTTCTTCACTCAGAGGGTGGTGAACCTGTGGAATTCTCTACCACAGAAGGCTGTGGAGGCCAAGTCACTGAATATATTTAAGAGGGCGATAGATAGATTTCTAGACACAAAAGACATCAAGGGGTATGGGGAGAAAGCAGGAATATGGTGTTGAGATAGAGGATTAGCCATGATCATATTGAATGGCAGTGCAGACTCGAAGGGCCGAATGACCTACTCCTGCTCCCATTTTCTATGTTTCTTAATCTATCTAACCCGTGCATGCCCCGGGAATGTTTGATGGGACAATGTAGAGGGAGCTTTACTCTGTATCCAACTTATGCTGTACCTGCCCCGGGACAGTTTGCTGGGACAATGTAGACAGAGCTTTACTCTGTACCTAACCCGTGCTGTACCTGTGCTGGGAGTGTTTGATTAGACAGCGTAGAGGGAGCTTTACTCTGTATCTAACTCCCTGTACCTGCCCTGGGAGTGTTTGATGGGACAGTGTAGAGGGAGCTTTACTCTGTATCTAACCCCCTGTACCTGCCCTGTGTAAGTGGTTTTGCCCTTGGTGGTTTCGAATCACCTCCCTTACAACAGTTCGAGACCCTGAGAATTATAGTGGTGAACAGAATACTCAGTTATAGACAGATCTTTTGGTCTCATCCGCCACAATGCTTTTATTCAAGTTGAAGCACAAACCTGCACCCAGTAAAACACACCCTAGTGGCATAAAACAAACACAGTACAACACACAACATTGGCCCTTCTGAACTGGCCCCTATCGCAAAGTACCCATGACTAAAACCCCCCTGCTTGGCTCAATAAGGCACCACCGAATCTGTCCAACAGACTGTGCGTACGCCTATGATCCGTGCAGAACCTCTCTACTAAGCCCCTAAGGCTTGTTTGGGACACACGATACCCCTTCACACTATGCAATGTGCTAAAGGATGTGTGGGCTGGGATAATGCTCACCAGTTACCCCTCTGGCTTACTCGCTGTTCTCCCAATGAGGCGTATCTTCTGGTTCCGAACCAATCTGTGGTTTCCAAGTCTCAGTCTCAAGGTCAGCCTCCAGTTGAAATAGCGACGCTCTCTTTGCTCGTAGATGAAGGTTTCTTCTCTCCATCCCCAATGGAGTGCTCGGTCCTTGAATGTGTTGAACTAAGCAAGCAAGCGTAGAAGAGGAGAGAGAGAGAGAGGGCAGTAAACTGCCTTCTTGTATACCTGAAAAATGTTGCTGAATTCTCGCGCCAAAACCAGTCCTTTGCCTGAGGTAGTCCAACTAAAGAGCATGAATCACATCTCCGGCCTGTGCCTTTGTTACTGGGCTCTTCCTGGGGATAAAGGCTCTAACAAGTCTGGGTGGCCAATAGCTTCCTTTGTCCTGAGGTTCCCGCGCTCCGGGGCTCTCCATCATTTCGATGGTTTGAGCACCGACCAGTTTACCTGATCTCTCACTGATGGGTTCCCATTGCATGACAAAAGGGTCTTCCATCTGCTTTCAGCCATCCCAGACTATCCCCACCCACCTGATGTGTATTCCTGTGGAACAGGCCGGAGCCTGTCCCAGTCATGCTGTCAGCTCTTCTGAAATATGAAAAAGCAATCTCCAAAGCAAAGTCCAGAATCCTGAAGTCTGTGTCGATGTTTACGCCGATGTTTACAGTCCCCCCTATGATATTTCAGGAATCCCTCCGGAATATCAAACGTCCCCTGGTGAAAAAACATCGTGGCCTCCTATATACTTTACTTTTAAACACCCTGAATATATCCCTTAAATACAACACAAAACACATTCGTACAACATATTTTCAGAGAAAAACATTCAGGTTCAACCTTTAACCAAGGCCTCTCATTGACTTCGGAGCGCCTTGCTTCGCGTTTTGCAACAAATACACAACAATGAGAAACTGTATAATTACAAGGGTGTGCGAGTAAATCCGGACCCACGGAGGAACTTCTACATACAAACCAAGTTCCCACCAGGGTGGGGAATTTATCCCTTTAATCCCCCCCCCCCCGTGTTCTGGTTTGTCTGTTCCAACGTAAAGTAATGTTTCTGCGAGAGCTCGTCGGCTATTATTAATGTTGTGAGGTGTTGGGGCAAAAAAGCAATCTGATATCCAAACTGTGTGATGTACTGCTGCAGATTATGGATTGTGTCATTCACCAGGATGTGTACCGCAGATGGCTCTGGGATTGGAAGGATGTGTTCCTGGACCACTTAGCCTTCGGTGTGGGGTTTGAAGCAGAAAGTTGTGTTGGTGACCGGACACCAAGTGTCGCGGTGCTCCCGGTACTGGTCCACACTCGTCGTGGCGCAGTACGTCCCGTTGCCCACATCTGCTACCTGAGGTGGAACGTGGCTCTGGGCCATCACCTCCATGGTGCAATTAATTGGCTCTGCACTCTCTGATTCAAACCCGCACTCTGGCCGATTGAACGCGCTCAAGTGTTGGGGACACAATATGACATGTGCACCCCTGCTCTGGCACCCCTTGAAGTCAGTGCCAGTCATGGCATGCTCCCACTTTATTACAAACAGTGGGGAGCCATGATACCGCACGTGCACCCTCTCCCGTAAGATGTCAATGTTCTCCACTCTGTATACCGGCGCTGGCTGCGATGTCCCATCCATTACCGGCATACGCAACACTATCCCCATAACCCTGTGATTGGATCGACCGCAATCCACTGGGACTGGGTAGGCTTCGGAAGCTAAATGGAGCTGACACAGACTCTTGAACTATGATACGGGCTGAGCGCTGCAAGGTGCCGGTTGCTGACCCACGATGGGATGCGACCTTGCCGGAGGTCCTCCAAATTACTGCGTCCCTCGCCTAGCAACCAGACACCATACAACACGCACACTTCATAAATGGCTGCCTATGCCAAGGCATTCCTGTCCTGTATTAATTCATTAACTGATTTAGCATGTATCTCCAGCTCTGCGATGACCTCGTTGAGTGAATAGTCATTACCTGGTCCTTCTCTAACTCCGACCCCACCACCGCGTTCCCTTCCCCCAGGATCTTCCACAGCTGGTCCTTTAAACCGCTAACCTGCATGTCGTGCATATTATTGACGAGGGATGTACCCGCGCTAAACACTGTCGTGACATCATTGAGCACCCCTCGCCTCTACCTCCCCAGACTAACGTTATCGTACACTCCAATGTTGTACAACCTTTCCCGACTCACATCCCCGTAACTGAGTTCAAAGAACTGGCGGAACATTTCTTTAATGAGCGCCTCACACAGTTGCTCAGTTTCCTTTGGACAACACTCGGCAGATGTACCCCGGTTAGGTTTAAAATGACCGACGCGACCATGTAATGCGCCCCCTGGAATAAAAGCTTTCCCGTCTGGACCAGAACTGAACCATTCCCTGGGCCTAGTGTGGTAGTTGGTCACCTAACTTCTGTCCCTGTACTGGTGGGGCTGTGGGCAGGGGCTTCCTCTTGGGTGCTACAAGTTCAGTGGCATTTATTGAGTTGGGAAGGTTTGGGATCATGCAGGAGTCAATACTCCGATCCCATCTGATCCCAGCCCCAGCGTCCTGCCATTGCCTCGAAAAGGCAATCGACACACCTGCTGGGCAGATCTGTTCCAACCCCCACATACACACATAAATTCATTCCACCATTTGTCTCAGCACATTTCCACTCCCCCGTGTGTCCCCATAATCTGTCGGTACGTATCGTTCCCCAGTCTTTCCCAGTCCGCTGTCTGGTTCCCCGTGTCCTGACTCAATTTCCTGAGCTGCCACCACCGTCCCAGGGAAACGTGTCCCTTGCACTTCAAACATGCGCGCTTGCCCCCGGCCACCCTAACCCGTGTGGCTGTGACCTTCAGTCAGGGATACGATATGGAAGGCTCCCCGTATGTGAACCCGGCGTGGCTGCAATATTTTGTCGACTTCGACGCTGGCCACGCTGCCCACTTTCCCTCGTGGAAGTAGGCTGCCATCCCATCCGTGTCCCGTGTCCTACGCCCGTGTCACGGTGGGTCTGTTCCCCCCCAGTTCATCCAGAGAGGAAGGACAACTCGGTGTCTCCTCTCAAGTTGCCCCGTTCCAGCCAACATCCAAAATATGCCCATAGAAACATAGAAAATAGGTGCAGGAGTAGGCCATTCGGCCCTTCGAGCCTGCACCACCATTCAATAAGATCATGGCTGATCATTCACTTCAGTACCCCTTTCCTGCTTTCTCTCCATACCCCTTGATCCCTTTAGCCATAAGGGCCATATCGAACTCCCTCTTGAATATATCTAACAAACTGGCCTCAACAACTTTCTGTGATAGAGAATTCCACTGGTTCACAATTCTCTGGGTGAAGAAGTTTCTCCTCATCTCGGTCCTATATGGCCGACCCCTTATCCTTAGACTGGGAGCCCTGGTTCTGGACTTCCCCAACATCGGGAACATTCTTCCCACATCTAACCTGTCCCGTGCCGTCAGAATTTTATATGTTTCTATGAGATCCCCTCTCATCCTTCTAAATTCCATTGAATAGAAGCCCAGTTGATTCAGTCTCTCCTCATATGTCAGCCCTGCCATGCCGGGAATCAGTCTGGTGAACCTGCACTCCCTCAATAGCAAGAATGTCCTTCCTCAGATTAGGAGACTAAAACTGCACACAATACTCAAGGTGTGGCCTCACCAAGGCCCTGTACAACTGCAGTAAGACCTCCCTGCTCTTATACTCAAATTCTCGCGCTATGAAGGCCAACATGCCATTTGTCTTCTTCATCGCCTGTTGTTCCTGCATGACTGATGTACCATGACACCCAGGTCTCGTTGCACCTCCCCTTTTCCTAATCTGCCACCATTCAGATAATATTCTGTCTTTGTGTTTTTGTCCCCAAAGTGGATAACCTCACATTTATCCACATTATACTGCATCTGCCATGCATTTGCCCACTTACCTAACCTGTCCAAGTCACCCTGCAGTCTCAGCATCCTCCTCACAGCTCACACCGCCACCCAGTTTAGTGTCATCTGCAAACTTGGAGATATTACACTCAATTCCTTCATCCAAATCATTGATGCATGTTGTAAAGAGCTGGGGTCCCAGCACTGAGGCCTGCGGCACTCCACTAGTCACTGCCTCCCATTCCGAAAAGGACCTGTTTATCCGGACTCTCTGCTTCCTGTCTGCCAACCAGTTCTCTATCCACGTCAGTACGTTACCCCCAATACCATGCGCTTTGATTTTGCACAACAATCTCTTGTGTGGTACCTTGTCAAAAGCCTTTTGAAAGTCCAAACACACCACATTCACTGGTTCTCCCTTGTCCACTCTACTAGTTACAACCTCAAAAAATTCCAGAAGATTTGTCACGCATGATTTCCCCTTCATAAATCCATGCTGACTTGGACCGATCCTGTCACTACTTTCCAAATGCACTGATATTTCATCTTTAATAATTGATTCCAACATTTTCCCCACTACTGATGTCAGGCTAACCGGTCTATAATTACCTGCTTTCTCTCTCCCTCCCTTTTTAAAAAGTGGTGTTACATTAGCTACCCTCCAGTCCATAGGAACTGATCCAGAGTCAATAGACTGTTGGAAAATGATCACCAATGCACCCACTATTTCTAGGGTCACTTCCTTAAGTACTCTGGGATGCAGACTATTAGGCCCCGGGGATTTATCGGCCTTTAATCCCATCAATTTCCCGAACACAATTTCCCGCCTAATAAGGATATCCTTCAGTTCCTCCTTCTCACTAGACCCTCGGTCCCCTAGTATTTCCGAAAGGTTATTTGTGGCTTCCTTCGTGATCTGCCATTTCTTTGTTCCCCATTATAAATTCACCTGAATCTGACTGCAAGGGACCTACGTTTGTCTTCACTAATCTTTTTCTCTTCACATATCTATAGAAGCTTTTGCAGTCAGTTTTTATGTTCGCGGCAAGCTTCCTCTCGTACTCTATTTCCCCCCTTTTAAATAAACCCTTTGTCCTCCTCTGCTGAATTCTAAATTTCTCCCAGTCCTCAGGTTTGCTGCTTTTTCTGGCCAATTTATATGCCTCTTCCTTGGATTTAACACTATCTTTAATTTCCCTTGTTAGCCACGGTTGAGCTATCTTCCCAGTTTTATTTTTACTCCAGACAGGGATGTACAATTGTTGAAGTTCATCCATGTGATCTTTAAATGTTTGCCATTGCCTATCCACCGTCAATCCTTTAAGTATCATTTGCCAGTCTATTCTTGCCAATTCACGCCTCAAACCATCAAAGTTAGCTTTCCTTAAGTTCAGGACCCTAGTTTCTGAATTAACTGTGTCACTCTCCATCCTAATAAAGAATTCTACCATATTATGGTCCCTCTTCCCCAAGGGGTCTCGCACAACAAGATTGCTAATTAATCCTTTCTCATTACACATCACCCAGTCTAGGATGGCCAGCTCCCTGGTTGGTTCCTCGACATATTGGTCTAGAAAACCATCCCTAATACACTTCAGGGAATCCTCCTCCACCGCATTGCTACCAGTTTGGTTAGCCCAATCAATATGTAGATTAAAGTCGCCCATGATAACTGCTGTACCTTTATTGCATGCATCCCTAATTTCTTGTTTGATGCTGTCCCCAACCTTACTACTACTGTTTGGTGGTCTGTACACAACTCCCACTAGCTTTTTCTGCCCCTTGGTATTCTGCAGCTCTACCCATACCGATTCCACATCATCCAGGCTAATGTCCTTCCTTACTCTTTAACCAGCAATGCCACCGTGCCTCCTTTTCCTTTCTGTCTATCCTTCCTAAATGTTGAATACCCCCTGGATGTTGAGTTCCCAGCCTTGGTCACCCTGGAGCTATGTCTCCGTGATGCCAATTACATCATACCCGTTAACTGCTATCTGCGCAGTTAATTCGTCCACCTTATTCCGAATACTCCTCACATTGAGGCACAGAGCCTTTCTAACACACTTTGCCCCTTTAGAATTTTGCTGCAATGTGCCCCTTTTTGCTTTAGGTTTCTCTTCCCTCCACTTTTACTTTTCTTCTTTCTATCTTTTGCTTCTGCCCCCATTCTACTTCCCTCTGTCTCCCTGCATAGGTTCCCATCCCTCTGTCATATTAGTTTAACCCCTCCCCAACAGCACTAGCAAACACTCCCATTGGTTCCGGTCCTGACCAGGTGCAGACCGTCCGGTTTGTACTGGTCCCACCTCCCCCAGAACTGCTTCCAATGCCCCAGGAATTTGAATCCCTCCCTTCTGCACCACTCCTCAAGCCACATATTCATCTGAGCTATCCTGCGATTCCTACTCTGACTAGCACCTGGCACTGGCAGCGATCCTGAGATTACTACTTTTGAGGTCCTACTTTTTAATTTAGCTCCTAGCTCCCTAAATTTGTCTTGGAGGACCTCATCCCGTTTTTTACCGATATCGTTGGTACCTATATGCACCACAACAACTGGCTGTTCACCCTCCTTTTTCAGAATGCCCTGCACCCACTCGGTGTCATCCTTGACCCTTGCACCATCCTGGAGTCTCGGTTGCGGACGCAGAAACGTCTATCTATTCCCCTTACAATTGAATCCCCTATCACTATCGCTCTCCCACTCTTTTTCCTGCCCTCCTGTGCAGCAGAGCCAGCCACGGTGCCATGAACTTGGCTGCTGCTGCCCTCCCCTGATGAGTCATCCCTCTCAACAGTACCCAAAGCGGTGTATCTGTTTTGCAGGGGGATGACCACATGGGACTCCTGCACTACCTTCCTTGCACTGCTCTTCCTGCTGGTCTTCCATTCCCTATCTGGCTGTGGACCCTTTACCTGCGGTAAGACCAACTCGCTAAACGTGCTATTCACGTCATTCTCAACATCGTGCATGCTCCAGAGTGAATCCACCCGCAGCTCCAGCGCCACAATGTGGTCCGTCAGGAGCTGCAGCCGGACACACTTCCCGCACACGTAGTCGTCAGGGACACTGGAAGCATTCCTGACTTCCCACGTAGTACAGGAGGAGCATAACACGTGTCTGAGCTCTCCTGCCATGACTTAACCCCTAGATAAACTTAATTTGGCAACAAAGCTAAAAGGTTACTGATACAGGGGGAAAAAAACTACTCACCAATCACCAGCCAATCACTTACCCCCTTGGCTGTGACGTCACCTTTCGATTTCTTTCCACTTCTTTTTTGCCTTCTCTCCCTGCAGCTGCACCGACTGGGCCTCTTGTAGGCCTCATCGACATCCCCGGACTCCCTGCTGCTCGCACTCCCGCCTCTCCGACGTGCTGAGCCACTTGTAGGCCTCATCAACGTCCCCGGACTCCCTGCTGCTCGCACTCCCGCCTCTCAGACGTGCTGAGCCCCTTGTAGGCCTCACCAGCGTCCCCGGACTCCCTGCTGCTCGCACTCCCGCCTCTCCGACGTGCTGAGCCCCTTGTAGGCCTCATCAATGTCCCCGGACTCCCTGCTGCTCGCACTCCCGCCTCTCAGACGTGCTGAGCCCCTTGTAGGCCTCCGACGTCCCCGGACTCCCTGCTGCTTGCACTCCCGCCTCTCAGACGTGCTGAGCCCCTTGTAGGCCTCATCAACGTCCCCGGACTCCCTGCTGCTCGCACTCCCGCCTCTCCGACGTGCTGAGCCCCTTGTAGGCCTCACCAGCGTCCCCGGACTCCCTGCTGCTCGCACTCCCGCCTCTCCGACGTGCTGAGCCCCTTGTAGGCCTCCGACGTCCCCGGACTCCCTGCTGCTCGCACTCCCGCCTCAGACGCGTTGATCCTCTTGCGGATCAGGGTTGATCGCCGCGTACACCAGACAGTCTGTGCAAAAATTGCGGACATCCTCCCTCAGTTGCGGCCACCACCCTGCCTGCTCTACCCTCTGCCAGGTAGTCTCCGGCCCTGGGTGTCCCGCTCCTGGGCCCCCGTGGGCTATCTGGAGGAATTCCCTCTGGTGCACCTCGGGAACTATCCACCAATCCCCCTTAAAGAGCATCCCCTCCTTTACGGTGATGTCCCCTACCCCGAACGGACCTTCTACCTTCTCGCCCTTAGCCAGCTGCTCCAGGACATCCTTGAGGACGGGATCCTGTGCCTGGACTTGCCTCAAGTCCGGGGCCAATGCTACCCCTACACTCCCTGGTGTTCCCCCCTTTGTCCCGGATCGCTGCTACTGGGCTGGACCCATATGGATCCCAGAAAACTCCTTCCCTGGCTCCCTCCTTTGCTAACTCATCTGCCCTTTGGTTGCCTTCCCCCTCTGGGCTCTGTCTTAGAGTGAGCCTTTGTGGATGCAATGACTTCCTGGGGTCCCCGTGACCTCTAAGATCTTACTCAGCAATGGTGCTGTTGCTAAGAGCTTCCAGTCTGCGGATGTGAAACCATGACGAGCCAAGATGGCCAAGTATTTGGTGCACGAATTGCACGTAAACATGGAATCCGGGCAGATGGTGTATGGGTCCGGGAACTCGTTGGCGTGGGTAATGATGTACACCACCGCCGACAGTTTGGCGTGCTGGGAGTTTAATGGCCCTTGCTATCCCAGCTGTAGTGTCATAAATCCCACACCTGGTGAAACGCTCCCCGTTCACTAGCAAACTAGTCCCGTCGACGTAGATCTCACGGTCCGTGGGGTGTAACCCATTCTGGAATCCTACGTCCACGTCCCATACCCCTTCCACCATACACTTGTGGGCCATTCCTGGGTAGATCATGTTAGCTGCCAGTTTGTGCTCACTCAGGCCTAGTGTTATATATGTGGCCTTGTATTTACTCTGTACAGCCACCAGAGGGCTCATTCCCCAGAGTCCCAAGGGATCCAATAATCCCTTGGGAGCACAGATATTTAAGAAGGCTTCACTGGTTGGAGAGGCACTCTGGAGACCCGCAGCAAAAGACTGAGCTCACAGTGTTGTTTCTCCATACACAACAACTGGCGACAAGACACAGATAGCGAACCCAAAGATGCAGAGAACAATGGGCATCCTGGAGAAATTTTCGGAGGAAGGTGATTGGGAAACTTGTGTGGAGTGACTCGACCAATACTTCGTGGCCAATGAGCGAGATGGGGAAGAGAGCACTGCCAAATGTAGAGTGATCCTCCTCACTGTCTGTGGGGCACCAACGTATGGCCTCATGAAGAATCTGCTCACTTCAGCGAAACGCACGGAGAAATCGTACGATGATTTGTGCACACTGGTCCGAGAGCATTTGAACTCGAAGGAAAGCGTTCTGATGGCGAGGTACCGGTTCTACACCTACAAAAGGTCTGAAGGCCAGGAAGTGGCGAGCTATGTCGCCAAGCTTAGACGCCTTGCAGGACATTGCGAATTTGGAGCACATGCTCAGAGACATTTTCGTACTTGGCATTGGCCACGAAACCATACTTTGAAAACTTTTGACTGTAGAGACCCCAACCTTGAGTAAGACCATAGCGATAGCCCAGGTGTTCATTGCCACCAGTGTCAATACTAAGTAAATCTCTCAGCACACAAGTGCTGCTACAAGTATTGTGAACAAAGTGATGTTGTTTTCGAATCGTAATGTACAGGGCAGGTCACACATACCTGCAGCTACACGTCCGCAGATGTCTCAGAGTCCACCATCAAGGGTGCTGAATGCAAGGCCCTTAATACCTTGTTGGCACTGCGGGGGTGATCATCGTTTCCATTCATGCCGATTCAAAGGATACATTTGCAAGGGCTGTGGAACAATGGGACACCGCCAACGAGTGTGCAGGCGAGCTGCTAAGCCTTTAAACCTGCAAACCACGGAGGAGGACAGATCCACGGAGGATCACTATGAATCAGAGCCTCAGATAGAGGAGGCAGAGGTACATGGGGTGCACACATTCACCACGAATTGTCCCCCGATAATGTTGAATGTTGAACTAAATGGACTCCCGGTGTCAATGGAGATGGACACGGGCGCGAGCCATGGGCAGAAAGACTTTCTAAAGGATGTGGTGCAACAAGGCCTCAAGGCCAGTTTTAACTCCAGTTCACACAAGACTATGAACTTACATTAAAGAACTGATTCCTGTAATCGGCAGTGCTACCGTAAAGGTCCCCTACGATGGAGCAGTGCACAAGCTACCACTCTGGGTGGTACCGGGCAATGGTCCCATGCTGCTCGGCAGGAGCTCGCTGGGAAAGATATGCTGGAACTGGGACGACGTCCGAGCACTCTCGCCCCCTGACAACACTTCGTGTGCCCAGGTCGTAAACAAATTTCCTTCGCTGTTCGAACCAGGTATCGGGAAATTCCAAGGAGCAAAAGTGTAGATCCACCTAATTCCAGGGGCGCGACCCATCCATCACAAGGCGAGAGAAGTACCGTACATGATGAGAGAGAGGGTGGAGATCGAGCTAGATCGGCTGCAATGAGAGGGCATCATTTCACTGATCGAGTTCAACGAGTGGGCCAGGCCTATTGCACCAGTCCTCAAGGGAGACGGCACCATCAGAATTTGTGGCGATTACAAAGTAACTATCAACCATTTCTCTCTGCAGGACCAACACCCACGACCAAAGGCCAACGACCTCTTTGCAACGCTGGCGGGAGGAAAGACGTTAATGAAGCTGGATCTGACTTCAGCCTACATGACGCAGGGACTGGAGGAATCATCGAAGGCCCTCACCTGCATCAACATGCACAAAGGTCTTTTTGTTTTTAACAGATGCCCATTTGCAATCCGATCAGCGGCGGCGATATTCCAGAGAAACATGGAAAGTTTACTGAAGTCGGTCCCGCACACCGTGGTCTTCTAGGATGACATCTTGGTCACAGGTCGGAACATAGTCGAGCACCTGCAGAACCTGGAGGAGGTTCTTCGTCGACTCAACTGCATGGGGCTCAGGTTAAAATGCTCGAAGTGCTTTTTCGTGGCGCCTGAAGTGGAGTTTCCGGGAAGGAGGATTGCGGCGGATGGTATCAGGCTCACCAACGCGAAGATGGAGGCAATTGAGAGTGCACCGAGGCCACAGAACATGAGGGAACTGCGGTCGTTTCTGGGACGCCTGAACTGCTTTGGTAACTTCTTACTGGGTCTCAGCACACTGCTAGAAGCACTACATGTCTTACTACAAAAAGGGGGCGAATGGGTTTGGGACAAAAGCCAAGAAAATGCCTTTGTAAAAGTGAGAAAATTGTTATACTCAAACAAATTGCATGTATGATCAATGTAAGTGTTTGGTACTAGCATGTGATGCGTCGTCATATGGCGTCGGGTGTGTATTGCAACAAGCTAATGATTTTGAGAAACTGCAACCGGTTGCTTATGCATCCAGGAGTCTGTCTAAGGCTGAGAGGGCCTACAGCATGATTGACAAAGAAGCGTTAGCGTGTGTCTATGGGGTAAAGAAAATGCATCAATACCTGTTTGGGCTAAAATTCGAATTGGAAACTGACCATAAGCCACTTATATTCCTGTTTTCCGAGAGTAAAGGGATAAATACCAACACATCGGCCCGCATCCAGAGATGGGTGCTCACGTTGTCCGCATACAACTACGCCATCCGCCACAGGCCAGGCACAGAAAACTGCGCTGATGCTCTCAGTGGGCTGCCATTGCCCACCACGGGGGTGGAAATGGCGCAGCCCGCAGATCTAGCTATGGTTATGGAAGCATTTGAGAGTGAGCAATCACCCGTCACTGCCCGGCAGATCAAAACCTGGACAAGCCAGAATCCCTTATTATCTCTAGTCAAAAGCTGTGTGCTTCACAGGAGCTGGTCCAGTGTCCCAGTGGAAATGCAGGAAGAGATAAAGCCGTTCCAGTGGCGCAAAGATGAAATGTCTATACAGGCAGACTGCCTTCTGTGGGGCAATCGAGTAGTGGTCCCCAAGAAGGGCAGAGACTCCTTCATCAATGACCTCCACAGTACCCACCCAGGCATCGTAATGATAAAAGCGATAGCCAGATTCCACGTGTGGTGGCCCGGTATTGATGCGGACTTAGAGTCCTGCGTTCACAGGTGTAATACATGCTCGCAGTTAAGCAATGTACCCAGGGAGGCGCTACTAAGTTTATGGTCTTGGCCCTCCAAACTGTGGTCTAGGGTACACATCGACTATGCAGGCCCGTTCTTGGGTAAAATTTTCCTTGTGGTTGTAGACGCATATTCCAAGTGGATTGAATGTGAGATAATGTCGGCAAGCACGTCTGCTGCCACTACTGAAAGCTGTGGGCCATGTTTGCCACACACGGTTTACCCGATGTCCTGGTGAGCGACAACGGGCCATGTTTTACCAGTGCTGAGTTCAAAGATTTCATGACCCGTAATGAGATCAAACATGTCACATCTGCCCTGTTTAAACCAGCGTCCAATGGTCAGGCAGAGAGAGCAGTGCAAACCATCAAGCAAGGCTTGAAGAGGGTAACTGAAGGCTCACTGCAAACTCACCTATCCCGAGTCCTGCTTAGCTACCGCACGAGACCCCACTCACTCACTGGGATCCCACCTGTTGAACTGCTCATGAAAAGAGCACTTAAGACAAGGCTCTCGTTAGTTCACCCTGATCTAATGAACAGGAAGAGAGCAGGCGGCTTCAACAAAGTGCATACTATGATAGCGCAAATGTGCCACACGAGATTGAAGTCAATGATCCTGTATTTGTATTAAATTATGGACAAGGTCCCAAGTGGCTTCCCGGCACTGTTGTGGCCAAAGAGGGGAGCAGGGTGTTTTGGGTCAAACTTTCAAATGGACTCATTCACCGGAAACACTAGGACCAAATCAAACTTAGATTCACGGGCTACCCTGAGCAACCCACCTTGGACCCTACCTTTTTTGATCCCCCAACACACACACCAGTGACAACCGACACCACATCATTCACAGCAGCCCTGCCGTGCCCAACACACCAGGTAGCCCAGCAAGGCCAGCTGCACAGCAGCCCAGCGAGGGCCCAACAAATGATTCAACAACACCAGCTTTGACACCGAGACGATCAACCAGGGCAAGAAGGGCCCCACATCGACTCACATTGTAAATAGTTACACTATTGACTTTGGGGGGAAATGTTGTTATATATGTGGACTTGTATTTACTCTGTACAGCCACCAGAGGGCTCATTCTCCGGAGTCCCAAGGGATCCCATAATCCCTTGGGAGCACAGATATTTATGGAGGCCTCACAGGTTGGAGAGTCACTCTGGAGACCTGCAATAAAAGACTCAGGTCACACTTTACTTTGAGTTCAGTGTTCAGTCTGACTCTTTCTCCATACACAACAACTTGCACTCTCAGATTCATCTGTGAGAGCAATAAAGTCCAGCGAGCAATGCGAGCATTGCTCACCATGCCGTCCTTTATCCTCCCATCTAATAACATCTGAGTGGGGGTATGGTGGGTCAGTAGAATGATCTGGGATGACACCGTGAAGAACTGGGAGCGCTTCATGGCCCAATCCGCAGCAAGGAGATGCCTCTCGCAATTGGAGTATCCCTGTTCTACATCTGTGAGGACCCTTGAGGAGTAAGCCAAGGGCCTCAGCTTGCCGTGCCGCTCCTGGAGCAGCACCGCGCTCAAGCTGTCCCTGCTGGCTCCTACTTCTAAAGAGAAGTCCTTCCCACCATTACTCGCCCCCAGTGTGGGTGCCGTCTGCAGGTCTCCCTTGAGACGATTGAACGCTGCCGTGCAGTCCTCACCCCACTCCCACATCCGATCCCTTGCAAAGGAGCCGAAGTAGAGGGGCTGCCGTGGTGGCATAATCCCTGCAGTATCCTGTGAGCCCCAGGAAGCACCTCACCCCCATCACGGTCAAGGGGGCAGTAAGTCCTGTACTGCCTTCCGTTTGGCCCTTTCCCCAGCCCTGATGGTCAGCCCGATCTGAGTTTTTTTGGGATTGACCTTGAACCCGGTGTCCTTCAACAGCTCCAGCAACTCGGCCAGCAGCAGACCATGCTCCTCCCCTTCCTCGGAGAACAAAAGCAAATTGTCCACAGACTGCACCAACAGCTGGGGTCTGCTGAATCCCTTTAAGTTATCTGCCATGCACTGGTGGAATATGGAGGGGCTGTTATGGAATCCCTGGGGAAGGCATGTCCATGTGTACCGCTGTAGCTTAATGGTGAAAGCAAACTTGTACTGGTCTTTCTGTTTCAGGGCAATCGACCAAAACCCGTTTGGAATGTCCAGCACCGTAAATGTGTTTGCGGTTGCTGGAATGCTTCCTATCAGATCAGCTACGGCCGTGACTTTAGGTGCGCAAGGCTGGGATGGTTTTGTTGAGCACCCGATAGTCCACGCTGTGGTCTCCATAACTGGTCCTGTTTCATAGGCCTCAACACTTCCTGTGCTACCAGCGATCCCAGTGCTGTCTCCAAGTCGGCCTCTGCCTCTCTGGGTAAACTCTACTGCTTCTGTGGCCGTGACATGGGGTCCCCCTGTATTCGGACTTCCATCCCTGTCACCCGACCGCAGTCGTGCTTGTGTGTGGCGAACGATGCAAGGTTGTCCCGCACGTACGCCTCGCACTTGGCTGGGGTAGGATTGACCAATTGCTCTAGTGGATGCATTGGTGATCATTTTCCATCAGTCTATCGACTCTGGATCAGTTCCTGTGGACTGGAGGGTAGCTATTGTAACAACACTGTTTTAAAAAGGAGGGAGAGAGAAAATGGGTAATTATAGACATCAGTAGTGGGGAAAATGTTGGAATCAATTATTAAAGGTGAAATAGCAGCGGATTTGGAAAACAGTGACAGGATCGGTCCAAGTCAGCATGGATTTATGAAAGGAAAATCCTGCTTGACAAATCTTCTGGAATTTTTTGAGGATGTAACTAGTAGAGTGGACAAGGGAGAACCAGTGGATGTGGTGTATTTGGACTTTCAAAAGACTTTTGACAAGGTCCCACACAAGAGATTGGTGTGCAAAATTAAAGCACATGGTATTGGGGGTAATGTACTGACATGGATAGAGAACTGGTTGGCAGACAGGAAACAGAGAGTCGGGATAAATGGGTCCTTTTCAGAATAGCAGGCAGTGACTAGTGGAGTACCGCAGGGCTCAGTGCTGGGAGCCCAGCTCTTTACAATATACATTAACGATTTAGATGAAGGAATTGAGTGTAATAGCTCCAAGTTTGCAGATGACACTAAGCTGGGTGGCAGTGTGAGCTGTGAGGAGGACGCTAAAAGTCTGCAGGATGACTTGGACAGGTTAGATGAGTGGGCAAATGCATGGCAGATGCAGTATAATGTGGATAAATGTGAGGTTATCCACTTTGGTGGCAAAAACACGAAGTCAGAATATTATCTGAATGGCGGCAGATTAGGAAAGGGGGAGGTGCCATGGTTCATCAGTCATTGAAAGTTGGCAGACGGTGAAGAAGGCAAATGGTATGTTGGCCTTCATAGCGAGGGGATTTGAGTATAAGAGCAGGGAGGTCTTACTGCAGTTGTACAGGGCCTTGGTGAGGCCTCACCTGGAATATTGTGTTCAGTTTTGGTCTCCTAATCTGAGGAAGGACGTTCTTGCTAATGAGGGAGTGCAGCGAAGGTTCACCAGACTGATTCCCGGGATGGCGGGATTGATATATGAGGAGAGACTGGATTAACGGGGCCTTTATACACTGGAGTTTAGGAGGATAGAAACATAGAAAATAGGTGCAGGAGTAGGCCATTCGGCCCTTCGAGCCTGCACCGCCATTTAATAAGATCATGGCTGATCATTCCTTCAGTACCCCTTTCCTGCATTCTCTCCATACCCCTTGATTCTCTTAACCGTAAGGGCCCTATCTAACTCCCTCTTGAATATATCCAATGAACTGGAATCAACAACTCTCTGCGGCAGGGAATTCCACAGGTCAACAACTCTCTGAGTGAAGAAGTTTCTCCTCATCTCAGTCCTAATTGGCCGACCCCTTATCCTAAGACTATGTCCCCTGGTTCTGGACTTCCCCAACATCGAGAACATTCTTCCCGCATCTAACCTGTCCCGTCCCGTCAGAATCTTATATGTTTCGATGAGATTGCCTCTCATCCTTCTAAAAGCCAGTGAATAAAGGCCCAGTTGATCCAGTCTCTCCTCATATGACAGCCCAGCTATCCCTGGAATCATTCTGGTGAACCTTCGCTGCACTCCCTCAATAGCAAGAACGTCCTTCCTCAGACTAGGAGACCAAAACTGAACACAATATTCCAGGTGAGGCCTCACTAAGGCCCTGTACAACTGCAGTAAGACCTCCCTGCTCCTATATTCAAATCCCCTAGCTATGAAGGCCAACATACCATTGCCTTCTTTACCACCTGCTGTACCTGCATGCCCACTTTCAGTGACTGATGAACCATGACATCCAGGTCTCGTTGCACCTCCCCTTTTTCTAGTTTGCCGCCATTCAGATAATATTCTGCCTTCGTGTTTTTGCCCCCAAAATGGATAACCTCACATTTATCCACATTATAATGCATCTGCCATGCATTTGCCCACTCACCTAACCTGTCCAAGTCACCTTGCAGCCTCTTAGCATCCTCCTCACAGCTCACACCGCCACCCAGCTTAGTGTCATCTGCAAACTTGGAGATATTACACTCAATTCCTTCATCTAAATCTTTGATGTATATTGTAAAGAGCTGGGGTTCCAGCACTGAGCCCTGCGGCACTCCACTAGTCACTGCCTGCAATTCTGAAAAGGACCCGTTTATTCCGACTCTCTGCTTCCTGTCTGCCAACCAGTTCTCTATCCACGTCAATGCCATGCGCTTTGATTTTGCACAACAATCTCTTGTGCGGGACCTTGTTAAAAGCCTTTTGAAAGTCCAAATACACCACATCCACTGGGTCTCCCTTGTCCACTCTACTAGTTACATCCTCAAAAAATTCCAGAAGATTCGTCAAGCATAATTTCCCTTTCATAAATCCATGCTGACTTGGTCTGATCCTGTCACTGCTTTCCAAATGGGCTACTATTTCATCCTTAATGATTGATTCCAACATTTTCCCCACTACTGATGTCAGGCTAACCGATCTATAATTACCCGTTTTCTCTCTCCCTCCTTTTTTAAAAAGTGCCGTTACATTAGCTACCCTCCAGTCCATGGGAACTGATCCAGAATCGATAGATTGTTGGAAAATGATCACCAATGTATCCACTATTTCGAGGGCCACTTCTTTAAGTACTCTAGGATGCAGACTATCAGAACCCGGGGATTTATCCTCTTTTAATCCCATCAATTTCCCTAACACAATTTCCCGCCTAATAAGGATATCTTTCAGTTCCTCATCCTCACGAGACCCACTGTTCCCTAGTACATTCGGAAGGTTATTTGTGTCTTCCTTTGTGAAGACAGAACCAAAGTATTGGTTCAATTGGTCTGACATTTCTTTGTTCCCCATTATAAATTCACCTGAATCCGACTGCAAGGGACCTACGTTTGTCTTCACTAATCTTTTTCTCTTCACATATTAATCGAAGCTTTTGCAGTCAGTTTTTATGTTCCCTGCAAGCTTCCTATCGTACTCTATTTTCCCCCTCTTAATTAAACCCTTAGTCCTGTTGTGTTGAATTCTAAATTTCTCCCAGTCCTCAGGTTTGTTGCTTTTTCTAGCCAATTTATATGCCTCTTCCTTGGTTTTAACACTATCCTTAATTTCCCTCGTTAGCCATGGTTGAGCCACCTTCCCAGTTTTATTTTTACTGCAGACAGGGATGTGCAATTGCTGAAGTTCATCCATGTGATCTTTAAATGTTTGCCATTGCTTATCCACGGTCAACTCTTTAAGTATTCTCTGCCAATCTATTCTAGCCAATTCACACCTTATACTGTTGAAGTTACCTTTCCTTAAGTTCAGGACCCTAGTTTCCGAATTAACTTTGTCACTCTCCATCTTATAAGGAATTCTACCATATTATGGTCACTCTTCCCCAAGGGGCCTCGCACAACAAGATTGCTAATTAGTCCCTTCTCATTACACATCACCCAGTCTAGGATGGTCAGCTCCCTGGTTGGTTCCTCGACATATTGGTCTAGAAAATCATCCCTAATACACTCCAGGAAATCCTCCTCCACTGCATTGCTACCAGTTAGGTTTGTCCAATCAATATGTAGATTAAAGTCGCCCATGATTACTGCTGTACCTTTATTGCACACATTCCTTATTTCTTGTTTGATGCTGTCCCCAACCTTACGACTACTATTTGGTGGTCTATACACAACTCCCACTAGCATTTTCTGCCCTTTGGTATTCCGCAGCTCCACCCATACCGATTCCACATTATCCAGGCTAATGTCCTTCCTTACAATTGCATTAATTTCCTCTTTAACCAGCAACGCCACCCCACCTCCTTTTCCTTTCTGCCTATCCTTCCTAAATGCTGAATATCCCTGGATGTTGAGTTCCCAGCCTTGGTCACCCTGGAGCCATGTCTCCGTGATGCCAATTACATCGTAGCCGTTAACTGCTATCTGAGCAGTTAATTCATCCACCTTATTCCGAATACTCCTCGCATTGAGGCACAGAGCCTTCAGGCTTGTCTTTTTAACAAACGTTGCCCCTTTTGAATCTTGCTGTAATGTGGATGAGAGGGGATCTCATAGAAACTTATAAGATTCTGACAGGACTGGACAGGTTAGATGCAGGAAGAATGTTCCCGATGTTGAGGATGTCCAGAAGCAGGGGACACAGTCTTAGGATAAGGGATAGGCCATTTAGGACTGAAATGAGGAGAAACTTCTTCACTCAGAGAGTTGTTAACCTGTGGAATTCCCTGCCGCAGAGAGTTGTTGATGCCAGTTCATTGGATATATTCAAGAGGGAGTTAGATATAGCCCTTATGGCTAAAGGGATCAAGGGGTATGTAGAGAAAGCAGGAAAGGGGTACTGAGGGAATGATCAGCCATGATCTTATTGAATGGTGGTGCAGGCTCGAAGGGCCGAATGGCCTACTTCTGCTCCTATTTTCTATGTTTCTATGTCATACCTCCCCTTCGGCTTCATGGTGCACATGTTGCCTTTTCCTTCCCCTTTCCTTGGGATCAGTACAACTTCTTTCTCCTTATCGGAACCCACTGCTCCCCAAAGGCAGTGATCCGCTATAACCCTGTGGGCTAACATAAAGTCAGCCCCAGGACTCCTGACCCGGCTGTTCCCACTTTATTAGGACGCATTCCCACCTGATGTGGAGGGATCCTAAATCTATGGCTAACGGCCTGGACATCGCCCCCACCTGCCCGTTCCCGGTGAACCCCACCAGACTGTGTGGAACCTTGCTGGACCAGGGTGAATCGGTCGGGTTCCTCGCATGAATCACCATGCTCGAAGCCTCGGTGTCCACCAATTACTTCCCCTTTACCTTCTCCACCCCCATCCTCACGCATGGTCTACTCCACTCATCATACGTGAGCAAACACAGGCACTCAGGCTGGGTACGTGCTAATCAGGGTGGTGGGATTACCGGAGCGGTCGGGATTTCCCTGCTCACAGCAGCGTCTAGCCTTCCCTGCTCTGGCACAAAAGCTGTCCGGAGGGCGGCCACCAGAACATCAAATTGTTCCGCGGACGGTCCCTTCGCCTCGACAGGTTTTGTCTTAGGCACTGGAGGATCCCCTGTGCCTTGCCCCCTCCTCAGGGCCGGGCAGTCTCTCCTCCAGTGTCCCATCTTCTTGCACTCGAAACACATCCTAGCCTTCCCTGCGCTAACTCCTTCCTGACGCCATTCCTTTTTACTAGCCTCACCGGCCTTACTTGGCTTGACCTACCCCTCTGAACCGGTTTTAAAGGCCAGGCTCATGTGACGGAGCACTCCGGCCTACGTATTCGCAAGGTCCTCGGAGTTAGACCAGGCCTCCGCTTTTACCCTTATTCGTGGCAAACTGTTTGCCATGAGGGTCCTGAGCCAATGGTTTCTCGGCCCCTCCGCAACTGTGCTCTGTCAAGCACCCCACCCATGGCCATTTCATAGACGGGCCAGAGCCTGTCCGCGAATGCCTGAGGTGCTTCCCCTGTGTGATGCAGTGTCCTCTCTACACTTGAGAACGGACTACCCTGGGTGTGACCCATGGCTCTCAGGATTTCCTCCTTTAAGCCGACCGTGGTCGCCTGTCCCCATTTGGTCTCGGCGGACAAGACCTGATACAGTTTCCCATCCAGGGAGAACAGCAACAGTTTGTGAGCCTTGGCCTCGCTACACCCGTTAATCCCACCCAACCTGGTCCACCTCGGTGATGTGAACTGAGGAGTCCCCTTCTTTCTGTAACTTGGGCACCCCCGAGATCATATTCAGCAGCTGCGGGATGGTGAATGGAACCACGAGATCACTTTGCAGCGCGCCCTGACCCGCGCCGTGTACAGGCAGGCCGAACTTCTGCTGCCGTATGGGCCACATCGGTCCCTTTGGCGCTTCAAGCAGTGGTCGGACATCCCTACTCTGCCCCCAATCCTCGCTATCTTCTTCCTCTTCCCAGTCCACCCGAGCTTCCCCCGGGGCCATCAAGCAAACCACGCCTTTGGCTTTGGATAGAGCTTGAGTCAAGCTTTAGATTTTTTCTTGGCCGGGCCTGTGATTCCCAATCTCAAGCCCCCTACTGCTAGCTACCCTGTAAGCTGTCTTAATATCTCTCTTGCCCCTCCAGCCCATCAACCTTACCCGTTAAGCGGGCGTTCTCCTCCCGTACAGCCTGCTCATTGAGCTTGGCCTCGGTGACCTGGCATGGCAGGTACTCCCCGGTGCTATGGGAGTTTTCCTCCTGAGTACGCCTTGCCTGCCTCTCCTCGCGTAACTCATCCACTAATCTGTTCCCCACTGTTGCCCTTGTGGCTGACTGCTCCTCTGACTCTTGGAGCTCTGCCTTAAGCTTCTGCAAACACAGGAGCCAAATGGCCTTTTCTTTTGCCTTTCTGTGCTCCTTACTCCCCGTCCACTCCCAGCTCTGTCCTCAGGACTCTCAGCCCACAACAGGTCTAATACCCACATTACCGAATACGTACAAGGAAATCCTATCCCTCATTGCTGATTTCTTGACCTTGAGATCGTCTATAACTGTTCGCTCAAACCAAGGGTCCCTTTGTGGTTGCCAGATTCTGTAAGTGGTTTTGCCCTTGGTGGTTTTGAATCACCCCCCTTAAAACAGTTCTAGACCCTGAGAATTATAGTGGTGAACAGAATACTCAGTTATAGACAAATCTTTCGGTCTCAATTGTCACAATGCTTTTATTCAAGTTAAAGCACAAACCTGCACCCAGTAAAACACACCCTGGTGGTGTAAAACAAACACAGTACAACACACAACATTGGCCCTTCTGAACAGGCCCCTATCGCAAAGTACCCATGACTAAAGCCCCCTGCTTGGCTCAATAAGGCACCAACGAATTTGTCCAACAGACTGTGCGTACGCCTATGATCCGTGCAGAACCTCTCTACTAAGCCCCTAAGGCTTGTTTGGGACACACGATACCCCTTCACACTATGCGATGGTCTAAAGGATGTGTGGGCTGGGATAATGCTCACCAGTTACCCCTCTGGCTTACTCGCTGTTCTCCCAATGAGGCATATCTTCTGGTTCCGAACCAATCTGTGGTTTTCAAGTCTCAGTCTCAAGGTCAGCCTCCAGTTGAAATAGCGACGCTCTCTTTGCTCGTAGATGAAGGTTTCTTCTCTCCATCCCCGATGGAGTGCTCGGTCCTTGAATGTGTTGAACGAAGCAAGCAAGCGTAGAAGAGAGGAGAGGAGAGTAAACTGCCCTCTCTTATACCTGAAAAATGTTGCTGAATCCTCGCGCCAAAACCAGTCCTTTGCCTGAGGTAGTCCAACTAAAGAGCATGAATCACATCTCCGGCCTGTGCCTTTGTTACTGGGCTCTTCCTGGGGATAAAGGCTCCAACAAGTCTGGGTGGCCAATAGCTTCCTTTGTCCTGAGGTTCCCCCATTTTGATGGTTTGAGCACCGACCAGTTTACCTGATCTCTCACTGATGGGTTCCCATTGCATGACATAAGGGTCTTCCATCTGCTTTCAGCCTTCCCAGACTATCCCCACCCACCTGATGTGTATTCCTGTGGGACAGGCCGGAGCCTGTCCCAGTCATGCTGTCAGCTCTTCTGAAATATGAAAAAGCAATCTCCAAAGCAAAGTCCAAAATGTTTACGCCGATGCTTACATCTGGGAGTGTTTGATGGGACAGTGTAGAGGGAGCTTTACTCTGTATCTAACCCCCTGCTGTACCTGCTCTGGGAGTATTTGATGGGACAGTGTAGAGGGAGCTTTACTCTGTCGAAGAAAGAAGTCACTGGTGGGCATAGTCTATAGGCCCCCTAACAGTCACTACACAGTCGGACAGAGTATAAATCAAGAAATAATGGAGGCTTGTAATAAAGGAACAGAAATAATCATGGATAATTTTAACTTTCATATTGATTGGATAAAACAAATTGGCCAGGGTAGCCTTGAGGAGGAGTTCATAGAGTGTATCCGGGATAGTTTCCTTGAACAGTACATTGCGGAACCAACCAGGGAGCAGGCTATCTTAGATCTGGTCCTGTGTAATGTGACAGGATTAATAAATGATCTCATAGTAAAGGATCCTCGAGGAATGAGTGACGATAATATGGTTGAATTTCAAATTCAGTTGGAGGGAGAGAAAGTTGGATCTCAAACCAGTGTCCTATACTTAAATAAAGGAGACTACAAAGGTATGAAGGCAGAGTTGGCTAAAGTGGACTGGGAAAATAGATTGAAGTGTGGGACAGTGGATGAGCAGTGGCAGACATTTAGGGGATATTTCATACTCGCAACAAAAATATATCCCAATGAGAAGGAAAGACTGTAAGAGAAGGGATAACCATCCATGGCTAACTAAGGAAATAAGGGAGGGTATCAAATTGAAAACAAGGGCATACAATGTGGCCAAGACTAATTGGAGACCAGAGGATTGGGAAACTTTTAAAAAGCCAGCCAAAGAACGACTAAAAAAATTATAAAAAGAGGGAAGATAGATTATGAAAGTAAACTAGCACGAAGTATAAAAACAGATAGTAAGAGTTTCTACAGGTACATAAAAAGGAAAAGAGTGGCTAAAGTAAATGTTGGTTCCCTGGAGGATGAGACTGGGGAATTAGTAATGGAGAACAGGGAAATGGCAGAGACGTTGAAGAAATATTTTGTAACGGTCTTCATGGTAGAAGACACTAAAAACATCCCAATAGTGGACAATCAAGGGGCTATAGGGAGGGAGGAACTTAATACAATCACTGTCACTAATGAAGTAGTACTTGGTAAAATAATGGGACTAGAGGTGGACAAGTCCCCTGGACCTGATAGCTTGCATCCTAGGGTCTTAAGAGAAGTGGCTGCAGAGATAGTGGATGCATTGGTTGTAATCTATAAAAATTCCCTGGATTCTGCAGCGATCCCAGTGGATTGGAAAATCGCAAATGTAATGCCCCTATTTAAAAAGGGTGGCAGACAAAAAGCAGGAAACTATAGACCAGTTAGCCTAACATCTATCGTTGGGAAAATGCTGGAGTCCATTATTAAGGAAGCAGTAGCAGGACATTTGGAAAAGCATGAGTCAATCAAGCAGAGTCAGCATGGTTTTATGAAAGGGAAATCATGTTTGACAAATTTGCAAGAGTTCTTTGAGGATGTAATGAGCAGGGTGGGTCATCATCATCATAGGTAGTCCCTCGGAATCGAGGAAGACTTGCTTCCACTCCCAAAGTCAGTTCTTTGATGGCTGAACAGTCCGATACGAGAGCCACAGACCCTGTAACAGGTAGGACAGACATTTGTCGAGGGAAGGGGTCGGTAGGGCTGGTTTGCCATGCGCTCCTTCCACTGCCTGCCCTTGGCGTCTTCATGCTCTTTGCGTTGAGACTCGAAGAGTTCAACGCACTCCCGGATGGACTTTCTCCACCTCGGGCGGTCTGCGGCCAGGGTCTCCCAGGTGTCAGTGGTGATGTCGCACTTTACCAGGGAGGCTTTGAGGGTGTCCTTATAACGTTTCCGCTGTCCTCCTTTGGCACGTTTACCATGAAGGAGCTTCGCAGAAAGCATTTGTTTAGGGAGTCTCATATCTGGCATGCAAACTATGTGGCCTGCCCAGCAGAGCTGATCGAGTGTGGTCAGTGCTTCAATGCTGGGGATGTTGGCCTGGACGAAGACACTGATGTTGATGCATCTGTCCTCCCAGGGGATTTGCAGGATCGTGCGGAGACATCGTTGGTGAAATATCTCCAGCGACTTGCGGTTCTTTCTATACATCGTCCATGCCTCAGATCCATACAGGAGGGCGGGTATTACTACAACCCTGTAGACCTGTGGCAGGGTGGATAAGGGGAACCAGTGGATGTGTTGTATTTGGATTTCCAGAAGCCATTCGATAAGATGCCACATAAAAGGTTATTGCACAAGATAAAAGTTCATGTGGTTGGGGGTTATACATTAGCATTGTAGGTGGTTTGCTCAGGCGTACTGAAAATGCACCTCCTATTACAAGTTCTGGACGATCAGGATTACAGGGACAGTCAGACTTGCACACATTTTTTTCGGGCTCAACCGTAACACCATTCATAAACAGTGCAAAACAGTATAACCCTGGCTTATCCAACAAGCCCTGTTGTGCTCAGTTACCACGGCTTAATAAAAGAATCCTCCCATGAAATAAACGAACACAGAACCCCCCCCCCCCAGCACTAAACCCTTTGGTTGGTTGGGACTTACAATCACCCCCTCACACAGACAGTGAAGTGGTCTTGCGGATGTGTAAGCACAGGCAATATGCTCACCCTGATTGCCTGTTGTCTTGCTTGTAGCTTCTTCCTGTACGTCTCGCTCCTGGTTCCATACTGCCGACGCAGTATCCAAGTTCCAGTTTGAGTCGAGGTCCGTTGGTGAGGATAGATGAACAGCGTTCAGCTTCTGGTGGGGTTTCGTTGAAATGAAGAGAGCTTCCGCTTGAGCTGTTTCCTGAGCTGGAGCTTGTTGCAAAGAGATTCCTTACATCCTCACAACCCATCACCTTTCCTCCCGCCAATACTGACTGATGGATTGACTCAGGTGATCTGTCTGTACCCTCCCCCCCATGGCCTGGAGTGGCTCGCAGCCTTTGAAATCTGATATTTCATTTTCCCACTCCCAGGCCTTGCATCTGGAGAGACAATGGGTGCTGGTTACTGGCTGTCTGTCATTTCCTGAGTTGATGGCCTCCCATTAGCAGGTAATGGGCTTCAATCTCAAACCGATCTTGCTTAACTGGCTGATCTCCTGGAAGAGAATGGGCCGGCCATTTCCTGCCTTGAACCAGTTTGGGTTGGAATTGGGTCGTGACTGTGCTTTAATAGTGCGAGGGCTAAAAGTTACCTCTCGGCTAAAAGTTCCCAGTAATCACTTTCAATGGTGATGACATCACTGGGCCTGGGTTCCCTTCCACCCAGCCTGTCAGTGTGAAATACCCGTTTGCATATGAATGCACCTTAGTCGGGTTAGCTTGGCTCGAACTCCTGTCAGTCAATCCTATTCCCGAAGTCATTCCCCACAAGCTCACCAAGCGGTACAGTTCTTTTTTGGAGGTTTTGGATTTGAGGATTCAAAGTATTGTTCATAAAAATGGCCAGAAAGCTGGAGCTACAGCATGGATAGAGGATTGGCTAACTAGCAGCAAACAGAGAGTCGGGATAAATGGGTCATTTTCCCATTGGCACACAGTGACTCAGGGATCAGTGCTGTGACCCCAACTGTTTACAATCTATATTAATGATTTGGATGAAGGGACCGAGTGTAATGTAACCAAGTTTGCTGATGATACAAAGATGGCTGGGAAAGCAAATTGTGAGGAGGAAACAAAAAATCTGCGAAGGAATACAGACAGGCTAAGTGAGTGGGCAAAAATCTGGCAGATGGAGTATAATGTGGGAAAATGTGAGGTTATCCACTTTGGCAGTAAAAATAGTAAAGTAAATTATAATTTAAATGGAGAAAAATTGCAAAGTGCTACAATACAGAGGGACCTGGGGGTCCTTGTGCATGAAACACAAAACTTTAGTATGCAGATACAGCAAGTAATCAGGAAGGCCAAAGTAATGTTGGCCTTTATTGCAAGGGGGATAGAGTATAAAAGCAGAGAAGTCCTGCTACAACTGTACAGGGTATTGGTGAGGCCACACCTGGAGTATTGCGTACAGTTTTGGTCTCTGTATTTAAAGAAGGATATACTTGCATTGGAGGCTGTTCAGAGAAGGTTTACTCGGTTGATTCCGGAGATGAGGGGGTTGAGTAATTTGGGCTTATACACATTGGAGTTCAGAAGAATGAGAGGTGATCTTATTGAAACTTATAAGATAATGAGGGGGCTCGACAAGCTGGATGCAGAGAGGATATTCCACTAATGGAGGAAACTAAAACTAATGGATATCGTCTCAGAATAAGGGGCCGCCCATTTAAAACTGAGATGAGCAAGAATTTAATCTCTCAGAGGGTTGTAAATCTGTGAAATCCTCTGCCCCAGAGAGCTGTGGAGGCTGGGTTTTTGAATATATTTAAGGCAGAGATAAACAGATTTTTGAGCAATAAGGGAGTAAAGTGTTATGGGGAGTGGACAGGGAAGTGGAGCTGAGTCCATGATCAGATCAGCTATGATCTTATTAAATGGGCCGAATAGCCAAATCCTGCTCCTATTTCTTATGTTCTTATGTTCTTATGTACCTAACCCGTGCAGTGAGGGAACTTTACTCTGTATCTAACCCGTGCTGTACCTGCCCTGGGAGTGTTTTATGGGACAGTGTAGAGGGAGCTTTACTCTGTATCTAACCCTGTGCTGTACCTGCCCTGGGAGTGTTTGATGGGACAGTGTAGAGGGAGCTTTACTCTGTATCTAACCCCCTGTACCTGCCCTGGGAGTGTTTGATGGGACAGTGTAGAGGGAGCTTTACTCTGTATCTAACCCTGTGCTGTACCTGCCCTGGGAGTTTTTGATGGGACAGTGTAGAGGGAGCTTTACTCTGTATCTAACCCCGTGCTGTACCTGCCCTGGGAGTGTTTGATGGGACAGTGTAGAGGGAGCTTTACTCTGTATCTAACCCTGTGCTGTACCTGCCCTGGGAGTGTTTGATGGGACATAGAAACATAGAAACATAGAAAATAGGTGCAGGAGCAGGCCATTCAGCCCTTCTAGCCTGCACCGCCATTCAATGAGTTCATGGCTGAACATGAAACTTCAGTACCCCCTTCCTGCTTTCTCGCCATACCCCTTGATCCCCCGAGTAGTAAGGACTTCATCTAACTCCCTTTTGAATATATTTAGTGAATTGGCCTCAACTACTTTCTGTGGTAGAGAATTCCACAGGTTCACCACTCTCTGGGTGAAGAAGTTTCTCCTCATCTCGGTCCTAAATGGCTTACCCCTTATCCTTAGACTGTGACCCCTGGTTCTGGACTTCCCCAACATTGGGAACATTCTTCCTGCATCCAACCTGTCCAAACCCGTCAGAATTTTAAACGTTTCTATGAGGTCCCCTCTCATTCTTCTGTACTCCAGTGAATACAAGCCCAGTTGATCCAGTCTTTCTTGATAGGTCAGTCCCACCATCCCGGGAATCAGTCTGGTGAATCTTCGCTGCACTCCCTCAATAGCAAGAATGCCCTTCCTCAAATTAGGAGACCAAAACTGTACACAATACTCCAGGTGTGGCCTCACCAAGGCCCTATACAACTGTAGCAACACCTCCCTGTGCCTGTACTCAAATCCCCTCGCTATGAAGGCCAACATGCCATTTGCTTTCTTAACCGCCTGCTGTACCTGCATGCCAACCTTCAATGACTGATGTACCATGACACCCAGGTCTCGCTGCACCTTCCCCCTTCCTAATCTGTCACCATTCAGATGATAGTCTGTCTCTCTGTTTTTACCACCAAAGTGGATAACCTCACATTTATCCACATTATACTTCATCTGCCACGCATTTGCCCACTCACCTAACCTATCCAAGTCACTCTGCAGCCTCATAGCATCCTCCTCGCAGCTCACACTGCCACCCAACTTCGTGTCATCCGCAAATTTGGAGATACTACATTTAATCCCCTCGTCTAAATCATTAATGTACAATGTAAACAGCTGGGGCCCCAGCACAGAACCTTGCGGTACCCCACTAGTCACTGCCTGCCATTCTGAAAAGTACCCATTTACTCCTACTCTTTGCTTCCTGTCTGACAACCAGTTCTCAATCCACGTCAGCACACTACCCCCAATCCCATGTGCTTTAACTTTGCACATTAATCTCCTGTGTGGGACCTTGTCGAAAGCCTTCTGAAAGTCCAAATATACCACATCAACTGGTTCTCCTTTGTCCACTTTACTGGAAACATCCTCAAAAAATTCCAGAAGATTTGTCAAGCATGATCTCCCTTTCACAAATCCATGCTGACTTGGACCTATCATGTCACCATTTTCCAAATGCGCTGCTATGACATCCTTGATAATTGATTCCATCATTTTACCCACTACTGAGGTCAGGCTGACCGGTCTATAATTCCCTGCTTTCTCTCTCCCTCCTTTTTTAAAAAGTGGGGTTACATTGGCTACCCTCCACTCGAGAGGAACTGATCCAGAGTCAGTGGAATGTTGGAAAATGACTGTCAATGCATCCGCTATTTCCAAGGCCACCTCCTTAAGTACTCTGGGATGCAGTCCATCAGGCCCTGGGGATTTATCGGCCTTCAACCCCATCAATTTCCCCAACACAATTCCCCGACTAATAAAGATTTCCCTCAGTTCCTCCTCCTTACTAGACCCTCTGACCCCTTTTATATCCGGGACAGTGTTGAGGGAGCTTTACTCTATATCTAACCCGTGCTGTACCTGCCCTGGGAGTGTTTGATGGGACAGTGTAGAGGGAGCTTTACTCTGTATCTAACCCTATGCTGTATCTGCCCTGGGAGTGTTTAATGGGACAGTGTAGAGGGAGCTTTACTCTGTAGCGGAAAAAAGTCACCGGTGGAAGTAGTCTACAGGCCCCCTAGCCCCCATGATCATCGGCAGTCCCTCGGAATCGAGGAAGACTTGCTTCCACTCTTAGCATGAGTTCTTAGGTGGCTGTACAGTCCAATACGAGAGCCACAGTCTCTGTCACAGCTGGGTGGGACAGGTTTGCCACATGCTCCTTCCGCTGCCTGCGCTTGATTTCTGCATGCTCTCGACGACGATACTCGAGGTGCTCAGCGCCCTCCCAGATGCACTTCCTCCACTTAGGGCGGTTGATGGCCAGGGACTCCCAGGTGTCAGTGGGGATGTCACACTTTATCAGGGAGGCTTTGAGGGTGTCCTTGTAGCGTTTCCCCTGCCCGCCTTTGGCTCGTTTGCCGTGAAGGAGTTCCAGGTGGAGCGCTTGCTTTGGGAGTCTCGTGTCTGGCATGCGAACTATGTGACCTGCCCAGTGGAGCTGATCAAGTGTGGTCAGTGCTTCAATGCTGGGGATGTTGGCCTGGTCGAGGACGCTAATGTTTGTGCGTCTGTTCTCCCAGGGGATTTGTAGGATCTTGCGGAGACATCGCTGATGGTATTTCTCCAGCGACTTGAGGTGTCTACTGTACATGGTCCATGTCTCTGAGCCATACAGGAGGGCGGATATTACTGCGGCTCTGTAGACCATGAGCTTGGTGACAGTCTTGATGGACTGGTCTTCAAACACTATTTTCCTCAGGCAGCCGAAGGCTGCACTGGCACACTGGAGGCAGTGTTGGATCTCGTCATCAATGCCTGCTCTTGTTGATAGGAGGCTCTCGAGATATGGGAAGTAGTGCACGTTATCCAGGGCCATGCCGTGAATCTTGATGGCTGGGGGGCAGTGCTGTGCGACGAGAACAGGCTGGTGGAGGACCTTTGTCTTACTAATGTTTAGCGTAAGGCCTTTGCTTTCATATGCCTCGGTAAATACGTCGACTATGTCCTGGAGTTCAGCCTCTGTGTGTGCACAGACACAGGTGTCGCCCACGTGCTGTAGCTCGACGACAGAGGTTGAAGTGGTCTTGGCCCTGGCCTGGAGATGGCGAAGGATGAACAGCTTCCCACTGGCCCCCTAACAGTCACTACACAGTCAGACAGAGTATAAATCAAGAAAAAAGGGAGGCTTGTAATAAAGGAATGGCAATAATCATGGGTAATTTTAACTTTCATATTGATTGGATAAAACAAATTGGCCAGGGTAGCCTTGAGGAGGAGTTCATAGAGTTCATAGACAAGCCTGAAGGCTCTGTTCCTCAATGCGAGGAATATTCGGAATAAGGTGGATGAATTAACTGCGCTGATAGCAGTTAATGGATGTGATGTAATTGGCATCACAGAGACATGGCTTCAGGATGCCCAAGGCTGGGAACTCAACATCCAGGGGTATTCAACACTTGGGAAGGATAGACAGAAAGGAAAAGGAGGCGGGGTGGCGTTACTGGTTAAAGAGGAATTTAATGCAATAGTAAGGAAGGACATTAGCTTGGATGATGTGGAATCGGTATGGGTGGAGCTGCGGAATACCAAAGGGCAGAAAACGCTGGTGGGAGTTATGTACAGACCACCAAACAGTAGTAGTGAGGTTGGGGACAACCAAACAAGAAATAAGGGATGTGTGCAATAAAGGTACAGCAGTTATCATGGGTGACTTTAATTTACATATAGATTGGGCTAACCAAACTGGTACCAATGCAATGGAGAGGTTTCCTGGAGTGTATTAGGGATATTTTTTTTGACCAATATGTCGAGGAACCAATTAGAGAGCTGGCCATCCTCGACAAGGTGATGTGTAATGAGAAGGGACTAATTAGCAATCTTGTTGTACAAGGTCCCTTGGGGAAGAGAGACCATAATATGGTAGAATTCTTTATTAAGATGGAGAGTGACACAGTTAATTCAGAGACTAGGGTCCTGAACTTAAGGGAAGCTAACTTTGACGGCATGAGGCGTGAATTGGCTAGAATAGACTGGGAAATTATACTAATAGGGTTGATGGTGGATAGGCAATGGCAAACATTTATAGATCACATGGATGAACTTCAACAATTGTACATCCCTGTCTGGAGTAAAAATAAAACAGTGAAGGTGGCTCAACCGTGGCTAATTAGAAAAATTAAGGATAGTGTTAGATCCAAGGAAGAGGCATATAAATTGGCCAAAAAAAGCAGAAAACCTTGAGGACTGGGAGAAATTTAGAATTCAACAGAGGAGGACAAAGGGTTTGATTAGGAGGGGGAAATAGAGTACGGGAGGAAGCTTGCTGGGAACATAAAAACTGACTGCAAAAGCTTCGATAAATATGTGAAGAGAAAAAGATCAGTGAAGACAAACGTAGGTCCCTTGCAGTCGGATTCAGGTGAATTTATAATGGGGAACAATCAAATGGCAGACCAATTGAACAAATACTTTGGTTCTGTCTTCATGAAGGAAGACACAAATAACCTTCCGGATGTACTAGTGGACCGAGGATCTAGAGAGAAGGAGGAACTGAAGGATATCCTTATTAGGCGGAAATTGTGTTGGGGAAATTGATGGGATTGAAGGCCTATAAATCCCTGGGGCCTAATAGTCTGCATCCCAGAGTACTTAAGGAAGTGACCCTAGAAATAGTGGGTGCATTGGTGATCATTTTCCAACAGTCTATCGACTCTGGATCAGTTCAATGGACTGGAGGGTAGCTAATGTAACACCACTTTTTAAAAAAGGAGGGAGAGAGAAAACGGGTAATTATAGACCGGTTAGCTTGACATCAGTAGTGGGGAAAATGTTGCAATCAATTATTAAGGATGAAATAGCAGCGCATTTGGAAAGCAGTGACAGGATCGGTCCAAATCAGCATGGATTTATGAAAGGGAAATCATGCATGACAATCTTCTGGAGCTTTTTGAGGATGTAACTGGTAGAGTGGACAAGGGAGAACCAGTGGATGTGGTGTATTTGGACTTTCAAAAGGCCTTTGACAAGGTCCCACAAAAGAGATTGGTGTGCAAAATCAAAGCACATGGTATTGGGGGTAATGTACTGATGTGGATAGAGAATTAGTTGGCAGATAGGAAGCACAGAGTCGGGATAAATGGGTCCTTTTCGGAATGGAAGGCAGTGACTAGTGAAGTGTCGCAGGGCTCAGTGCTGGGACCCCAGCTCTTTACAATATACATTAATGATTTGGATGAAGGAATTGAATGTAAGTTTGCAGATGACACTAAACTGGGTGACGGTGTGAGCTGTGAGGAGGATGCTAAGAGGCTGCAGGGTGATTTGGACAGGTTAGGTGACTGGGCAAATGCATAGCAGATGCAGTATAATGTGGATAAATGTGAGGTTATCCACTTTGGAGGCAATAACACAAAGGCAGAATATTATCTGAATGGCGGCAGATTAGGAAAAGGGGAGGTGCAACGAGACCTGGGTGTCATGGTTCATCAATCATTGAAAGTTGACATGCAGGTACAGCAGGCAGTGAAGAATGCAAATGGCATGTTGGCCTTCATAGCTAGGGGATTTGAGTATAGGAGCAGGGAGGTCTTACTGCAATTGTACAGGGGCTTGGTGAGGCCTCACCTGGAATATTGTGTTCAGTTATCATCTCCTAACCTGAGGAAGGACGTTCTTGCTATTGAGGGAGTGCAGCGAAGGTTCACCAGACTGATTCCAGGGATGGCTGGGCTGTCATATGAGGAGAGACTGGATCAACTGGGCCTTTATTCACTGGCTTTTAGAAGGATGAGAGGGGATCTCATAGAAACATATAAGATTCTGACGGGACTGGACAGGTTAGATGCGGGAAGAATGTTCTCACTGTTGGGGAAGTCCAGAACCAGGGGTCACAGTCTTAGGATAAGGGGTAGGCCATTTAGGACTGAGATGAGGAGAAACTTCTTCAGTTGTTAACCTATGGAATTCCCTGCCGCAGAAAGTTGTTGATGCCAGTTCATTGGATATATTCAAGAGGGAGTTAGATATGTCCGTTACAGGTAAAGGGATTGAGGGGTATGGAGAGAAAGCAGGAAAGGGGTACTGAGGTGAATGATCAGCCATGATCGTGGTGCAGGCTCGAAGGGCTGAATGGCCTACTCCTGCACCTATTTTCTGTTTCTATATATCCGGGATAGTTTCCTTGAACAGTATGTTGCGGAACCAACCAGGGAGCAGGCTATCTTAGATCTGGTACTGCGTAATGTGACAGGATTAATAAATGATCTTGTAATAAAGGATCCTCTAGGAATGAGTGACGATAATATGGTTGAATTTCAAATTCAGTTGGAGGGAGAGAAAGTTGGTTCTCAAACCAGTGTCCTAAGCTTAAATAAAGGAGACTACAAAAGTATGCGGGCAGAGTTGGCTAAAGTAGACTGGGAAAATAGATTGAAGTGTGGGACAGTGGATGAGCAGTGGCAGACATTTAAGGAGATATTTCATACTCGCAATAAAAATATATCCCAATGAGAAGGAAAGACTGTAAGAGAAGGGATAACCACCCCTGGCTAACTAAGGAAATAAGGGAGGGTATCAAATTGAAAACAAGAGCATACAATGTGACCAAGACTGGTGGGAGGCCAGAGGATTGGGAAACTTTTAAAAGCCAGCCAAAGAATGACTAAAAAAATGATAGAGGGAAGATAGATTATGAAAGTAAACTAGCACGAAGTATAAATACAGATAGTAAGAGTTTCTACAGGTACATAAAAAGGAAAAGAGTGTCTAAAGAAAATGTTGGTCCTCTGGAGGATGAGAATGGGGAAATCAATAATGGAGAACAGGAATATGGCAGAGACGTTGAACAAATATTTCACGGTAGAAGACACTGAAAACATCCCAATAATGGATAATCAAGAGGCTATAGGGAGGGAGGAACTTAATACTACTTCATTAGCGACAGTGATTGTATGTAAAATAATGGGACTAATGGCAGATAAGTCCCCTGGACCTGATGCCTTACATCCTAGGGTCTTAAAAGACATGGCTGTAAAAAGAGTGGATGCATTGGTTGTAATCCTGCTCTTATTTCTTATGTTCTTATGTACCTAACCCGTGCTGTACCGGTCCTGGGAGTGTTTGATGGGACAGTGTAGAGGGAGCTTTACTCTGTATCTAACCCGTGCTATTCCTGCCCTGGGAGTGTTTGATGGGACAGTGTAAAGGGAGCTTTACTCTGTATCTAACCCCGTGCTGTACCTGCCCTGGGAGTGTTTGATGGGACAGTGTAGAGGGAGCTTCACTCTGTATCTAACCCATGCTATACCTGCCCTGGGAGTGTTTGATGGGACAGTGTAAAGGGAGCTTTACTCTGTATCTAACCCCGTGCTGTACCTGCCCTGGGAGTGTTTGATGGGACAGTGTAGAGGGAGCTTTACTCTGTATCTAACCCCCTGTCCCTGCCCTGGGAGTGTTTGATGGGACAATGTAGAGGGAGCTTTACTCTGTACCTAACCTGTGCTGTACCTGCCCTGGGAGTGTTTGATGGGACAGTCGTGTACATTTAAGGAGATATTTCACAACTCTCAAGAAAAATATATTCCAGTGAGGAGGAAAGGGTGTAAGAGAAAAGATAGCCATCTGTAGCTAACTAAAGAAAGAAAGGATGGAATCCAATTAAAAACAAGGGCATACAAAGTGGCCAAAACTAGTGGGAGGACAGAAGATTGGGAAGCTTTTAAAAGCCAGCAAAGTACGACTAAAAAAATGATTAAGAAAGGGAAAATGGACTATGAAAATAAATTAGCACAAAATATAAAAACAGATAGCAAGAGTTTCTACAGGTATATAAAAAGGAAAAGAGTGGCTAGAGTAAATGTTGGTCCCTTACAGGTCGAGACCGGGGAATTAGTAATGGGGAACATGGAGATGGCAGAAACTCTGAACAAATATTTTGTATCAGTCTTTACAGTAGAGGACACTAACAATATCCCAACAGTGGATAGTCAAGGGGCTATAGGGGGGGAGGAACTTAACACAATCACAAACAACACCAAGGAGGTGGTACTCAGTAAGATAATGGGACTAAAAGCAGATAAATCCCCTGGACCTGATGGCTTGCATCCTAGGGTCTGAAGAGAAGTAGCGGCAGGGATAGTGGATGCATTGGTTGTAATTTACCAAAATTCCCTGGATTCTGGGGAGGTCCCAGAAGATTGGAAAACTGCAAATGTAACGCCCCTATTTAAAAAGGAGGCAGACAAAAAGCAGGAAACTATAGACCAGTTAGCCTAACATCTGTGGTTGGGAAAATGTTGGAGTCCATTATTAAAGAAGCAGTAGCAGGACATTTGGAAAAGCAAAATTCGGTCAGGCAGAGTCAGCATGGATTTATGAAGGGGAAGTCATGTTTGACAAATTTGCTGGAGTTCTTTGAGGATGTAATGAACAGGGTGGATAAAGGGGAACCAGTAGATGTGGTGTATTTGGACTTCCAGAAGGTATTTGACAAGGTGCCACAAAAAAGGTTATTGCACAAGATAAAAGTTCACAGGGTTGGGGATATTATATTAGCATGGATAAAGGATTGGCTAACTAACAGAGAATAGAGAGTCGGGATAAATGATTAATTCTCTGTTTGACAACCAGTAAATAGTGGGGTGCCGCAGGGATCAGTGCTGGGACCCCAACTATTTACAATCTATATTAACGAATTGGAAGAAGTGACCAAGTGTAACGTAGCCAAGTTTGCTGACGATACAAAGATGGGAGGAAAAGCAATGTGTGAGGAGGACACAAAAAATCTGCAAAAGGACTTACACATGCTAAATGAGTGGGCAAAAATTTGGCAGATGGAGTATAATAAACAGATGTCAAAAAGGACCTTGGAGTGCTTGTCCACAAATCCCTGAAAGTAGTCGGCCAGGTGGATAAGGTGGTTAAGAAGGCATATGGAATGCTTGCCTTTATTGGCCAAGGCATAGATTATAAGAGCAGGGAGGTTATGCTTAAATTGTATAATACTTTGGTTAGGCCACAGCTGGAGTACTGTGTGCAGTTCTGGTCGCCATATTATAGGAAGGAAGTGATTGCACTCGAGAGGGTGCAGAGGAGATTTATGAGGATGCTGCCTAGAATGGAGAATCTTAGTTATGAAGACAGATTGGATAGGCTGGGTTTGTTTTCATTGGAACAGAGGAGGCTGAGAGGAGACCTCATTGAGGTGTACAAAATATTGAGGGGCCTGGACATAGTGGATAGTTAGGGTCTATTTCCATTGGTGGAGGGAGCTATTAAGAGGGGGCATAGTTTTAAGGTAGTTGGTGGAAGGTTTAGAGGGGATTTGAGGGGGGGGGGGGGCTTCTTTACGCAGAGGGTTGTGGGGATCTGGAACTCGCTGCCTGGTGGATGCAGAAACCTTCACCACTTTTAAGAGATGGTTGGATGGGCACTTAAAGTGCAGTAACCTGCAGGGTTACAGACCGAGAGCTGGTAATTGGGATTCGACTGGATGACCTTTTGTTGGACGGTGCAGATATAATGATAAGTACTGCAGGGAATAGAATACGGCCAGGGTGATCCCCTGGACTAGTTTAGATCACCTGGATGGGTCTGAGAGGAATTTTCCCAGATTTTTTCTCCCTAAATTGGCCTGGGTTTTTAATCTGTTTTTTTGCCTCTCCCAGATCACTTGGCTCCGGTTGGGGTGGAGTGTAGAATGTTTCAGTGTAAGGGATGTCGCTGTTGTGTGAGGCGGACTGGTTGGGCTGGGTGCTCTTTGCCTTTCCGTCATTGTTCATGAGTTTGTATGTAACCTTTAGGGCTGCTGGCAAAAGTTCGTGTGGCTCTTTGTCGGCCACCGTGGACACGATGAGCCGAAATAGCCTCCTTCTGCGCTGTAAATTTCTATGTTTCTATAATGTTGGAAAGTGTGAGGTCATGCACTTTGGCAGAAAAAAAATCAAAGAGCAAGTTATTATTTAAATGGAGAAAGATTGCAAAGTGCTGCAGTACAGCAGGAACTGGGGGTACTTGTGCATGAAACACAAAAGGATATTATGCAGGTACAGCAAGTGATCAGGAAGGCCAATGGTATCTTGATCTTTATTGCAAAGGGGATGGTTCAAAGAAGGTTCACTCGGCTGATTCCGGGGATGAGGGGGTTGACTTATGAGGAAAGGTTCAGTAGGTTGGGCCTCTACTCATTGGAATTCAGAAGAATGAGAGGTGATTTTATCAAAACGTATAAGATTATGAGGGGGTTTGACAAGGTGGATGCAGAGAGGATGTTTCCACTGATAGGGGAGACTAGAACTAGATGGCATGATCTTAGAATAAGGGGCTGCCCATTTAAAACTGAGATGAGGAGAAATTTCTTCTCTCTGAAGGTTGTAAATCTGTGGAATCGCTGCCTCAGAGAGCTGTGGAAGCTGGGACATTGAATAAATTTAAGACAGAAATAGACAGTTTCTTAAACGATAAGGGGATAAGGGGTTGTGGGGAGTGGACCTTAGTCCATGATCAGATCAGCCATGATCTAATTGAATGGCAGAGCAGGCTCAAGGGGCCGTATGGCCTACTCCTGCTCCTATTTCTTATGTTCTTTTGTAGAGGGAGCTTTGCTCTGTATCTATCCCGTGCTGTACCTGCCCTGGGAGTGTTTGATACTGATACAATGTGCCTGAAATAGAAAGCATTCTGTTCCCCAGCAATGCATTCCTCACCTTGACTTTCAACCGATATTCCTCCCTGTGATGATATGCATTTTGAGATCCACCACTCTCTTCAAGTTAATAGCATGGGGCTGGAAGAATTGCTGAATCGTGGTGTGGTCCCCGAGGAGGGCTTTCTTTCTGCTGCAAAGGAATGAAACGTTACATTCCTGTGCTAGGTTGCCCTTCCGATCCCGTTAAACAATGATGGGAGCTTCAATCAGCGTGTGCAAATGTCACTATTTTCCCCAAGGTGGAGACCATTCATGGACTGGACCAGCCGAATGACCTTCTTCCATGCTGTAACCAGTTTTGATTGTATGATTCTATTTAATGTCCATTTGAAATTCCCTGCCACTGTCAGGTAACCTCACCTTCATTTTACATTAAGTATAGAATCACAGGGCCCGAGTTTCATCAAGCCTAAATTCCGCCCAAGTATCGTCGAAAGGACCGCTAAGATCCCGACAGTACGTTGGACGGAAGTGCCATGAAAAAATGTGGGAAAACCACCCGGCGGCAAAAATGGGCGCTACACGCCGATTCTGGGCGTCAGCGGGCGGTAGGTTCCATTCTGGGCCACAAATACGATCCTCGGTACAGTAACGGCAAGGATAGTCGAGATCAGGGAGGCGGGGGGGGGAAACGGCTAAAATAAAAATATTCCATTTTTTGCCGGTCTTCATACTTGCCGTCCCGGTTAGACCTGCCTCCACCCGGCAGGTGGTCTCTTGTGTTGCCGGAGCGGAGGGCCGCCCGGACCAATCTGGGGACTCAGCGGGTGGGAGGACTCTCTGGGTGTTGCATACGTTCCCCAGCCGTCTCTCCCCGCCGGCGGGAGGTCCTGACCAGACTCGCTCAGAGGGGAGAGTGCCCAGAAAACTCGGTGGCAGCCGCCGCTAAATCAACCAAACTCAGGCCCATAAATTCTTACAGCACAGAAGGCAGCCATTCAACCCATCGTTCCTGTGCTGGCTCTTGGGTAGAGCTCCCCAATTAGTCCCACCCCCCTGCTCTTTCCTCAGAACTCTTCACATTTTGCCCTTCAACTATATTTCCAATTCCCTTTTGAAGGTTGCTATTGAATCTGCTTCCAACATTCCTTCCAGCTATGAATATGTCCACACTCCGAATTTAAACTGCTTTTTAATCGATAACATGAGCGGCTGTGATACAGACAGTCTCCTGATTGTGACTGACTTGTGATCAGGACCAGTCCCTCAGGAGCTGGGGATCAGAGTTTGGCTCCTTCATGTCTGATGGACAACTGGACCTATCAAAGCCGGCAAGTCACTCCATACAAACTGACCAATCTGTGAAGCAACGCTGCCTCGCCCTCGCTGTAAACCAGGAGCTGTCCTGCTTCCTCAGACCTTTAGTGCCCCGCGTCACCAGCTGGCAGGGACTCCCTTTCACTTACATTGATTGCGGCCCTGAGAGACAACAGGAACTGCGAGAAAAATGGAGCTATTTAAATCCTGGACAACTTGTCAATTGTCTCCGGCGAGGTGACTAATCGAGTCTTGTGACGGCACTAGTTACAGAGCGGTTCTTTGGTTGGGTCGCTCGCTGGCACTGCCAGCATTTATTACGCACCCTGCGATGGTGGTGAACCTTCTGCTTGAACCGGGCAGTCCGTGTGGTGATGCTCCCACGGTGCGGTTAGAGAGGAAACTATTCTCAGCCTTGGAGAGGTGGTGCATTGTCATTGAACTCAAGATCAGCAGCACAGTGAGTTGGATAGTGCTGCAGTCAGCAACCTGTACTCAGTAAACCCGATCTGTGCAGGATAGAGGCCTAGGGGGCCAAGATACGGGTCTGGGGGGGGGGGAAGATACAGGCCTGGGGGGGGGGGGCAGGATACAGGCCGGAGGGGGGATCTACAGGGCTGTAATAATACCCGCCCTCCTGTATGGCTCAGAGACATGGACCATGTACAGTAGACACCTCAAGTCGCTGGTGAAATACCACCAACGATATCTCCGCAAGATCCTGCAAATCTCCTGGGAGGACAGACACACCAACGTTAGCGTCCTCGACCAGGCCAACATCCCCAGCATTGAAGCACTGACCACACTCAACCAGCTCCGCTGGGCAGGCCACATTGTTCGCATGACTGACACGGGACTCCCAAAGCAAGAGCTCTACTCGGAACTCCTACATGGCAAGCAAGTCCCAGGTGGGCAGAGGAAACATTACAATGACACCCTCAAAGTCTCCCTGATAAAATGCAACATCCCCACCGACACCTGCGAGTCCCTGGCCAGAGACCGCCCTAAGTGGAGGAAGTGCATCCGGGAGGGCGCTGAGCTCCTCGAGTCTCATCGCCGAGAGCATGCAGAAATCAAGCGCAGGCAGCGGAAGGAGCGTGCGGCAAACCAGGCTCCCTGCCCACCCTTTCCCTCAACGACTATCTGTCCCACCTGTGACAGAGACTTTAATTCCCGTATTGCACTGTACAGTCACCCGAGAACTCACTTTGAGTGGAAGCAAGTCTTCCTCGATTCTGAGGGACTGACTATGATGATGATCTGTCCTTAGATAAGGAGACCCAAACTGTGCACAGTACTCCAGGTGTGGTCTCTCCAAGGCCCTGTACAATTGTAGCAAGACTTCGTTACTCTTATACTCCAACCCCCCCTTAAAATAAAGGACAACAGGCCATTTGCCTCCCTTATTGCTTGCTGTACCCGCATGCTCACTTTCTGTGCTCCTTGCACAAGGACACCTAAATCTCTCTGAACACCAACATTTAAAAGTTTCTCACTATTTAAAAAGAATTCTGTTTTCTACTCTTCCTACCAAGTGAATAACCTCACATTTCCCCACATTATACTCCATCTACTCGGAACTCATCCATGGCAAACGAGCCAAAGATGGGCAGAGGAAACGTTTCAAGGACACCCTCAAAGCCTCCCTGATAAAGTGCAACATCCCTCCGACACCTGGGAGTCCCTGGCCAAAGACCGCCCCAAGTGGAGGAAAAGCATCCGGGAGAGAGCTGAGCTCCTCGAGAGCATGCAGAAATCAAGCACAGGCAGCGGAAGGAGCGTGCGGCAAACCAGTCCCACCCACCCCTTCCTTCAACCACTGTCTGTCCCACCTGTGACAGAGACTGTAATTCCCGTACTGGACCTGAGAACTCACTTTGAGTGGAAGCAAGTCTTCCTCGATTTCAAGGGACTACCAATGATGATGACTCCATCGCCCACCTTACTGCCGACTCACTTAGTCTGCCTATATCACTGCAGACTGTATTATGGGCTGAAAATTGGGTTGCTCCCGGTAACCCAGGCGGGGCGGTACGCTTAGCGCCTTGCGAAGTTTGTGCCTCCCGCCCAGAAATTGGTCGAAGAGCTGACGGGCGCTAAATCAGCCGTTGCACACCAGAGCTGGGGGGACCATAGCAAATGTTTAGTGGGTAAATCTGGTGGACCCATTGTGCATGCGCCGAACTCCAATTCAAATCCTGGGAAAAGCAGAGTTTTAAAGGCACGGCATAGTAACGCACCCATTAAAGTTTTCAAAATCACTTCTTTCCAACCTGTACTGTTGTCTGTCTGCCACTGCAAACTGGGAGATTCACGCACTGTGCTGTGTGTAAACCTTGCACTGACTGTGACTGAGACTCACGCACTGTGCTGTGTGTAAACCTTGCACTGACTGTGACTCAGGGACTCATGCACCGTGCTGTGTGTAAACCTTGCACTGACTGTGACTGAGACTCACACACCGTGCTGTGTGTAAACCTTGCACTGACTGTGACTGAGACTTACACACCATGCTGTGTGTAAACCTTGCACTGACTGTGACTGAGACTCACACACCGTGCTGTGTGTAAACCTTGCACTGACTGTGACTGAGACTCACGCACCGTGCTGTGTGTAAACCTTGCACTGACTGTGACTGAGACTCACGCACCATGCTGTGTGTAAACCTTGCACTGACTGTGACTGAGACTCATGCACCGTGCTGTGTGTAAACCTTGCACTGACTGTGACTGAGACTCACACCGTGCTGTGTGTAAACCTTGCACTGACTGTGACTGAGACTCACACACCGTGCTGTGTGTAAACCTTGCACTGACTGTGACTCAGGGACTCATGCACCGTGCTGTGTGTAAACCTTGCACTGACTGTGACTGAGACTCACACACCGTGCTGTGTGTAAACCTTGCACTGACTGTGACTGAGACTTACACACCATGCTGTGTGTAAACCTTGCACTGACTGTGACTGAGACTCACACACCGTGCTGTGTGTAAACCTTGCACTGACTGTGACTGAGACTCACGCACCGTGCTGTGTGTAAACCTTGCACTGACTGTGACTGAGACTCACGCACCGTGCTGTGTGTAAACCTTGCACTGACTGTGACTGAGACTCATGCACCGTGCTGTGTGTAAACCTTGCACTGACTGTGACTGAGACTCACACCGTGCTGTGTGTAAACCTTGCACTGACTGTGACTGAGACTCACACACCGTGCTGTGTGTAAACCTTGCACTGACTGTGACTGAGACTCACACACCATGCTGTGTGTAAACCTTGCACTGACTGTGACTGAGACTCACACCGTGCTGTGTGTAAACCTTGCACTGACTGTGACTGAGACTCACACACCGTGCTGTGTGTAAACCTTGCACTGACTGTGACTCACACACCGTGCTGTGTGTAAACCTTGCACTGACTGTGACTGAGACTCACACCGTGCTGTGTGTAAACCTTGCACTGACTGTGACTGAGACTCACACACCGTGCTGTGTGTAAACCTTGCACTGACTGTGACTGAGACTCACACCGTGCTGTGTGTAAACCTTGCACTGACTGTGACTGAGACTCACGCACCGCGCTGTGTGTAAACCTTGCACTGACTGTGACTGAGACTCACACACCGTGCTGTGTGTAAACCTTGCACTGATTGTGACTGAGACTCACTGACTGTGACTGAGACTCACACACCGTGCTGTGTGTAAACCTTGCACTGACTGTGACTGAGACTCACGCACTGTGCTGTGTGTAAACCTTGCACTGACTGTGACTGAGACTCACGCACTGTGCTGTGTGTAAACCTTGCACTGACTGTGACTGAGACTCACACCGTGCTGTGTGTAAACCTTGCACTGACTGTGACTAAGACTCACGCACCGTGCTGTGTATAAACCTTGCACTGACTGTGACTCAGGGACTCACACCGTGCTGTGTGTAAACCTTGCACTGACTGTGACTGAGACTCATGCACCGTGCTGTGTGTAAACCTTGCACTGACTGTGACTGAGACTCATGCACCGTGCTGTGTGTAAACCTTGCACCGACTGTGACTCAGGGACTCATGCACCGTGCTGTGTGTAAACCTTGCACTGACTGTGACTGAGACTCATGCACCGTGCTGTGTGTAAACCTTGCACCGACTGTGACTCAGGGACTCATGCACCATGCTGTGTGTAAACCTTGCACTGACTATAACCTCCGAGGGAAGCGCTTCCTCATCCCTTTAAGTAGCCGTCAGTTAATGACTCTGCCAGCCTGTACCCACTGTTTTCCCAGACGGTGTTATTGGTGGGCACTAAATGAGGCGTTGCACCAGGAATATGTCGGGATCGGAGCGATCGTCAGCAGCCAGGCGATACTGGTCTCCGCCCCCACTCCTTGAATGAATTTTCGGTTGGGGTGCTCAATGTTGTGCTCCTGGTCGGTAACCTCTTACACTCCCCTTAACGCCCCCTCTGGCTGCTAACTGAGGCATTAGACAACTGGAAATTCAGCCCAGGTGTTCTCCTCACAGCTTACTGACCCACCTAGCTTTGTATCGTCAGCAGACTTGGATACATTACACTCGGTCCCTTAGTCGAGGTCATTAATATAGATTGTAAATAGCTGAGGCACCAGCACTGATCCCTGCGGCATCCCATTTGCACCACTGGTGGTGGAATCATGCTGGAAGTGGCGGAAATGGCAGAGGATGATGCGTTAAATGTGGAGGTTGGTGGGTTGGAAGGTGAAGACAAGGGGAACCTTACCATGGTTCTGGGAGGGAGAGGAAGAGGTGACCTATGAGGAGAGATTGCAGAGAAATTTGTGGATTTAGCGCCCCATGTTCCCGCCACAAGATGGTGTGAAAGGCCATTCAGCAACCTACTGCCAGCTGATGCCAGTTAGTGTCTTCCGGTAGCACTGATGCTAAACTTGCTCGCCAGGGACATGGCGATCACGGAGATCATGACATCAGAGAGTATGCAACGCTAACCTGATGCCCGAACTCCCAACTTCGTTTCAGCTATTGAACTTAGCGGCTGGAGAAAGCAATGGCAGGTTGAGCTGGCGTGCAGCAGCAGGAAGTCGGCTCCAGCAACGTTATTTAAAGGGATCCTCACCAATCACTCGCACCGGACAGCGTTTTGGAGTTTGATAGGTTGTGTGCTAATTCCTGCAACTGCAAGAGTTATCTTTAGCTATTTTAAGATTATTTGTTATCAGGGAGTGTTCTGGGAAGTAAAAAAAAAACTCCCTCATTAATGTTAAAATACTTCAAACTATAACTATTGTTAAAAGTCATGGGGGTTGTTCTGGCATTCAATCTCACCCTCCAGGATCTGTGGCGGAGGGAGGAGAGGCACCGAGAAAGACGGAGGAGAGCCATCAGGGCTCTCAACAGGAGGCCTTACCGACCTAGGGTATTCCGACATCACTTCTCCTACCTTCAATTAAGCCAGGAACAGTGTATGAGGAGACTCTGCTTTATCAAAGATGTGGCGTATGTTGCACACAAATCACTGACTCCACACGGTCTGATGTAAGTCTAACTGCTGTGACCTTCGTCCTTTATTGTTCAGCTCCAGAGTGTCTCCCAGGTGTGGTGGTCAGCCTTATATAGCCCTTGTTACAGGTACTACCAGGGTTTCCCACCGCAGCGCCCTCTGTGGTGTGGCATAGTACTTACGATACATTTAATGTACTGGGACGATACACACATCATTACATAACATCACCTTCCCCCCCCGCCACCTGGACGCAGGACAACGATACACACATCATTACACTTGTCCAACGGAAGGCAGGTGGGCATAGACAGTGCGTTAGTATGGTACATATTATCTGGTACATTAACTGGTTATTGACTGGTAGCGGAACTTTGATTTCCTTGTTAACCGTTATCATTAATTGTACTTCATCCATTATTTTACACAAATACAGTGGCCATTCAGCATAAAAAAAATAATTCTTATTATAAATTCACTATCTCACATTAACATAGTTCATTTTAGACTCGCTCTGCCAAACAGAAGTCCTTTGTGGGGACCACCTCTTTGTAAGGCCCTTTTAAGACTACCGGGTGCATTTCCTCTTTAAGGCGCCATCTTTGATGCAGGAGGATTCCACGAGGCTTCTCCTTGGGCGCCGCCATCTTTGATGCTCTGCAGCTCCGACACGATGTCGCCGCCATCTTCTTCTCTGCCGCTCCGAATGCCCTCCGCCGTCGCAGCCTCCGCTCCCCTCCGCTGCCACCTGACTTGCCGCCTCTCCAGCGGCCGCACTTGCTGCGTCCCCCGCGGCCGCACTACCAGCTCCTCGGGGCCTGCCCAACGGCCTCTTCCTCTGCGGGGCCCTTCCGAACCGCCGGCCCCTGGATCCCTCAGCACCCCGCCCCCCCCCCCCCCCTAGGCCCCTCTGTGCAGGGCTGCTTGCCTGTGGGGGCTGGGGCTGCAGGGTCTCTGTGTGAGATCCGGGCCTGGGACTTGCCTGTGGGGATTGAGGCTGCAGGATCTCTGTGTGAGATCCGGGCCTGGGACTTGCCTGTGGGGGCTGGGGCTGCAGGATCTCTGTGTGAGGTCCGGGCCTGGGACTTGCCTGTGGGGATTGAGGCTGCAGGGTCTCTGTGTGAGATCCGGGCCTGGGACTTGCCTGTGGGGGCTGAGGCTGCAGGATCTCTGTGTGAGATCCGGGCCTGGGACTTGCCTGTGGGGGCTGAGGCTGCAGGGTCTCTGTGTGAGATCCGGGCCTGGGACTTGCCTGTGGGGGCTGGGGCTGCAGGGTCTCTGTGTGAGGCCCGGGCCTGGGACTTGCCTGTGGGGATTGAGGCTGCAGGGTCTCTGTGTGAGATCCGGGCCTGGGACTTGCCTGTGGGGGCTGAGGCTGCAGGATCTCTGTGTGAGGTCCAGGCCTGGGACTTGCCTGTGGGTGGATTGAGGCTGCAGGGTCTCTGTGTGAGGTCCAGGCCTGGGACTTGCCTGTGGGTGGATTGAGGCTGCAGCTCCAGCTCGGTCGGCGCTGCTCTCTGGGGACCCGGGGCACAGCAGCACCCCGGGGAGCAACAGCCTGTGGAGTGATGAAGTCTTCCCAGCTCCCACGGACCGTCCCCATCCACCTCCGGCCGAGGAGTGTCGGCCCATCGCCTGCAACGACCCACAAAGGTAAATCGTGCGTCTCGTCCCCGTGGGATACCTGCACCATCGCTCTGCCGAGAACAGGTATTAGTTCCCTGGTGTAGGTACGCAGCTTCACCGTGACCGGGACCAGCTTGGGTCGTGCAGCTGGGTTAATCCACAGTTTATCAAAAGTTCTCCGACTCATCAACGACGGACCCGAGCCCGTGTCCACTTCCATACTCACTGGGACTCCGTCAATTTTTACTTCACTTATCACTGGGGGCGAATCGTCGGTACACGTATACAGTCCAAGCACCTCATCTTCTTCTACCTGCTCCTCGCTGAACAGTGGATCATCCCCCATCTCCTCAGCCACACGGTGAGTCTGATTTCTTTTACACATATGCTGAAGGTGGCCTTTCAGGTGGCAGATATTGCACGTGTACTCCGCAAACCTGCACCAGTGAGCCCCATGGCTTCCTCCACAACACCAGCATGGTGCTGCTTGATTGGCCCCGCTCGGCGGACTCTGAGCTCCAGGATCCCGAGGTCCGTGCTCTCTGCCCTGGGCAGAGCCACGTTCTGCAGTTTTGTCCGTGGTGGACAGTGCCTACTGGGTTCGAGACTGTGTGGATCATTTGTTTGGTGATGCAAGTCGAGGTCATATATGCCCGGCTGATGGTGATGGCCTGTCAGGGTGACTGGGTTCCGTGGCCAGCAGCTTGTGAAGGAGGCCCTCGTGGCCAATCCCCATAACGAAAACGTCCCGCAACACCACGTCAAGGTGTGCCCCAAGTCTCCTGAGGTCCGCAGCATATTTGGTGACATCCTGGCCCTCGGGTCTGCAGTGACGGTAAAATTTGTATCTGGCCTAAGGATGCTCTCCCTCGGTTTCAACTGGTCACGAATGAGTTCAGTCAACTCCTCGTATAACTTGTCCCTGGTGCTCCCAGGTGCCAGCAAATCCCTGACGAGACAGTAAACCTCATCTCCACAACTGGAGAGCAATATCGCCTTACGCTTATCTCATTGCGTATGTGTCCTCCGTCAGGTCATTTGCTGTGAAGTAGTACTCGAGCCTTTCCGTAAAGGCCTCCCAATCATTGCCCACGGTAAAATCCTTTAGCAAGCCCAGAGTAGCCATGGTTGCGTGGAGTTCGTCCGCTTCCTCGTTGCCAATGTGGTGTATGTAGCACACAAATCACTGACTCCACACGGTCTGGTGTAAGTCTAACTGCTGTGACCTTCGTCCTTTATTGTTCAGCTCCAGAGTGCCTCTCAGGTGTGGTGGTCAGCCTTATATAGTCCTTGTTACAGGTACTACCAGGGTTTCCCACCGCAGCGCCCTCTGTGGTGTGGCATAGTACTTACATTACATTTAAGGTACTGGGACAATACACACATCATTCCATAACAAAAGAGGTCACAGAACACTGTCACCTCCTTCAACCAGACCTCGAACTTCAGACCAGCGTGACCTCGTTACGCTCAGTGGCAGTCAAGGTCACCGTCGCCCTAAATATCTTCACCAGCGGATCCTTCCAGTCTGCAGTAGGAGACATAGTAAACATGTCACAGTTCGCTGTCCATTGCTGCATCCAGGAGGTCACTGAGGTTGTCTATAGCAGGAGAAAGGACTAAATTCGCTTCCCAATCACTAGAGAGCAGGATAAGCGTGCATTAGGTTTGCCAGGATAGTGGGCTTCCCCACGATGCAGGGCGCCATTGACTGCACCCACATCGCTTTGCGGACACACCATCACAATCCTGAGATCTTTCGTAACCGCAAAGGTTGCTGCTCACTGTGCAGTTGATGTGCGACCACACACAGCGAATCCTCACCGTCAGTGCCCGCTATCCTAGCAGTAACCACAATGCCTTCATCCTGTGCCAGCCCGGTGTGTCAGCTCTGTTCCAGCCACCACATCAAGTTCGAGGGTGGCTGCTGGGAGACAAGGGCTATCCACTCTCCATCTGGCTCATGACTCCCCTCCCCAACCCCACTGCCCCTGCCCAGCACTTGTACAATGACAGCTATGCTGCCACCAGGAACATCATCAAGCAGACCATCGGAGTGCTGAAGCAATGGTTTCGCTGCCTGACCGCAGCTTTCAGTCTGCAGTAGAAGACATCCAGGAGTCCTCCAGTACTCGCCTGAGCGGGTGTCCCATTTCAAGGTGGTTTGCTGCATGCTCCTCATCTTGACCATCATGAAAGCCCAGCCCTTGCCACCAGGGATTGCAGGACCACCTCAGAAGGATGACGAATGTGAGGAGGAGAAGGGGGAGGAAGAGGAAGACAAGAAGGATGAGGAGGAACAGGAGGGAGGGAGCAAGCAGCCAGAAAGACCAGCCTTCTGGACGGGCTGTATGTGACCGGCCCATCAGATTCCAATTCGCATGAATGAAACGCCAGATCTCCGTAGCTCAGCACATCATCATACCATCATTGGTTCACACCATATTACAGTATCCTGACACAAAGCTGAAATGAGACCACAAAAGAACATAATAGGAGCAGGAGTAGGCCATTTCGCACATCGAGCCTGCTCCACCATTTAGTAAGACAATGGCTGATCTGATCCTGGCCTCAAATCCACTTCGCTGCCCACTCCCCACAACACTGGACTCCCTTATCGTTCAAAAATCTGTCTATCTCCACCTTAAATATATTCAATGACCCAGTCTCCACAGCTCTTCATGACCCTCAGAGAAGAAATTCCTGCCCATCTCCATTTTAAATGGACGACCCCTTATTCTGAAACTCTTCTCCCCAGTTCTAGATTCCCCCACGAAGGGAAACATCTTCTCTGCATCTACCCTGTCAAGCCCCCTCAGAATCATATGGGCTGGAAATTGGTGGACATATCACCATATACCAGCCAAAATCGCAAAATTGAGCGAAAAATACCAACATACCAACGGGTGGGAAATTCATCAGTGTCATACCGCCGGAGGGTCTCACGCTGTGCCCCGGGGGGGGGGGGGGGGTCCCACACTGTGCCCCGGGGGGGGGGTGTCCCACACTGTGCCCCGGGGGAGGGGGGGGGTGTCCCACACTGTGCCCCGGGGGGGGGGGGGGGGGTGTCCCACACTGTGCCCCGGGGGAGGGGGGGGGGTCCCACACTGTGCCCCGGGGGGGGGGGGGGGGTGTCCCACACTGTGCCCCGGGGGGGGGGGGGGGGTGTCCCACACTGTGCCCCGGGGGAGGGGGGGGTCCCACGCTGTGCCCCGGGGGGGGGGGGGGGGGGGGGGTCCCACGCTGTGCCCCGGGGGGGGGGGGGGGGGGGGGGGTCCCACACTGTGCCCCGGGGGGGGGGGGGGGGGTGTCCCACACTGTGCCCCGGGGGAGGGGGGGGGTGTCCCACACTGTGCCCCGGGGGAGGGGGGGGTCCCACACTGTGCCCCGGGGGGGGGGGGGGGGGGGGGGTCCCACGCTGTGCCCGGGGGGGGGGGGGGGTCCCACACTGTGCCCCCGGGGGGGGGGGGGGTGTCCCACACTGTGCCCCGGGGGAGGGGGGGGTCCCACACTGTGCCCCGGGGGGGGGGGGGGGGGGGGGTGTCCCACACTGTGCCCCGGGGGAGGGGGGGGGTCCCACACTGTGCCCCGGGGGGGGGGGGGGGAGGTGTCCCACACTGTGCCCCCGGGGGAGGGGGGGGGTGTCCCACACTGTGCCCCCGGGGGAGGGGGGGGTGTCCCACACTGTGCCCCCGGGGGAGGGGGGGGTGTCCCACACCGTGCCCCGGGGGAGGGGGGGTCCCACACTGTGCCCCCGGGGGGGGGGGTCCTACACCGTCCCCCGGGGGAGGGGGGGGGGGTCCCACACTGTGCCCCGGGGGGGGGGGGGGTCCCAACTGTGCCGGGGGGGGGTCCCACACTGTGCCCCGGGGGGGGTCCCACACTGTGCCCCGGGGGGGTCCCCACACTGTGCCCCGGGGGGGGGTCCCACACTGTGCCCCGGGGGGGTCTCAGGAGACCTGGCATTATTTTTTCTAGTTTTCAAAAGATATTACCCCAAATAGGGAGCTCTGGAATTTCTAGCCCCTTATCTTCAGGAATATTTAGCACCCAATCCTGCTCTTTTTTGAGCCTGTTCTCCATTATCGCCACATCACCATATTCCCATGTGTTTATTTGCACCTGATGCAGCACCAACCTTATTTACCACACCGCGTATACGCACACATGGATTGTAAACCTAACTTAGACCTTTTATCTTAGTCTGACCCTAGTGAATACCGTGCTGTACTATCAGTCTCTCCCAATCCTTTGTCCACCTTTCTAATGCTACATTATGATGCCCTTCTCACTGCCAAATTAGTTTAAATCCTCCCCAACAGCACTGGCAAACACCGCCACGAGAATACTGGTCCCGGCTCTGCTGAGGTGCAACCTGTCTGGCCTGTACAGGTCCAACACCCCAGGGATCTGAAGCCCTCCCTCCAGACACTCATTCATCTGCTCTACCCTATTCTATGCTCATTAGCTCATGGCACTTGGGGTAATCCGGAGATTACTATCTATGAGTGTTTAAGAGAGGACAGCAAAATGTGAGGAGAAGGGAAAAGGGGAGTTGAGATGGAGATTGAAATGACTAAGGATGAGGTGTCAGTGAATGCGGAAGCTGGAGAAGGAAAGCTGGGAGGATACATGGGGTGAGACACAATAAACAAGGATTTTAAAGGAGAGTGGCCCGCTCTCATTGATGTCACAGCAACAATGTGGATGGGGGAAGACTCGAACTAGAGGGCATAATCTTAGATAAGAGGCTGCCCATTTAAAATGGAGATGAGGAGGAATTTCTTCTCTGAGGGTTGTAAATCTGTGAAATTTGCTGCCTCAGAGAGCCGTGGAAGCTGGGACATTGAATAAATTTAATGACAGTTTCTTAAACAATAAGGGAATAAGGGGTTATGAGGAGCGGGCGGGGAAGTGGAGCTGAGTCCATGATCAGATCAGCCATGATCGTATTAAATGGTGGAGCAGGCTCGAGGGGCCATATGGCCTACTCCTGCTCCTATTTCTTATATTATGTTCCTGCTGACATCATTAAAAGTAGCTTCAATCCCCGACACAAAGACATCCCAATCTGGGGGCAATTGTGCCCGAAATGTCTGTCCTGCACCCCCATTTGTACATCTTTTGTCACAAGTACTTTGAGAGTCTGGCACGGTGGGTTGTTTATTAGGGACAAACAGCTGCTCAATCCAATGTGCCTACCAAGGGCTGTGAGCGTTGCCTTGCCCGTGTGGGCTGTGTCTCAGGTCTGGCACATGATCCAGGGCCACATCACAACGGAGGGATTATGTAACCTCACAATGAAAACCATGACAACACAGAAACCCTGGGTGGACCAAATACAGTAAGGTGCTACAAACTGCATTTTTGCATGGGATGGATGTTGCGACAAACAGATGTGTCTCGGGTTAAAAACACAGATGGCCATTCTGCTGAACAAGCTTCACCAGCATGTGTGTGTTTCACTCTAGTCTACTCATCATCTTGCTGTGAAAAACCAGACTGAGATCCTTTGCTGGTTCAGAGTTCTGCAGAAAACAATGGTTGAATTTCTCCTATCCCAGTTAGAGAACGCTGAGCAGCAAATGAGAGTAGGAACCCCGGCCATGTACTAAAGCACCTCAGCATATTTGGAGAGGGCGATGGTGCAGATTGTGGTTGCAATACCAGTACTTCTAGACAAGAGCAGCAATCAGGAGAAGCAGCTAATTGTCCGGCTAATGTGTGTCATGGCCCAGCAAAGTTACCTTGAGCCAGAGGGAGGAAAGGCAATTGGGCATTTCCTCATCCATCATCATAGGCAGCCAGTCCCTCAAAATCGAGGAAGACTTGCTTCCACTCCAAAAGTGAGTTCTTAGGTGACTGAACAGTCCAATGTGGGAATTACAGTCTCTGTCACAGGTGGTTGAAGGAAAGGGTGGGTGGGAGTCTGGTTTGCCGCACGCTCCTTCCGCTGCCTGCGCTTATTTTCTGCATGCTCTTGGCGACAAGATGCACTCCGCCACATCCAGTGTGATCCCACCACCAATCACATCTTCCTCACCCCTCCCCTCTTAGCGTTCCGAAGGGACCACCTCCCTCCGTGACCCCCTGATCCATTCCGCAGTCACCCCCAGCACCTCCTCCCCTTCCCATGGCACCTTCCTGTGCAAGCGCAGGAGATGCAACACCTGCCCTTTTACCTCCTCTCTTCCCACTATCCAGGGCCCCAAATACGCCTTCCAGGTGAAACAGTGATTTACTTGTACTTCTTTCAATTCAGTATACTGTATTCGCTGCTCACGATGTGGTCTCCTTGACATTACGGAGACCAAGCGTAGATTGGGTGACTGCTTTGCGGAACACCTCCAATCAGCCTGTGTGGCCCTGAGCTTTCGGTCGCCTGTCACTTTAATTCCCCACTCTCACTCTGACCTCACCGTCCTCAGCCTCCTACACTGTTCCAATGAAGCTCAATGCAAGCTGGAGGAACAGCACCTCATCTTTCGTTTAGGCACTTTACATTACAGCCTTCTGGACTCAACATCGAGTTCAACAATTTCAGAGAGTAACCTCTGCCCATCTTTGGCTCATTTTTGTGTGCAAATAACACCCATTTTATTTATTTTTCTCTCTCTTTCGCGGGCAGTTGGTGGTGATCCCACCATTCACAACCTCTCTAGACTCATCTTTGGTTTCCTAACTTGTGCCATTACCATCTCCCTTTGCCGACCGTCCCTTTCGTCACTAATCTCTCCTGCCTCCCACCCTATCACAGACCTTCCCTTTTGTCCTTCCCTCCCCTGCCCCTTTCCCTGCCTCTGCACTTCCTTAAAAATCTGTTACAACTCAAACTTTTCCTGTTCTGACGAAGGGTCACAGACCCGAAATGTTAGCTCTGTTTCTCTCCACAGATGCGACCAGACCCGCTGAGATTCCCAGCATTTTGTGTTGTTATTCCAGATTGCAGCATCGGCAGTGTTTTGCTTTGTGTTAGTGTGCTGCACCCATAGACACAGGGACTCTGGTACCAACCAATCATCAGCCAGAGCAGGAGTTTGTCACCATGACCCAGAAAACCAAGTCTTCAACAATCAGTTGGAATTGTTCAGCACATACTGGGAGCCAGGGCTGAAAACTTTCCCCTCACTTACAATGAAGATGTCAATCTCCCATAATCCCACACTGCTGACGCCGCTCTATGCTGGCTCTCGTTACCCACATGGGAGAAGGCACAGGAGCTGTGGCACTGAGGCTAATGCAAATACTTAAGGAGGTGGCCTTGGAAATAGTGGATGCATTGACAGTCATTTTCCAACATTCCATTGACTCTGGATCAGTTCCTATCGAGTGGAGGGTAGCCAATGTAACCCCACTTACATTGGAGAGAGAAAACAAGGAATTATAGACCGGTCAGCCTGACATCAGTAGTGGGTAAAATGATGGAATCAATTATTAAGGATGTCACAGCAGTGCATTTGGAAAGAGGTGACATGATAGGTCCAAGTCAGCATGGATTTGTGAAAGGGAAATCATGCTTGACAAACCTTCTGGAATTTTTTGAGGATGTTTCCAGTAAAGTGGACAAGGGAGAACCAGTTGTTGTGGTATATTTGGACTTTCAGAAGGCTTTCGACAAGGTCCCACACAAGAGATTAATGTGCAAAGTTAAAGCACATGGGATTGGGGGTAGTGTGCTGACGTGGATGGAGAACTGGTTGTCAGACAGGAAGCTAAGAGTAGGAGTAAATGGGTACTTTTCAGAATGGCAGGCAGTGATTAGTGGGGTACCGCAAGGTTCTGTGCTGGGGCCCCAGCTGTTTACATTGTACATTAATGATTTAGACGAGGGGATTAAATGTAGTATCTCCAAATTTGCGGATGACACTAAGTTGGGTGGCAGTGTGAGCTGCGAGGAGGATGCTATGAGGCTGCAGAGTGACTTGGATACGTTAGGTGAGTGGGCAAATGCATGGCAGATGAAGTATAATGTGGATAAATGTGAGGTTATCCACTTTGGTGGTAAAAACAGAGAGACAGACTATCATCTGAATGGTGACAGATTAGGAAAAGGGAAGGTGCAACGAGACCTGGGTGTCATGGAACATCAGTCATTGAAGGTTGGCATGCAGGTACAGCAGGCGGTTAAGAAAGCAAATGGCATGTTGGCCTTCATAGCGAGGGGATTTGAGTACAGGCGCAGGGAGGTGTTGCTACAGTTGTACAGGGCCTTGGTGAGGCCACACCTGGAATATTGTGTACAGTTTTGGTCTCCTCACTTGAGGAAGGACATTCTTGCTATTGAGGGAGTGCAGCGAAGATTCACCAGACTGATTCCCGGGATGGTGGGACTGACCTATCAAGAAAGACTGGATCAACTGGGCTTGTGTTCACTGGAGTTCAGAAGAGAGGGGATCTCATAGAAACGTTTAAAATTCTGAAGGGTTTAGACAGGTTAGATGCAGGAAGAATGTTCCCGATGTTGGGGAAGTCCAGAACCAGGGGTCACAGTCTAAGGATAAGGGGTAAGCCATTTAGGACCGAGATGAGGAGAAACTTCTTCACCCAGAGAGTGGTGAACCTGTGGAATTCTCTACAACAGAAAGTAGTTGAGGCCAATTCGCTAAATACATTCAAAAGGCAGTTAGATGAAGTCCTTACTACTCGGGGGATCAAGGGGTATGGCGAGAAAGCAGGAAGGGGGTACTGAAGTTGCATGTTCAGCCATGAACTCATTGAATGGCGGTGCAGGCTAGAAGGGCTGAATGGCCTACTCCTGCACCTATTTTCTATGTTTCTAAGTTGTGTCACTCGATATCCACCCCCAATCAAGGAAGAGGAGCTTGCAACATTAGTCTGCTCCATCTACTGGAGAATTCAGAGCAGTGTCTGGCCCAAAAGCAATGCGAGGAGAAATGATTGATGTATTTGTGCATCGCTATAAATACTATTGGTGACATGCAATGGACATGTCAGCTCGCTGATTGAATATTGAAACAGATCCCCCAACACACGCACACCACACACTCCTTCACACACACACAGTCCCCTCACACACACACACACAGCCCCCCCCTCACACACACACACAGCCCCCCCCTCACACACACACACAGCCCCCCCCCCCTCACACACACACACAGCCCCCCCCTCACACACACAGCCCCCCCCTCACACTCACACACACAGCTTGCCCCCCTCACACACACAGCTGCCCCCCTCACACACAGCTGCCCCCCCCTCACACACACAGCTGCCCCCCTCACACACACAGCCCCCCCTCACACACACAGCTGCCCCCCTCACACACACAGCTGCCCCCCTCACACACACAGCTGCCCCCCTCACACACACAGCTGCCCCCCTCACACACACAGCCCCCCCCCCCCACACACACAGCCCCCCCACACACACACAGCCGCCCCCTCACACACACACACACAGCCCCCCCTCACACACACACACAGCCGCCCCCTCACACACAGCCCCCCCTCACACACACACACAGCCCCCCCTCACACAGCCCCCCCTCACACACACAGCCGCCCCTCACACACACACACACACAGCCGCCCCCTCACACACACACACAGCCCCCCCTCACACACACACACAGCCCCCCCTCACACACACAGCCGCCCTCTCACACACACACACAGCCCCCCCTCACACACACACACAGCCCCCCCTCACACACACACACAGCCGCCCCCTCACACACACACACACACACACAGCCGCCCCCCCTCTCTCACACACAGACACAGCAAAGTTCTACAGAGACAAAGTGTGTTAAAAAGACAAGCCCGAAGGCTCTGGGCCTCAATGCGAGGAGTATTTGAAATAAGGTGGATGAATTAACTGCGCAGGCAGCTATTAATGAATACGATATAATTGGGATTACGGAGACATGGCTCCAGGATGACCAAGACTGGGAACTCAACATCCAGGAGGCATTCAACATTCAGGAAGGATAGACAGAAAAGAAAAGGAGGTGGGGTAGCGTTGCTGATTAAAGAGGAAATTAATGCAATAGTAAGGAGGGACATTAGCTTGGATGATGTTGAATCGGTATGAGTGGAGCTGCGGAATACCAAAGGGCAGAAACCGCTAGTGTGAGTTGTGTACAGACCACCAAACAGTAGTAGGGAGGTTGGGGACAGCATCAAACAAGAAATTAGGGATGCATTCAATAAAGGTACAGCAGTTATCATGGGCGACTTTAATCTACATATAATTGGGCTAACCAAACTGGTAGCAATACGGTGGAGGAGGATTTCCTGGAGTGTATTAGGGATGGTTTTCTAGACCAATATGTCGAGGAACCAACGAGAGAGCTGGCCATCCTAGACTGGGTGATGTGTAATGAGAAGGGACTAATTAGCAATCTTATTGTGTGAGGCCCCTTGGGGAATAGTGACCATAATATGGTAGAATTCTTTAAGATGGAGAGTGACACAGTTAATTCAGAGACTAAAGTCCTGAACTTAAGGAAAGGTAACTTTGATGGTATGAGACGTGAATTGGCTAGAATAGACTGGCAAATGATACTTAAAGGGTTGACTGTGGATAGGCAATGGCAAACATTTAAAGATCACATGGATGAACTTCAACAATTGTACATCCCTGTCTGGAGTAAAAACAAAAACGGGGAAGGTAGCTCAACTGTGGCTAACAAGGGAAATTAGGGATAGTGTTAAATCCAAGGAAGAGGCATATAAATTGGCAAGAAAAATCAGCAAACCTGAGGACTGGGAGAAAATAGAGTAGGAGAGGAAGCTTGCTGGGAACATAAAATCTGACTGCAAAAGCTTCTATAGGTATGTGAAGAGAAAAAGATTAGTGAAGACAAACATAGGTCCCTTGCAGTCAGAATCAGGTGAATTTATAATGGAGAACAAAGAAATGGCAGACCAGTTGAACAAATACTTTGGTTCTGTCTTCACAAAGGAAGACACAAATAACCTTCCCGAAATACTAGGGGACCGAGGATGTAGCGAGAAGGAGTAACTGAAGGAAATCCTTTTTCGTCAAGAAATTGTGTTAGGGAAATTGATGGGATTGAAGGCCGATAAATCCCCAGGACCCGATAGTCTGCATCCCAGAGTACTTAAGGAAATGGCCCTAGAAATAGTGGATGCATTGGTGATCATTTTCCAACAGTCTATCGACTCTGGATCAATTCCTATGGACTGGAGGGTAGCTAATGTAACAACAATTTTTTTTTTTAAAAAGGAGGGAGAGAGAAAACGGGAAATTATAGACCGGTTAGCCTGACATCAGTAGTGGGGAAAATGTTGGAATCAATTATTAAAGATGAAATAGCAGCGCATTTGGAAAGCAGTGATAGGATCGGTCCAAGTCGGCATGGATTTATGAAAGGGAAATCACACTTGACAAATCTTCTGGAATTTTTTGAGGATGTAACTAGTAGAATGGACAAGGGAGAACCAGTGGATGTACTGTATTTGGACTTTCAAAAGGCTTTTGACAAGGTCCCACACAAAAGAGATTAGTGTGCAAAATTAAAGCACATTGTATTGAGGGTAATGTATGAATGTATTGACGTGGATAGAGAACTGGTTGGCAGACAGGAAGCAGAGTCGGGATAAACGGGTCCTTTTCAGAATGGCAGGCAGTGACTAGTGGGATGCCGCAGGGCTCAGTGCTGGAACCCCAGCTATTTACAATATACATCAATGATTTAGATGAAGGAATTGAGTGTAATATCTCCAAGTTTGCGGATGACACTAAGCTGGGTGGCGGTGTGAGCTGAGAGGAGGATGCTATGACGCTGCAGGGTGACTTGGACAGGTTAGGTGAGTGGGCAAATGCATGGCAGATGCAGTATAATGTGGATAAATGTGAGGTTATCCACTTTGGTGGCAAAAACATGAAGGCAGAATATTATCTGAATGGCGGCAGATTAGGAAAAGAGGTGGTGCAACGAGACCCGAGTGTCATGGTACATCAGTCATTGAAAGTTGGCATGCAGGTACAGCAGGCGGTTAAGAAGGCAAATGGTATGTTGGCCTTCATAGTGAGGGGATTTGAGTTTAGGAGCAGGGGGGTTTTACAGGGCCTTGGTGAGGCCTCACCTGGAATATTGTGTTCAGTTTTGGACTCCTAATCTGAGGAAGGACGTTCTTGCTATTGAAGGAGTGCAGCGAAGGTTCACCAGACTGATTCCAGCGATGGCAGGACTGACATATGAGGAGAGACTGGATCGACTGGGCCTGTATTCACTGGAGTTTAGAAGATTGAGCAGGATCTCATAGAAACATAAAATACTGACGGGACTGGACAGGTTAGATGTAGGAAGAATGTTCCTGATGTTGAGGAAGTCCAGAATCAGAGGTCGCAGTCCAAGGATAAGGGGTAAGCCATTTAGGACTGAGACGAGGAGAAACTTTGTCACTCAGAGTTGTGAACCTGTGGAATTCTCTACTGCAGAGTTGTTGATGATGATAGTTTGTTAGATATATTCAAGAGGGAGTTAGATATGGCCCTTACAGCTAAAGGGATCAAGGGGTATGGAGAGAAAGCAGGAAAGGGGTACTGAGGTGAATGATCAGCCACGATCTTATTGAATGGTGGTGCAGGCTCGAAGGGCCGAATAGCCCACTCCTGCACCTATTTTCTATGTTTCACCCCGTCACAGACACACACCCTCAAACCCCTCACTACACCCTTGGCGGGGGGGGGGGGGGCGGGAAAGGAAGGAAGTGTCTCACTACACCCTGGAGGGGGTCTCACTGCAGTAACGACCCCTCCCCCAATCTCTCCCTTGGGGTCTTGATTTCTGACCGTCTCTTACACTAACATTCTGGCAGAACCCCTCAACCACTCTCGTCCCTTCCAATTATCGCAGCGTTTAAAAGCCAGACTTGTCATCAGTCAGTGTGTCTAATACCTGCTGAGTGATAATAGGATTCTTTATTGAAAAACAAATGCGAAGAAAGATCAAGGTTGATGGCGCGAGTTACGTACTGGCAGCATTCAGTCAAAGGTAATTCTGCAGCTCCTCTCCTGCTCCTTCCGTCGCACCTCAAATTGTTTCGAGACATCCTCTACTTTCTTCTGCAGCAAGACTGAGGAAAGGCAGAAAGAGCGTTAGCGAGAAAGGGAATGAGGGGGATGAGCTGAGCGACATGGTGCAATCAGAGACGGAGAGAATTGAGCATCGGTCCCAGTCTGTAACAGGTCTTTGCCAAGGCAGCACAGGTTCAGGGCCAGCACATACACACCAATCCAGCCACATTAATTCTGGAGGGGGAACACTGAGCTCTGGCTGGATGCTGCACCTTGTGATCCAATACTGATCGACAGGGTTCACTGGAGGTCAATCAGACGTGGGAATCCTGGTCGATTCCCCTCATCCCAACTTCAGGAGTGCCGCGGACAATCACAGCATCGCAACTGCTTCGAGGTTGTGAGCAAGAGACCCTGGCTGGCCCCGTCAGTGTGGCCCAATTCTACATCAGGACAGGGCCCTCACTCCTCACTCCCTCCCTCCCCCCCCCCTCCCTCCCCCCCACTCCTCTCCTCCCCAGGACAATGCCCTCACTCCACCTCCCCCCACCGTCCTGCACGACAGGGCCCTCACTCCCTCCCTCTCCCCCCCCCCCCCCTCCCTCCATCCGTCCCTCTCCTCCCCCACCCTCCCTCCCTCCCCCCCCCCCCCCCTCCCTCCCTCCCCCCCACTCCTCTCCTCCCCAGGACAATGCCCTCACTCCACCTCCCCCCACCGTCCTGCACGACAGGGCCCTCACTCCTCACTCCCTCCCTCTTAACCCCCCCCCCTCCTCACTCCCTCCCTCTCCCCCCCCCCTCACTCCCTCCCTCTCCTCCCCCCCACTCCTCTCCTCCCCAGGACAATGCCCTCATTCCACCTCCCCCCACCGTCCTGCACGACAGGGCCCTCACTCCCTCCCTCTCTCCCCCTCCCTCACTCCTCACTCCCTCCCCCTCCCCCCACTCCTCTCCTCCCCAGGACAATGCCCTCACTCCTCACTCCCCCCCCCCCCCTCACTCCCTCCCTCTCCTCCCTCCCCCCCACTCCTCTCCTCCCTAGGACAATGCCCTCACTCCTCACTCCCCCCCCTCCTCCCTCCCCCCCACTCCTCTCCTCCCCAGGACAATGCCCTCACTCCTCACTCTCCCCCCCCCTCACTCACTCCCTCCCTCTCCCCCCTCCCTCCCTCCCCCCCACTCACTCCCTCCCTCTCCCCCCTCCCTCCCTCCCCCTCACTCCTCACTCTCTCCCCCCCTCACTCCTCACTCCCTCCCTCTCCCCCCTCCCCCCTCCCTCCCTCACCCCCACTCCTCTCCTCCCCAGGACAATGCCCTCACTCCACCTCCCCCCACCGTCCTGCACGACAGGGCCCTCACTCAGAGGGAAATGTTTATTTAATTTTTCAGAGACATTCCCTGGGACAGGAGCGCCATTCAAAGCTGCAGGAGTTGTGTAAATGGTGGAGGACAATTTGTTCTGACTCGGGCTTGGCAGGACAGCAGAGAAAATGCCGTGGGGTGGAGGAAGGATGATCCCCGCAGACCCGCTCCTGCTGACATCACGAGTAGTCAGTGTGTGAACACCTCAGCTCTGCGTTAAAGTGGCTGGAGCAACAAAGGAAGAAAGAATTTGCATTTCTATAGCGCCTTTCACGAAGGACGCCCCAAAGCACTTTACAGCCAATGAAGTACTTCTGGTGTAGTCACTGTTGTAATGTGGAAAGGTGGCAGCCAGTTTGTGTCCAGGTTGTGCTCCCACAGCAATGTGATGATAAGCAGACAATGTTTTTAGCACCATCTACAACACAAGCTTCTGGCTCCTTTCAATGTATATTTGATGCCTTTTTAAAGGCAGCCCAAGAATGGTTACCTGAGCTCTGGTCGATCCATTGCAGAGAATCCATGTGGGCATTGAGAATTTTGCAAATTTGTTGCAGCTGAAACAGAAAAGTCCGAGCAGGACAGAGAAAGCAATGTGATTGGATATTGTAACCCATTCCGACAACATATCGACAATTTCCCTACACAATGCCACACTTAAACCACACTTTCAACACTGCCTAAAGGATGGCAGTGCTGTATTTACACAGGACCCAGCCACAGAGCAGTGCTGTACATACACAGGACCCAGGGTCAGGGCATGCTGTACAAGATACAGGCCCTGTCAACAGGGCAGTGCTGTACATACACACAGGACTCAGCAACAGCACAGGTCTGTGCTGTACATACACAGGACCCAGCAACAGCACAGGGCAGTGCTGTACATACACAGGACCTGCAAGTACAGCAGGCGGTGAAGAAGGCAAATGGCATGTTGGCCTTCATAGCTAGGGGATTTGAGTATAGGAGCAGGGAGGTCTTACTGCAATTGTACAGGGCCTTGGTGAGGCCTCACCTGGAATATTGCGTTGAGTTTTGGTCTCCTAATCTGAGGAAGGACGTTCTTGCTATTGAGGGAGTGCAGCGAAGGTTCACCAGACTGATTCCCGGGATGGCTGGACTGACGTATGAGGAGAGACTGGATCGACTGGGCCTTTATACACTGGAGTTTAGAAGGATGAGAAGGGATCTCATAGAAACGTATAAGATTCTGACGAGACGGGACAGGTTAGATGCGGGAAGAATGTTCTCGATGTTGGAGAAGTCCAGAACCAGGGAACACAATCTTAGGATAAGGGGTAGGCCATTTCGGACTGAGATGAGGAGAAACTGCTTTACTCAGAGTTGTTAACCTGTAGAATTCCCTGCCGCAGAGAATTATTGATGCCAGTTCATTGGATATATTCAAGAGGGAGTTAGATATGGCCCTGACGGCTAAAGGGATCAAGGGGTATCGAGAGAAAGCAGGAAAGGGGTACTGAAGGAATGTTCAGCCATGATCTTATTGAATGGTGATGCAGGCTCGAAGGGCCGAATGGCCTACTCCTGCACCTATTTTCCATATTTCTTTACACAGGACCCAGCAACAGCACAGGCCAGTGCTGTACATACACAGGACCCAGCAACAGCACAGTGCTGTACATACACAGGACCCAACAACAGCACAGGACAATGCTCTACATACACAGGACCGAGCAACAGCACAGTGCTGTACATACATAGGATCCAGCAACAGCACAGGACATTGCTGTACATACACAGGACACAGCAACAGCACAGGCCAGTGCTGTACATACACAGGACTCAGCAACAGCACAGTGCTGTACATACACAGGACCCAGCAACAGCACAGTGCTGTACATACACAGGACCCAGCAACAGCACAGGACCCAGCAACAGCACAGTGCTGTACATACACAGGACCCAGCAACAGCACAGGACAATGCTCTACATACACAGGACCCAGCAACAGCAGTGCTGTACATACACAGGACCCAACAGCACAGGCCAATGCTGTACATACACAGGACCCAGCAATAGCACAGTGCTGTACATACACAGGACCCAGCAACAGCACAGTGCTGTATATACACAGGACCCAGCAACAGCACAGGACAGTACTGTACATACACGGACCCAGCAACAGCACAGGACAGTGCTCTACATACACAGGACCCAGCAACAGCACAGTCCTCTACATACACAGGACCCAGCAACAGCAGTGCTTACATACACAGGACCCACAAACAGCACAGTGCTGTATGTACACGGGACCCAGCAACAGCACAGTGCTGTACATACACAGCACCCAGCAACAGGACAATGCTGTACATACACAGGACCCAGCAACAGCACAGGACAATGCTGTACATACACAGGACCCAGCAACAGCACAGGACAGTGCTGTACATACACAGGACCCAGCAACAGCACAGGACAGTGCTGTACATACACAGGACCCAGCAACAGCACAGGACAATGCTCTACATACACAGGACCCAGCAACAGCACAGTCCTCTACATACACAGGACCCAGCAACAGCACAGTCCTCTACATACACAGGACCCAGCAACAGCAGTGCTGTACATACACAGGACCCAGCAACAGCACAGTGCTGTACATACACAGGACCCAGCAACAGCACAGTGCTGTACATACACGGGACCCAGCAACAGCACAGTGCTGTACATACACGGGACCCAGCAACAGCAGTGCTGTACATACACAGGACCCAGCAACAGCACAGGACCCAGCAACAGCACAGTGCTGTACATACACAGGACCCAGCAACAGCACAGTGCTGTACATACACAGGACCCAGCAACAGCACAGGCCAGTGCTGTACATACACAGGACCCAGCAACAGCACAGTGCTGTACATACACAGGACCCAGCAACAGCACAGGACCCAGCAACAGCACAGGACAGTGCTGTACATATACAGGACCCAGCAACAGCACAGAACAGTGCTGTACATACACAGGACACAGCAACAGCACAGGCCAGTCCTCTACATACACAGGATCCAGCAACAGCAGTGCTGTACATACACAGGACCCAGCAACAGCACAGGACAGTGATCTACATACAGAGGACCCAGCAACAGCACAGTCCTCTACATACACAGGACCCAGCAACAGCAGTGCTATACATACACAGGACCCAGCAACAGCAGTGCTGTACATACACAGGACCCAGCAACAGCACAGGACAGTGCTGTACATACACAGGACCCAGCAACAGCACAGGGCAGTGCTGTATATACACAGGACCCAGCAACAGCAGTGCTGTACATACACAGGACCCAGCAACAGCACAGGACCCAGCAACAGCACAGTGCTGTACATACACAGGACCCAGCAACAGCACAGAACAATGCTCTACATACACAGGACCCAGCAACAGCACAGTGCTGTACATACACAGGACCCAGCAACAGCACAGGCCAGTGCTGTACATACACAGGACCCAGCAACAGCACAGTGCTGTACATACACAGGACCCAGCAACAGCACAGTGCTGTACATACACAGGACCCAGCAACAGCACAGGCCAGTGCTGTACATACACAGGACCCAGTAACAGCACAGTGCTGTACATACACAGGACCCAGCAACAGCACAGGACAGTGCTGTACATACACAGGACCCAGCAACAGCACAGGACACTGCTGTACATACACAGGACCCAGCAACAGCACAGGACAGTGCTGTACATACACAGGACACAGCAACAGCACAGGCCAGTCCTCTACATACACAGGACCCAGCAACAGCAGTGCTGTACATACACAGGACCCAGCAACAGCACAGGACAGTGATCTACATACACAGGACCCAGCAACAGCACAGTCCTCTACATACACAGGACCCAGCAACAGCAGTGCTATACATACACAGGACCCAGCAACAGCAGTGCTGTACATACACAGGACCCAGCAACAGCACCGTGCTGTACATACACAGCACCCAGCAACAGGACAATGCTGTGCATACACAGGACCCAGCAACAGCACAGGACAGTGCTGTACATACACAGGATCCAGCAACAGCACAGGACAGTGCTGTACATACACAGGACCCAGCAACAGCACAGGACAGTGCTGTACATACACAGGACCCAGCAACAGCACAGTGCTGTACATACACAGGACCCAGCAACAGCACAGGACAGTGCTGTACATACACAGGACCCAGCCACAGCACAGGACAGTGCTGTACTCAAGGCTCAGCGCAGGAATGCTGAAGCGGATTCCAGTTCAATTAGTACTTCAAATAACAGGAGAGTGGGTCAACTATTTTATTCTGCTCGTAACCCACTTAAGCTTGAAGCCATGACATTTAAAGAATAGTTCATTGGTTTCATTTGGAGAGTTCGGCTGGCTGCAATAACAGAATATAGATTTTAAAAGGATTTTTGCCACAACCTCTCAGAACAGTCACTCTCCAATCTTTGTCCAATGATCCCGTATACTCACGTCAGCATCACTTCTAATGCAGGGATACGCATTTCCCACTGAGCCCCACTCAGTTGGTGCTGGCACTCTGCTCTCGAAAAGAGAAGACTGAGGGGTGGCTTGGTACAGGTCTTGGAGTATGAAAGGGTTTATAGGGTAGACGTAGAGAAGATGTTTCTACTTGCAAGCGAGACTAGAACTAGTGGCATAAATATAGTCACTAATAAATCTAATAGGCAATTCGGGAGAAACTTCTTTAAACAGAGAGTGGTGAGAATGTGGAATGTTGCCAGGGGAGTGGTTGAGCTGAATAGTATTGATGCATTTAAGGATAAGCACAGAGGGCGATGGGAATAGGAGGGTTTGCTGATGCGCTCTGATGTAGAAAGGTAGGAGGTTAGAGCGGTGTATAATCACCAGCATGGACCAGTTGGGCCATTCAGCCTGTTTATGGAATACTATGTCATAGTGGTATTGGGATCCCCAAAAATGACCAGAGGTATCCAACAGACCCTTAACTGTCCAAGATTGGACCTCGATTGAGAAGGACTCCTGACATCGTATACACAACAAGTAGCCCCCAAAAGAGGGGAAATCCCGACATTCTGGATTGGCCAGTCACACCGTCTGATAATCAGATCAGCGGGAATACAAAAACTCAGCCTTCCTAGGTTCGGACTTGGAGACACTTCCCACTAGCTGGTGAATTGTTAATTAAAGGAGTTAAACAGAGGACTATCAGGGGAGGGGTATGGTCATAGACATTTACAGCACGGAAGGAGGCCATTCGGCCCATCGTGTCCGTGCCGGCCGACCAAGAGCTACCCAGCCTAATCCCACTTTCCAGCTCTGGGTCCGTAGCCCTGTTGGTTACAGCACTTCAGGTGCACATCCAAGTACTTTTTAAATGTGGTGCGGTTTCTGCCTCTACCCTTTCAGGCAGTGAGTTCCAGACCCCCACCACCCTCTGGGTGAAGACATTTCCCCTCAAATCTATGCCCCCTGGTTGTTGACCTCTCTTGCCAAGGGAAACAGGTCCTTCCTATCCACTCTATCCATGCCCTTCATAATTTTATACACCTCAGTCTCCTCTGTTCCAAAGAAAACAGACCCAGCATCTCCAATCTTTCCTCATAGCCAAAATTCTCCAGGCAATCACATCTTTCCTGTAATGTGGTGACCAGAACTGCACGCAGTACTCTAGCTGTGCGGCCTAACCAGTGTTTTACACAGTTCCAGCATAACCTCCCTGCTCTTGTATTCCATGCCTCGACTAAGAAAGGCAAGTATTCCGTATGCCTTCTTAACCACCTTATCTACCTGGCCTGCTACCTTCAGGGATCTGTGGACATGCACTTCCAGGGTATCTTTGTTCCTCTACACTTCAGTGTCCTACCATTTAATGTGCATTCCCTTGCCTTGTTAGACCTTTGCAAATGCATAACCTCACACTTCTCCGGATTGAATTCCATTTGCCACTGTTCTGCCCACCTGACCAGTACATTGCTATATTCCTGCAGTCCGCAGCTTCCTTCTTCATTATCAACCACAGCCGATTTTAGTATCATCTGCAAACTTCTTAATCATATCCCCAACATGCAAGTAAAAGTCATTGATATGTACCACAAAAAGCAAGGGACCCAGCACTGAGCCCTACGGAACCCCACTGGATGCAGCCTTCCAGTCACAAAAACACCCATCAACCATTACCCTTTGCTTCCTGCTTCCTGTTGGAAGGAATGTTTTCAGAGGGTTATTAGAATATTGAATGCTGTAGCACAAGGGGCTGTTGAGGCAGAGATTAACACCATTGAAAGTATTTGGGAAGAAATATAAAAGGATAAAGGGAATGGGCAGGGAAAGGGGGTTGGAGGAACTTCCCCAGCTGTAGAGCTAGCACCAGCACAGGTCTGATAGTCTGAATGGACTCCGATACAGTAAATACAATCCCAGCTAACACGGCACCCACTTACAGGATCGCTGATCTCGGAGGAGCTGCTGGTGGTGTTGAGATGCTCGATAATTTCCTTCAGATCTTGGGCCATCCGCTTCAGCTGGGCATCAATGTTCTCTGCCAATTTATAGCTAGACAGCAACACAGAAAGTCACATTCGATCTTTACTTTCAGCAGGGTACATGAGGGCAAGATGATGGCAGCAGTGATCAGGGGGACCTCCCCTCTCTAGCACAATACCAACCGTGACACTGTCCCAGCATCACTTGAGAATAGAGACTTTGGAACTTGAGACCTTCATAAGAACATCAGAAATAGGAGCAGTAGGCGGCCATAGGGCCCCTCGAGCCTGCTCCGCCATTTAATATCATGGCTGATCTGATCATGGTCTCAGCTCCACTTCCCCGCCCGCTCCCCATAACTCCTTATTCACTTGTCGTTTAAGAAACTGTCTATTTCTGTCTTAAATTTATTCAATGTCCCAGCTTCCACAGCTTTCTGAGGCAGCGAATTCCACAAATTTACAACCCTCAGAAGAAATTCCGCCTCATCTCAGTTTTAAATAGGCGGCCCCTTATTCTAAGATCGTGCCCTCGGTTCTAGTCTCCCCTATCAGTGGAAACATCCTCTCTGCATCCACCTCGTCAAGCCCCCTCATAATCTTATAGGTTTCGATAAGATCACCTCTCATTCTTCTGAATTCCAATGAGTAGAGGCCCAACTACTCAGCCTTTCCTCATAAGTCAACCCCTTCATCCCTGGAATCAATCTAGTGAACCTTCTCTGAACTGCCTCCACAGCAATTATATCCTGTCGTAAATATGGAAACCAAAACTGCACGCAGTATTCCAGGTGTGGCCTCACCAATACTCTGTATAACTGTAGCAAGGCTTCCCTGCTTTTATACTCCATCCCCTTCACAATAAAGGCCAAGATAGCTCTAACACCCTGAGCCACTGGCCAGTCACCATAACATGAGACCCGGCCTCCAGCCCAACACCACTGAATGGAAGGCATTGTTGGAAGGGGGGGGTCCTGATTTACATGGTTTGTCCTGCCTGTGGATATAAATATCACATTGGCGTGATTAACTTCGAGCATTTGCTTTCTGACAAACACCACTGTGTAACCTCAAATACAAATCAAACATGCTGGAAACACTCAGCAGGATCTGCGGAGAGAGATAGAATGGGAGCTGTGGTTAACAACTCTGTATCTAACCCCTGGGAGTGTTAGATGGAACAGTGTAGAGGGAGCTTTACTCTGTATCTAACCCCATGTACCTGCCCTGGGAATGTTTGATGGGACTGTGTCGAGGGAGCTTTACTCTGTATCTAACCCGTGCTGTAGCTGCCCTGGGAGTGTTTGATGGAACAGTGTAGAGAGCTTTACTCTGTATCTAACCCTCTGAAACACGGAGAGGGGGACGGGGGGGGGGGGGCGGGGGAGACCTGAACACTCATACTCACGTGTGCTCTCGCTCTTCGTCTGCATGCTGTAGGTAAATGGTGCCGTGTTGGTTCCGGACCGACTCCTCCAGCGGTGCCAGCAGGTCTTCCAGCTCCTTTTGCTGCGACAGGATGAAGTCGAGCTCTTGGTCCAGTCTACAAGAGATATATATTTACGAGAAATTAGAAGTCCATTTTCTCATTATGCGGTACAAGCTTAAAATCAAGACGACCAGTGATGATCTGCCTTATGTATGGAAATTAAAGTGCATTAAAACAGGCAAATCATAAAAACACAAGAAACAGGAGCAGACGTAGGCCCTTCGAGCCTACTCCATGGTTCAGGATCATGATCATGGCTGATTTACCTCAACCCCACCTTACCTCACTACTCCCAGATTCCTCGATTCTGATAGTATCCAGAAATCTGTGTCTTGAATATACTCATGCGCAGCTCACCGGCTCCAGGGTAGAGAATTCCAGAGTCGGAACCCTGAGTGAAGACATTTCTCCTCATCAGTCTCAAGGCCGGCCCCTTAGAGTGCAACGGATAGTTGTAAATTCCACCATCACCCCCCCCTCCCCCCGAGGAAACATCCTCCCTGCATCGACCCTGTCAAGCCCTGTAAGAATTTTGTATGTTACAATGAGATCACCTCTCATTCTTCTAAACTCTTGAGAATATCGGCCTAGTCTGCTCAATCTCTCCTCATAGGACAATACCCCCCCATCCCAGGAATCAGTCTGGTGAACCTTCGTTGCACTTCTTCAATGGCAAGTATATCCTTCCTTAGGTAAGGAGACCAAACTGTACACAATACTCCAGGTGTGGTCTCACCAGGGCCCTATATAATTGCAGTAAGACGTCTCATTCTTATACTCAAATCCTCCTGTAATAAAGACCAACATACCATTCGCTTTCCCAATTGCTTGCTGTAGCTGCATGTTAACTTTCAGTGATTGGTGTACAAGGACACCCAGGTCCCTCTGAACACCAATATTTCCCAATCTCTCACCATTGAAAAACTATTCTGCTTTTCTATTTTTCCTACCACATTATATTCCACCTGTTCTTGCCCTCACTAAACCTGTCTATATCCCTTTGTAAACTCTCTACATCCTCCTCTCAACTTACTTTCTCACCTAGCTTTGAATTGTCAGCAAACTGGAGTACATTACACTCGCTCCCCTCATTCAAGTCGTTAATATAGATTGTAAATAGCGGAAGCCCCGATCCTTGCAGTACCCCACAAGTTACACCCTGCCAACCTGAAAATGACCCGTTTATTCCTAATTTCTCTTTTCTGTCTGTTAACCAATTCTCAATCCATACTAATATAATACCCCAACCCACGAGCCCGAATAATTTGTAATAACCTCGTGTAGCACTTTATTTATAGCACACAGCGGGAATTCGTGTGCTGCTCCGGCGGAGGAAACTTTTGACTTCTGCACTGCCAATTACAGGGATTCGTTCCTTGGTGTAAGTCCTTAGTTTGGGGTGAATGGGGCTGAGCTTAGGCCTGTGTGCCTTATTTCCCCACAGCCTGTCGAAGGCCTTTTGGACTGACTTGCCCTCGTGTCCAGCTCCATAGATACTGGAATGCTGTTCAGTTCAATGAGGGGATTAAATGTAGTATCTCCAAATTTGCGGATGACACTAAGTTGGGTGGCAGTGTGAGCTGCGAGGAGGATGCTATGAGGCTGCAGAGTGACTTGGATAGGTTAGGTGAGTGAGCAACTGCATGGCAGATGAAGTATAATGTGGATAAATGTGAGGTTATCCATTTTGGTGGTAAAAACAGAGACAGACTATTATCTGAATGGTGACAGATTAGGAAATGGGGAGGTGCAACGAGACCTGGGTGTCATGGTACATCAGTCATTGAAGGTTGGCATGCAGGTACAGCAGGCGGTTAAGAAAGCAAATGGCATGTTGGCCTTCACAGCGAGAGGATTTGAGTACAGGGGCAGGGAGGTGTTACTACAGTTGTACAGGGCCTTGGGGAGGCCACACCTGGAGTATTGTGTACAGTTTTGGTCTCCTAACTTGAGGAAGGACATTCCTGCTATTGAGGGCGTGCAGCGAAGATTCACCAGACTGATTCCCGGGGCTGACATATCAAGAAAGACTGGATCAACTGGGCTTGTATTCACTGGAGTTTAGAAGAATGAGAGGGGATCTCATAGAAACATTTAAAATTCTGATGGGTTTAGACAGGTTAGATGCAGGAAGAATGTTCCCAATGTTGGGGAAGTCCAGAACCAGGGATCACAGTCTAAGGATAGGGGGTGAGCCATTTAGGACCAAGATGAGGAGAAACTTCTTCACCCAGAGAGTGGTGAACCTGTGGAATTCTCTACCACAGAAAGTAGTTGAGGCCAATTCACTAAATATATTCAAAAAGGAGTTAGATGTAGTCCTTACTACTAGGGGGATCAAGGGGTATGGCGAGAAAGCAAGAATGGGGTACTGAAGTTGCATGTTCAGCCATGAACTCATTGAATGGCGGTGCAGGCTCGAAGGGCCGAATGGCCGACTCCTGCACCTATTTTCTATGTTTCTATGTTTCTATTGAATGCTTTCTGAAAAGCCACTACATCCACTGGTTCCCCCTTATCTACCTTGCTAGTTACAATCTCAAAAAACAATTAAATTTGTCAAAAACTATTTCCCTTTAATAAATCCATTTGACACTGCTCAAACATGAGTTTCTAAGTTATCATGCCCCTAACAATAGATTCTAGCATTTTTTTCTATGATGTCACGCTGACTAGCATGTCGTCCAGTTTTCTCGTTCTCTCTCTCTCTCTCCTTTCTTAAATAGCGGGGTTACATTTGCTACCTTCGAATCCGCAAGGACAGTCTAGAATCCAGGGAATTCGGGAAGATGAAAACCAATTCACCCACTATCTTTGCAGCTATCTCCTTTATAAACCCTAGGATATAGGCCATCAGGTCCAGGGGATTTGTCAGCCTTTAAGCCCATTAGTGTCTCCAGTACCATTTCTTTACTAATCATAATTTCTTTCTGTTCCTCACTCTCACTAGACCCTTGGTCCCCCACTATTTGCGGAATGTTTTTGTGTCTTTTCCGTGAAGACAGACAGACAGTATTTGTTTGATGTCTGTGCCATTTCCTTATTACCCAGTACCCCTCAGTGGGCGGAATCCGCAATGCAACTCTGGGAGAAGCTCCTCAGCCACAGGGAGAAGACGATTGAGGACTCTAGCGATGACTTTCCCTGTGGCCGACAGCAGGGAGATTCCTCTGTAGTTGCCGCAGTCGGACTTGTCCCCTTTTTTGAAGATGGTCACGATTACGGTGTCAAAGAGATCTCCCGGCATGCTCTCCTCCTTCCAGATAATAGAGAGGAGATCATGGATTTGTGCTAATAATGCCTCCCTGCCATGCTTTAATGTTTCGGCAGCAATTCCATCTGCTCCTGTTGCCTTGTTATTCTTCAGCTGACGGATGGCCTTTTCTACCTTGTGCCGGGCTGGGGTTGTGCTATGATGGTGGCGGGGAGCATGCTGCGGGATGGAGTCTCGGTTAAGGACATGATCTGCACTGCTTGACAACTACAAGAGAAATGCAGTGACCAGCACCAACCCTAGTACATGGCCTTCTTTGACCTCACAATGGCCTCGGACATGATCAACCATGAGGGATTATGGAGCATGCTCCTCCATTTCAGCAGCCCTCAAAAGTTTGTCACCATCCTCCGTTTGCTCCACAATAACATGCAAGCCGTGATCCTGACGAACGGATCCACCAGACCCAATCCACGTCCGGACCGGAGTCAAGCAGGGTTGCATCATCGCACCAACACTCTTCTCGATCTTCCTCGCTGCAATGCTCCATCTCACCCTGAGCAAGCTCCCTGCTGGAGTGCAGATAAATTATAGAACAAATGGGAATCCGCCTCCTAGTCGTCCCATCCAGTATTCTAGCTTTGCAACTGTTCTATCGGGACCACGTGGGAACAATTCTGGCTTTGAAATCAAGACAACCAGATCTTACGAGTTAAAGATCACTTAAGCTTTGATTCCTGCAAACAAACCATGCCAGTCCTTAAAGAAAAGTTAATAGGGTCAATTGAACACCACGTTAATCACATTACAGAAACCAAGTTTATTTAAAAAAATTCACAACAAATGCAAGAGAAAACTGGACTTGGTTATCAGCCATATCATTGAACTATAGTACGCAGACAACGCCTGCGTCTGCACACATTCGGAGGCCGAACTCCAAGCCATCGACAACACCTTCACCGAGGCGTTCGGGCGCATGGGCCTTACACTAAACAGCCGTAAGACAAAAAGGTCCTCTACCAACCTTCCCCCGCCACACAGCACTGCCCCCCCGTTATCAAGATCCAGGACGAGGCCTTGGACAACGTGGACCATTTTCCATACCTCGGGAGCCTACTGTCAGGAAGGGCAGACATCGATGACAATGTCCAACACCACCCTTCAGTGCGCCAGCGCAGCCTTCGGTCTCCTGAGGAAGTGTGTGTTTGAAGACCAGGCACCAAACTTATGCTCTACAGGGCGGTAGTGATACCCACCCTCCTCAGAGACATGGACCATGTACAGTAGAAATCGCAAAACACTGGGGAAGTACCGCCAGCGCTGCCTCCGCAAGATCCTGCAAGTCCACTGGGAGGATAGGCACACCAAGGGTCAAGTGCTCTCGCTCAGGCCAACATCCCCAGCATCGAAGCACTGACTACACTCGACCAACTCTGTTGGGTGGGCCACATCGTCCGTATGCCCAACAAGAGACTCCCAAAGCAAGCGCTCTACGCGGAGCTTCGACTCGGCAAGCGAGCCCCAGGTGGGTAGAGGAAACGCTTCAAGGACACCCTCAAAGCCTCCTTAATAAAGTACAACATTCCCACCGATTCCTGGGAAATCCCTGGCCCACAACCACCCAAAATGGAGGAAGAGCATCCGGGAGGGCGCTGAGCACCTCGAGTTCCATTGCCGAGAGCATGCAGAAAGCAAGCGTAAACAGCGGAAGGAGCGTGCGGCAAACCAGGCTCCCCACTCACCCTTTCCTTCAACCACTGTCTGTCCCACCTGTGACAGAGACTGTAATTCCCACTTGGACTCATCAGTCACCCGAGAAATCACTTTTAGATTGGAAGCAAGTCTTCCTCGACTCCGAGAGATTGCCTGTGATGATGGCCCATTATAATTTCTCCTTTCTCTTCCTTTTCACAGACCTATGGAAGGCTTTACAATCATGTAAATGCAGGAAATGCTGACATACCACATTATAGTCATGATGCCCTCTCCATCCTGTTGTTCGAAGATTTACCTCGATTGTTCACACAAGAGGCGGTGGCAGAAATGGCATGTTGATGGACAAGCTATCAGACTCACGTGTACTCTTGCTCAGACATAGAACCTAGGAGCAGGTAGAACCACAGAATCTACAGCTCTGCCTCAAATGTTTTGACAAATGCCATTGTACATAGGAACAGGAAGAGGCCATTTAGCCCCTCAAGCCCGTTCGGCCATTCAATGAGATCATTGCTAATCTGTATCATAACTTCATTTACCCAGCTTGGTTCCCTATCCCTTAATAACCTTGCCTTACAAAAATATCTCAGTCTAAGTTTCAAAACCTCAACAGTTTTTTGGAGGATAGTTCCAGATCTTCACTACTGTGTGACGTGGTGCTTCCAGACATCTCCCCTGAATGGCCTCGGTTTCATTTTAAACTTATGCCCCCTTGCTCTGGACTCCGCCCACCAGATAAAATAGTTTCTCTAACTACCCTATCACATCCTTCGATCATCTTAAATATCTCAATTATATCACCCCTTAATCGTCTATACACGAGGGAATACAAGCCTCATCTACGTAACCTGTTCTTATAATGTATCCCTTTTAGCTCCAGGTATCATTCTGGAGAATCTGCACTACTCCCCTCCAAGGCCAATCTATCCTCCCTGGGGTGGAGCCCAGAACTGAACACACAGCTCCAGGTGTGGGCTGACCCCTGGGGTGGAGCCCAGAACTGAACACACAGCTCCAGGTGTGGGCTGACCCCTGGGGTGGAGCCCAGAACTGAACACACAGCTCCAGGTGTGGGCTGACTAGAGCTATACACAACCGCCACCCCTTTGTGTTCCAGTCCCCTTGATAAAGGCGAACATTTCATTAGTCTTTTAAATCAGCCCACTAGTTTAGTGGTTTCTGTACTTGGACCCCGAAATCTCTGCTCATCCAGCCATTTACACAATACCGAGCGATCTTTCTTGGGTCCAAAGTGGACGACCTCTCATTTCCCCACAGTGAACTCCACCTGCCACAGATTTGCCCACTCACTATCAATGGCCCTTTGCAATATTCTGCTGCGACCTACACTATTTACTGTGCCACCTAACTTAGTGTCATCAGCAAAGTTAGATATACAGCAGACTTCAGAGCGCTCGCGTGTAAAGCCAGATTTATGACTTCAGTTTTCAGAATGAGACCAAACAGTTCAATACTTGCTCCAAGATTTTGCTGATACATAAAATCCAAGACAAATCAATCCTGTCAGAAATTGCTCTCGACAATGCTCTGCCGACCAGAAACACATTGTAGGTCTCCATGCAATACAGTGCCACACATGGCAAATCAGCTGGGGTCCTGGAATGATAACTTAGGCCACCTTCCCACTGTAAGACAGGAGGGAGGCCCCGAGACTGATCCCTGCGACATCCACCTACAGCAGAATGTGAGTGAATCAACTCAGAATTATCGACCACACAAACTCAAACTTACATCGAACTGATTGCTGGGGGAACGGAGGCCATAGGCAGAGGTTTACTGGAATGGTACTAGGGATGAGGGACTTCAGTTACGTGGAGAGACTGGAGAAGCTGGGATTATTCTCCTTAGAGCAGAGGTAAGAGATTTGAGAGGTGTTGAAAATTATCAGGAGTTTTGAGAGTGTAAATAAGGAGAAACTGTTTCCACAGGCAGGGTCAGTAACCACAGGGCACAGATTTAAGGTCATTAGTAAAAGAACCAGGAGACATGAGAATGTTTCTTTTACAGTGAGTTGAATGCACTGACTGAGTGGGCGGTGGGAGCAGATTCAACAGTAACTCTCAAAAGGGAATTGGATTATATACTTGCAGGGCTATGGGGAAAGAGCAGGGGAGACCAGCACAGGCACAATGGGTCAAATGGCCTCCTTCTGTGCTGTACGGTTCTACAATGGGGCCGTCATCCTCTTTAGTCTCACCATTATCACACTGAATGGGAGAAGCAGACAACGTGAACCCCAAAGGCAGCACATTTGAGTGTATTCAAGTCAATGATGTGGAATATGTTTTGAATTAACAAGAGATCAGGCCATACTACATTTAGCAATGAGTCAACAATCCAACAGTAAGGTGCTGGCATATGGAACTCCATGAATTCAGCTTCTGAAAGGTGTTCATGTTTAGTTCATTCGATATCGGGAAAGGTGGTTGCATCATTGGAGAGAGCGAGCTACAGATTTCACTCAGCAACAGCCAGTGTTCGCAACCAACCAGCCTTGGATATTTTCATAATCGAATATTTAGATTAGAAATGTTGAGAGATAAAGTCTGGAGACAAGAAGGTTTATGCTTACCACAGCAAGGCCAGTGTTTTTATGTGCTTTTAACGTTGAAGAAAATGCAGACGTGTCTCTCTGGACTATGTGGTAGCCAGAGACTGCCATATTAGGTAATGCCAGCTCCAATTTGATAAGAAAACAGAGTATAAATATCATTTTTTTCCTTTGTTCAAGTAGCATGAAGAAACCCATGCCGAAGTCTGCGTACTCTGTGACTACTCACTGCATGTAAATTGCTTTTTATGCTAAAGTTAAAGAATAAAATGGTTAGAACCAGAAGACTGAATTAGTTACTACTCAAGTGAACAGAACGCTGTTTTAAGACAACATAAGGGAACACCGAAATAAAAATTACGATTGAATTCGATATTAGGTTTGAGTCACAAACTAAGGTTTTAAATTTAGGTAATGTAGACTTCGAAGGAATGTCAGAATTAAAAAAAAATATTCATTCCTGGCATGTGGGCATCGCTGGTAATGCCAGAATTGATTACCCATGGATTTATTGCTCAAGAAGTGAGATAGTCATCACAGAATACCCAGCCTCTGACCTGCTCTTGTTGCCACAGTATTTATGTGGCTGGTCCAGTTAAGTTTCTGGTCAATGGTGACCCCCAGGATGTTGATGGTGGGGGATTCGGCGATGGTAATGCCGTTGAATGTTAAAGGGCAGTGTTTAGACTCTCACTTGTTGGAGATGGTCATTGCCTGGCACTTGTGTGGCGCGAATGTTACTTGCCACTTATCAGCCCAAGCCTGAATGTTGTCCAGGTCTTGCTGCATGTGGGCATGGACTGTTTCATTATCTGAGGAGTTGTGAATGGCACTGAACACTGTGCAGTCATCAGCGAACATCCCCACTTCTGACCTTATGATGGAGGGAACAGCTGAAGATGGTTGGGCCTAGGACACTGCCCTGAGGAACTCCTGCAGCAATGTCCTGGAGCTGGGATAATTGACCTTCAACAAGCACAACCATCTTCCTGTGTGCTAGGTATGACTCCAGCCAGTGGAGAGTTTTCATCTGATTCCCATTGACTTCAGTTTTACTCGGGCTCCTTGGTGCCACACTCAGTCAAATGCTGCCTTGATGTCAAGGGCAGTCTCTCTCGCCTCAGCTCTGGCTTTTGTCCATGTTTGGCGGAACCCAAACTGAAGTTTATTGGTGAGTAAGTGCCACTTGATAGCACTGTCGATGAGCCCTTCCACCACTGTGCTGATTGAGTGTAGACTGATGGGGTGGATTGGACAGATACATCTGTGACAGCTGGTATGGAGAGGACGAGGTCAAGTAGATTTTTCTCTCGTGTTGGTTCTCTCATCACCTAATGCACGCCCAGTCTGGCAGCTATGTCCCTCAAGACTCGGCCAGCTCAGTCAGTCATAGTGCTACTGAGCCACTCTTGCTGATGGAGATTGAAGTCCCCCACCCAGAGTGCCCTTGCTACTCTCAGTGTTTCTTCCAAGTGGTGTTAAACATGGAGGAGTACTGATTCATCAGCTGAGGGAGGGCGGTCGGTGGTAATCAGCAGGTGGTTTCCTTGCCCATGTTGACCTGAAGCCATGAGACTTCATGGGGTCTGGAGTCAATGTTGAGGACTCCCAGTGCCACTCCTCCCCACTGTATCGCCACAGATATATCCTCACTGCTGTCCTCCCTCAGCCTAGGCACCGAGCGACTTCACATCCTCAGTGATTTCAACCTCCATCTCAATTCATCGCGCTCTCTCTCCTCCGAGTTCACTACCCTCCTGTCCTCCCTTAATCTCGCCCTCCATGTAAATTCCTCAACCCATATTCACGGCCACCCCGTTGACCTTGCAATCTCTCGTGGCCTTGCTATTCCAACTGTGTCTGTTACAGATAAAGCCATCTCTGACCATTTCCTTGCATCACTCTCAACCCACACCCACCTTCCCCAATCTGAACCTACCCCGTGGAAAAAAACTCTCTTACACCTGCACTTATCAACTCCAAACTGTCCTCCTTTCACTGACATTTCTGCAGCCACCGATTTGCCCAACCACACCCTCACCACCTCCTTTGATGCCCTAGTCCCTGTAAAAACTATTCCTCTCTCCCACACTGGCTGTTCCCCAGCTATCTCAAGTCCAAAGGGCGCAGACTTGAACGGATGTGGTGGTCAACTAGTTTAGCCATTCTCCGCCTGATCTGGCTCACAAACACAGAAATTTACAGCGCAGGCCATTTCGGCCCATCGTGTCCACGCCAGTCGACAAAGGCCCTCGGTCAGCAGTCCTAAAGGTTACATATAAACCTAGGAACAATGAACAATGACAGAAAGACAAAGAACACCCAGCGCAACCAGTCCGTCCCACACAACTGCGACATCCCTTACACAAACATTCTACACTCCACCCCAACTGGAGCCATGTGATCTCCTGGGAGGAGCAAAAACCAGACAAAAACCCAGGCCAATTGGGGGGTGAAAAGAAAATCTGGGAATATTCCTCCCCGACTCATCCAGGCGATCGAAACTAGTCCAGGAGATCACCCTGGCCGTATTCTATTCCCTGCAGTACTTACCATCGTATCTGCACCAGCCAACACGAGGTTATCCAGTCTAATCCCACTTACCAGCTCTAGGTCCGTAACCCTACAGATTACAGCACTTTAAATGCCCATCCAAGCACCTTTTAAATGTGGTGGGGGTTTCTGCATCCACCACTCTTGCAGGCAGTGAGTTCCAGATCCCCACAACCCTCTGTGTAAAGAAGCCCCTCGCCTCAAATCCCCTCGGAACCTTCCACCAACCACCTTAAACCTATGCCCCCTCATAATTGACCCCACCACCAATGGAAATAGGCCCTTGCTATCGACTATATCCATTGAGTACAGGGGCAGGGAGGTGTTGCTACAGTTGTACAGGGCCTTGGTGAGGCCACACCTGGAGTATTGTGTACAGTTTTGGTCTCCTAACTTGAGGAAGGACATTCTTGCGATTGAGGGAGTGCAGCGAAGGTTCACCAGACTGATTCCCGGGATGGCGGGACTGACATATCAAGAAAGACTGGATCAACTGGGCTTGTATTCACTGGAGTTCAGAAGAATGAGAGGGGATCTCATAGAAACGTTTAAAATTCTGATGGGTTTAGACAGGTTAGATGCAGGAAGAATGTTCCCAATGTTGGGGAAGTCCAGAACCAGGGGTCACTGTCTAAGGATAAGGGGTAAGCCATTTAGGACCGAGATGAGGAGAAACTTCTTCACCCAGAGTGGTGAACCTGTGGAATTCTCTACCACAGAAAGTTGTTGAGGCCAATTCACTAAATATATTCAAAAAGGAGTTAGGTGCAGTCCTTACTACTAAGGGGATCAAGGGGTATGGCGAGAAAGCAGGAATGGGGTACTGAAGTTGCACGTTCAGCCATGAACTCGTTGAATGGCGGTGCAGGCTCGAAGGGCTGAATGGCCTACTCCTGCACCTATTTTCTATGTTTCTATGAGAACAAACCCAGCCTATCCAATCTGTCCTCATAGCCAAGATTCTCTCCTCTGCACCCTCTCCAGTGCAATCACGTCCTTACTGTAATACGGTGACCAGAACTGCACGCAGTACTCCAGCTGTGGGTTAACCAGAGCATTAGACAATTTAAGCATAACCTCCCTGCTCTTGTATTCTGTGCCTCGGCCAATAAAGGCAAGCATTCCATATGCCTTCTTAACCACCTTATCCACCTGGCCTGCTACTTTCAGGGATCTGTGAACAAGCACTCCAAGGTTCCTTTGTTCATCTACACTATTAAGTGGCCTACCGCTTAATGTGTATACCCTTTCCTTATTAGCCCTCCCAAAGTGCATCACCTCATATTTCTCTGAATTAAATTCCATTTGCCACTGCTCTGCCCACCTGACCAGTAGATTGATATCCTCCTACAGCCCATGACTTTCCTCTTCATTATCAACCACACAGCCAATTTTAGTGTCGTCTGCAAACTTTTTAATCATACTCCCCATATTCAAATCTAAATCATTGATATATACCACAAAAAGCAAGGGTCCCAGTACTGAGCCCTGCGGAACCCCACTGGAAACATCCTTCTAGTCACAAAAACATCCAACCATTACCCTTTGCTTCCTACCTCCAAGCCAATTTTGGATCCAACTTGCCACTTTTCCTGGATCCCATGGGCTTTAACCTTCATGACCAGTCTATCATGTGGGGCCTTATCAAAAGCCTTGCTAAAGTCCATATATACTACATCATACGCACTACCCTCATCGACCCTCCTGGTTACCTCCTCAAAAAATTCAATCAGGTTAGTCAGACACGATCTTCCCTTAACAAATCCGTGCTGACTGTCCCTAATTAATCCTTGCCTTTACAAATGTAGATTTATCCTGTCCTTCAGGATTTTTTCCAATAATTTTCCCACCACTGACGTTAGGCTGACAGGGTACTACATTAGCAGTCCTCCAATCCTCCGGCACCATGCCCAAATCCAAAGAGGACTGGAAAATGATGGTCAAGACCTCTGCTATTTATTTTGCTCAACAGCCTGGGATGCATTTCATCTACTTTCAAAGCTGCTAAACCCCTTAATAACCCTTAAAGGTTTATGGAGAGCGGGCGGGGAAGTGGAGCTGAATCCATGATCAGATCAGCCATGACGGAGCAGGCTCGAGGGGCCATATGGCCTACTCCTGTTCTTATTTCTTACGTTCTTATAACTCCTCTGTCACCATGTTTATTTCATCCAGAATTTCACAGAATCCAGAATCCCTTCCTTGATATCTGCATTGCCCCTTTCCTTTGTGAAAACAGATGCAAAGTATTCATTAAAAACCATACCAACATCTTCCGCCTCCACACAAAGATTACCCTCATGGTCTCTAATAGGCTTTACCCTTTCTTTAGTTATCCTCTTGCTCTTAATATATTTATAGAACATCTTTGGGTTTTCCTTAATTTTACTAGCCAAGAATTTGCCTGCTGGACCGTACGTAGCTGTGTGGAGACCACCTCCTGGAACGTATGATTGAGAAAACTTCCGGATGCACTGTAGTGACTCCAGCTACTCAAGCTCTGAAACTTGGAGATTGAGCAACTGCTGGCACTTCGTGCACACATGGTTATCCAGGGCCTGGGAAGTATCTTGGAGTTCCACATAGGACAGGACGTACGTGCAATGGGTCCCCGCTGGCCTGCCATGGTAATCAATCCACTCACCTGCAAATCACCGAGACCCTGACCACTAAAACACTTAACACTGAACTCTAAAAAAATCTACGGGACTGACGTCTAAGACACTGACGTATAAAACTCTAGGGGCCTGAACTTGGTGGCCTTATCGCCCACTGCCACCGAAGTTTTTTTGGGCGGTCTCCCCTCGGCGGGAGGGGAGGACCGCTGGGAACCTGCCGCTGACGGCTGCTAGCGTGCAAGGTGCGCAGGTGATCTCCTGCCCGCCGAGCTGCCGTTTTAGTTCAGTCGGGAGTCGGCGGCAGCAGGGGGAAAGACTGCTGCGTGAAGGCAGATCTAACCCCAACGATAAGTAAGACGACCTGTTAAAAAAAAAGTTAGTGAACTTTTTATTTTTTTTTCCAGTGATTTATGTGGATGGAGTCCCCTGAAGGTGTTCCAGTGGGGTTTGTTTTGTGTAAATTTATATTTTAAGCTGTTCCCTCCCTTGGGCCCGACTCAATCCTCGACGGCACTTTGGCGAGGATCGCCCGCGGCCGCCCAGATTCACGGCGTAAGTCTATTTTTTGCCGCCGGGCGGTACTGGCAGATCTTGTAGAGGAATCTCCCTGGCAAAGTACCGCCAGGTCTCTCGGCGGTCCTTTGGGTTGCACTTGGGGGGGCCTTGGCTTTCACCAAGTTCGGGCCCCAAAAATCTGATCTCTGAAAGACTGAGATACTAAAATAGTACAAAAGTTAACTAAAGGTACTGGAAATTAAAAGTTGAGGAAATTGCAGATGCTCTAGTCATGATCTACTAAACTCTCCTGATTCAGGAATTGTCCCCTCAGATGGGAAAATTGCCAAATGTCACTCCATTATTTAAGGGTAGAAGAGATAAACTAACAATTATAGACCTATCAGTCCAATATGTGTTGTGGGAAGTGACTAGAACCTGTTATGAGGGACACAGTAACTGAGCAGTTGGACAAGCAGGAACTGAGCAGGGAGCCAGCCTGGATTGTAAAGGGCAAGTCGTGTCGAATGAACCTGCTGGAATATTTTGAGGAGGTCGCTAATGTGGAAGGTAGGGGAGTGTCTATGATGAGGGCTATGATAAGTGTAGATAAGGGATGATGATGATGATGATATGGATGTTATTTATACGGACTCCACAAGGTATTCACCAAGGTTCCACATAATAGACTGTCGACAGAAATGAGGGCATGGAATTGGGGAACCTATTGTCATGGACAGGGAATTGGTTGGGAGGTAGGAGACAGAGAGAAGGTATAATGGGCATGTACCCCAATGGGCAGGATGGGACCCCCAGGGATCTGCACTGGGCCCTCAGCTTCTCACTGGATTTATAAACCACACTGATGGAGGAAGAGAGAGCCGTGTATCCCAGTTTGCTGATGACACCAAGTTAGGAGGAACAGTAAATAGTGTTGATGGGAGCAGAAAGTTGCAAAAGGCCATTGATAAAGTGAGTGGGCAAATCTGTGGCAGATGGAGTTCAATGTGGGGAAGTGAGAGGTCGTCCACTTTGGACCCATGAAAGATGGATCAAGAGTATTGTGTAAATGGTGAGAAGCTGGGAAGTGTGGAGGGGTGCAGAGATTTCGGGGTGCGAGACCAGAAATCACTGAAAGCTGGTGCACAAGGCTCGTGGAATGTTGGTCTTTATCTCGAGGATTGGAATACAAAGAGGTGGCAGTTATATTAGAGTTATAGAAAGCTCTGGTTGGAGTACTGCTTTTAGTTCTGGGCACCACACCTAACAATATACTGGCACTGGAGGAGTTGCAGTGCTAATTCACCAGAATAATAGCGGGACTAAAAGGGTTAAGTTACGAGGACAGGTTGCACAGACTAGACATGTATTCCCTTGAGTACAGAAGATTAAGGGGTGACTTAATGAGATGTTTATTATGATTAAAAGGAGTTTATAGGGTTGATAGAGAAACTATTTCCTGTCGGGAGAGTCCAGATAAAGGGTATAACCTTAAAAATAGAGCCAGGCCATAATGCCAGAAAGCACTTCACACAAAAGGCCGTGGAGACCGAGGCATCCTCCAAAAAGCTGCTGAGACTGGGGAGGTCACAGAATCGAGAGGCTGAATGACTTACTCCTGTTCTTATGTTCCTTAGCCTTCACTCAAGAGGAGGTCTACAAGACCATGTCATGAATGCCCGAGTCACCTCCCCAGACTCGCCTCCATGCCCAGTCTGCTTTAAGCTGGGCAAGGAACCCATGCCACTTGCATGGTTTGACTCCTGGTAGTCAGATGTATTCCCCGGAGAAATTCAACAAAGCACACATGGGATAAAGCAGGGTGGGAGAAGGCTCATGTGGAACATAAACACAATAGACCAGTTGGGCTGAATGGTCGAAACATAAGAACCTAAGAAATAGGAGCAGGAGTCGGCCATTCAGCCCCTCGAGCCTGCTCCGCCATTCAATCAGATCATGGCTGATCTTCTACCTCAACTCCACTTTCCTGCACTGTCCCCATATCTTCTAATATTCAAAAATCTATCGATCCGTCTTGAATATACTCAAGGACTGAGCCTCCACAGCCCTCTGGGGCAGAGAATTCCAAAGATTCACTACCCTGAGTGAAGAAATTCCTCCCCATCTCAGTCCTAAATGACCGACCCCTTATCCTGAGACTGTGAACCCTGGTTCTAGACTCCCCAGCCCGGGGGAAACATCCTCCCTACATCTACCTTGTCAAGCCCTGTTAGAATTTTGTTTGTCTGTTTCTGTTCTTCACAGTTTATGTAAAGGAAGTAATGTACAAGTTTCACATGGAACACATCAGGATATAATTCGCCTTCCAGCTGGCCTGCCTAGCCATGCCTCTATAACTGGGCCGATTCCTGAAGGGACCCTTCAATGCCGGCAGAGATCTGTTACTACCTCAACCCAATGACATTCATCAACCCACCCTGTGAGCCATCAGCCTGTCGTTTCTTATAATGCACGTACTGCATTAAACTACAACTCAAAGCAGTGGGAAAACGTGTACAAAAAAAATATTTTGAAGACTAATCCTTGTAAAGGCACAAGACTCTACGTAATGGCTCTGCAGACTGGGCCACCATGCAGCTGCAGCACAGGCTCCAGTTTGGACTGTTTCCCGGAAGTTTCGGACAACCCAAGAGGACAGTCCAGCTATCTGTTTGTTAGCGATTGCTCACAGATTTGCTCGGAATGGTGTTAATGTACTGGTACCAACACAATAGAATAGGTGGGAGAAAACACTTCAAACAAGCTACTCGTGGCTCTTGAGACCGTGAGTCCATCTGTTCAGATGGCTGAGACCTGTACCCATCAACGGCCACATTTACAGCAACACTGAGTCTTGCTCACAGTTCAAATATTAATACTTCATTACACTTTACTGAAAACTCAGTGACAATACTGCTGAAACTAATGGATGTTAGTTGTGTCTCAGATGCACTGACTCCATACAATCAAGCTTCAGTCAGCTCAGTGATGGCACTCAGGTTCGTCAGAAGGTTGTGGGTTGAAGACCCACTCCAGAGACTTGAGCACATGATCTCGACTGACACTTCAGTGCAGTGGTGAGGAAGTGCATTCAATCAAGGCCATGTTTGCCTGAATGCAAGATCCTTTGGCATGATTGGAAGAGCAGGAAGTTCTCCGAGTGTCTTGGCCAACAGTCAAATTTCTCAAATACAACCAAAAGCAGATGATCATTTATCACATTGCTGTTTGTGGGACCTTGTAAATGAGGAGCAGCAGTATTAATAAAGGATTCCATCACAGCGTTAGAACACAAGGGGTTGTGGAAGACAGACTCCAGCTGTTTAAAATGGTACAATACTGAATATGGCCTTACCTCTTCTGATCCAGCTTTACTTTCTCTGCTTCTCGGTGCAAGGCAGTGATCTAAGGAAAAGGCAACAGAGACATGGGTAGAAGCAAGCCAAAATCCACCAGCGCACCGTTTGTGAGAAGCCAATTAATACTTCATGCTTGAAGTCTACTCTTCCAGATACACAGTAACCAAACGCAAATCTCCAAGTCAGAACAAGAAAAAGTGGTGCGAGATAAGATTCACATCCTATTATAAAGTCTCTGTAGGAGCTACCTATAAAGGTGGATCTTTGGCATGCCCATTTCTACAATACATCACGGTGAGAGGACCTCATCCTTGTATTCAAGGTGAAGGATGCAAAAAGATATCCCATTTCAGGTGGCCAGTGCCATGGTTAGATGCTGAGTGGAGGCCAGTCTACAATGCACCATTGTAGCTCAGCCTCCACTTCAGAAGATCACCAGGGTTATTATTTTCCATCTCCCACACCAGCCGCCTGATCAATTTACGGAGTTTAAGGTAGTGAAGAAGCTGTGGTTTCATGCCCACCTGGAACTACATTCAGACTCATTTCAGAGAGGACCTTTTCCAGCAGACAGAAGTGAAGACATCCATCACTGAGCTCTTCTTGAACTCAAGTCCCAGAAGTGAAAGAAAGGACAGCATTTAACCCATGCCAAAGCCCAGTTTCCTTCATAACCCCCAGGATTAACTCTTGTAACAATACTTGCATGTGTGTTTTGAACAAATCAGTGATGGGGCCTTGGTTCTTGGGACATTGACCATATGGAGAAGATTGCATTTATTGCCCTGTGAAGGTGGTGGTGGGCCTTCTATTTGCTGAAAGTCCTTCAGGTGTTGGTGCTCCCACATGGGGTTAGGTGGGGAATTCCAGATTCTGACCCAGCAAAAGACTCACGGTTAGTATTACACAACAATTAGCTGAAATAAGGAGGATGACAAACCCAGACAAGATGCTTCACAAAGGAGAGCTGTGACGTTATTGTCGGACAGTATCAAGTAACAGCGATCTTTAACTACCTGAAAGCCCAGCCGATTCCCACTAAATCAATGGGGAGATTGGGGGAGGGGGCAAGAGAAAGAACCATGCTGTTGGAAAGGTATTGTCCCTCTGGACAAATGGGAGCCATTCGATATGAATCGTGTTTTCTGCCCCGGGCCCACCTTCTCTCCGTTCTCGATGAGCATGCGGTCCCATGCGTTGACCTGCGTAGCCTGGTGCAGAAACTGTTTCTCCTGATCCTCCAGCTCCACACTCCACTTGTTGATCAGACTCTCCAGCTGAGCGTATGACATAACCGGAGGGGCACTGCAAATGGAATGGTCAACAGTCAAACCTGCTTCAAACCAGGGCTAACTTCCGTGACAATCTCCTTTCAACACAAATCCTCCCACAGTTGTGATTGGCCCCAATATAACCTGTCCCTTCCCTCCCAACAGATGCAGTCCTCCACATAGTTTCCTTTTGGGGAGGAAGTTGTTAGGTTCTTTGACTGGACACATGACAGGAGTAGGCATAGATGCTCAAATAATAATAATGGAGAACCACTGATGTCATCAAGCATGCGACCACACGTTCTGTGTGAGCACAGAAAATTAACAAGGCAAATGCCAACCGTACCCAACTCCCCCCCCTCCCCCACGCGTACCCAACTCCCCCCCCTCCCCCACGCGTACCCAACTCCCCTCCCCCACTCGTACCCAACTCCCCTCCCCCACTCATACCCAACTCCCCTCCCCCACTCGTACCCAACTACCAACTCCCCCCACTCATACCCAACTCCCCCTTCCCCCACCCGTACCCAATTCCCCCTCCCCCCCTGCATACCCAATTGACCAATTGAACAAGTACTTTGGTTCGGTATTCACTAAGGAGGACACAAATAACCTTCCGGATATAAAAGGGGTCAGAGGGTCTAGTAAGAAGGAGGAACTGAGGGAAATCCTTATTAGTCGGGAAATTGTGTTGGGGAAATTGATGGGATTGAAGGCCAATAATTCCCCAGGGCCTGATGGACTGCATCCCAGAGTACTTAAGGAGGTGGCCTTGGAAATAGCGGATGCATTGACAGTCATTTTCCAACATTCCATAGACACTGGATCAGTTCCGATGGAGTGGAGGGTAGCCAATGTAACCCCACTTTTTAAAAAAGGAGGGAGAGAGAAAACATGGAATTACAGCCTGATATCGGTAGTGGGTAAAATGATGGAATCAATTATTAAGGATGTCACAGCAGCGCCTTTGGAAAGAGGTGACATGATAAATCCATGCTGACTTGGACCTGTGAAAGGAAAATCATGCTTGACAAATCTTCTGGAATTTTTTGAGGATGTTTCCAGTTGAGTGGACAAGGGAGAACCAGTTGATGTGGTGTATTTGGACTTTCAGAAGGCTTTTGACAAGGTCCCCCACAAGAGATTAATGTGCAAAGTTAAAGCACATGGGATTGGGGGTAGTGTGCTGACGTGGATTGAGAACTGGTTGGCAGACAGGAAGCAAAGAGTAGGAGTAAACGGGTACTTTTCAGAATGGCAGGCAGTGACTAGTGGGGTACCACAAGGTTCTGTGCTGGGGCCCCAGCTGTTTACATTATACATTAATGATTTAGACGAGGGGATTAAATGTAGTATCTCCAAATTTGCAGATGACACTAAGTTGGGTGGCAGTGTGAGCTGCGAGGAGGATGCTATGAGGCTGCAGAGTGACTTGGATAGGTTCGGTGAGTGGGCAAATGCATGGCAGATGAAGTATAATGTAGATAAATGTGAGGTTATCCACTTTGGTGGTAAAAACAGAGAGACAGACTATTATCTGAATGGTGACAGATTAGGAAAAGAGGAGGTGCAACGAGACCTGGGTGTCATGGTACATCAGTCATTGAAGGTTGGCATGCAGGTACAGCAGGCGGTTAAGAAAGCAAATGGCATGTTGGCCTTCATAGCGAGGGGATTTGAGTACAGGGGCAGGCAGGTGTTACTACAGTTGTACAGGGCCTTGGTGAAGCCACACCTGGAGTATTGTGTACAGTTTTGGTCTCCTAACTTGAGGAAGGACATTCTTGCGATTGAGGGAGTACAGCGAAGGTTCACCAGACTGATTCCCGGGATGGCGGGACTGACATATCAAGAAAGACTGGATCAACTGGGCTTGTATTCACTGGAGTTCAGAAGAATGAGAGGGGATCTCATAGAAACGTTTAAAATTCTGATGGGTTTAGACAGGTTAGATGTAGGAAGAATGTTCCCAATGTTGGGGAAGTCCAGAACCAGGGGTCACAGTCTAAGGATAAGGGGTAAGCCATTTAGGACCGAGATGAGGAGAAACATCTTCACCCAGAGAGTGGTGAACCTGTGGAATTCTCTACCACAGAAAGTTATTGAGGCTAATTCACTAAATATATTCAAAAAGGAGTTAGATGTTGTCCTTACTACTCGGGGGATCAAGGGGTATGGCGAGAAAGCAGGAATGGGGTACTGAAGTTGCACGTTCAGCCATGAACTCATTGAATGGCGGTGCAGGCTCGAAGGGCCGAATGGCCTACTCCTGCACCTATTTTCTATGTTTCGATGTTTCCCCCTATACCCAACGTCCCCTCCCATGAGACCACTATTTCCCTCTCAATTTGCCTGACCATTCTGCTGTTTACTGGCGCAAGTAGTGATGGGAAGACATTGCACAAACATCAGGGAAGCGAACTCACCCCACTATGTTGCGCAGGCTGAAGAAGGATTGTCTTACCTGCTGGTGACGGCCGCGGCAGTAGTGGTGGTGATGGTGGCAGCAGTGGTGCAAACAGCAGTGGTGGTAGCAGCAGCCGTGGTGCAGACACTGGTGGCTGTCGCAGCCGGTCCTGGGGTGAGGGAGAAACTCGCTGGGGTCTTCAGGCCCAGGGAAAACCCAGCGCTGGTGTTGGCAGCGGCAGAGGTGCCAGCTACAAAACAAAAGGAGTGGCTGTAACCTTCTGCCCCAACATCAGCGACATCCCTTCCTGCTTGAACCAGAATTGCTTGCGTAGTGATCACGTACTGCCTGCACAGAGTCCCTTCCACCCAACCCTCTTTTCCAGGAATACTCGGCTGCATAGCTGAAACTACCAGTCCTTGAAGGTTGCAGAAAAGGTTGCTTTGTGAAAAAAGCTTAAAGATCGGGAGTTGAACAGTCGAAGCAAGAAATGGAAGTGGCGTTGGGAGCAGATAATGGTGGACCATGTCAGGCAGAGGCAGAGCATCCCAGGCCAGGAAGAGCAAGGTAGCGGGGAACCACAAGGTGAGAGGGCGCTAATGGAATACTACCTTTTAGTCTGTGTTGGAGTTCGAGCACAGCTTGCTGTGGATATGGATTTGGGTACATATTCCAATATTACTGTTACAAAGAACAGACAATTAAAATCAAGGAGCGAAAGAAATATGCTCTCAAGCCTCCTCCCTCACTCAGAGTGCAACCTTTACTCCGAGGCCAGTAAATTGCCCTGGTGGCTAGCAGGTAGCTCAAGAGCAGACACTGGTGGCCAGCAGGACTTGAAAATGAGGAGCCAACCTGTGGAAGTTGCAACACAGCATTACATGCATGTTACACAGCAGAAGCAGAGGAAAGAGGGGTAGAGCGGCATAGAGGTTTTGGGAGGGAATTCCAGAGCTTGGGACGCAAACAGCTGAAGGCATGGCCACCGATGGTTGAGCAGTTATAATGAGGGATGTTCAAGAGGGCAGAATTTGAGGAGCGCAGTCATCTCATGGGATTGTGAGGCTGACAAAGATTACAGAGATAGGGAGGGGTAAGTCCATGGAGTAATTTGTAAACAAGGATGAGAATTTTGAAATTGAGACATTGTTTAACTGGGAGCCATTGTAGGTCAGAAAGCACAGGGGTGATGGGTGATCTTGACTTGCTGCGGGTTAGTACAGGACTGCTAAGTTTTGGATGAAACTCAAGCTTACGCAGTGTGGAATGTGGAAGGCCGCCAGGAGTGAGTTGTTGTAGTCAAGTCTGGAGGTAACAAAGGGAAGGATGAGGGTTTCAGCAGCAGAAGAGCTGAGGCAGGGGCAGAGGCGGGCAATATTATGGAGGTGGAAACAGGCGGTTTTAGTTATACCGTGGATATGTAGCTGGAAACTCATTTTGGGGTCAAATGTGATACCTCGGTTGCGAACTGTCTTCTTCACCCTCAGATTGATGCTAGGGAGGGGGATAGAGTCAGTGGTTAGGGAACGCAGTTCGTGGCAGGGACCAAAGACAATGGCTTCGGTCTCCCCAATATTTAATCGGAGAAAAGTTCTGCTCATCCAGTACTGGTAGTCAAGGGGTCTCCTTTATCAGAAATAGCACTAATCCATTCTTCTTGATGTAGCTTGTGAAACTGAGGATGGGAGGGAGTCAAGTCACATGGCTGGACTCTATGACCTCTTGGGCCTTCAGATATCCTGTCACTCTAACATTATAGTGTCAGCCGTGGCTCAGTGGGTACTACTTGCCTGAGGAAGAAGGTTGTGGGTTCAAATCCCACTCTAGAAACCAGAGCACAAAAATCTAGGCTGACACTCCAGTGCAGTGCTGAGGGAGTGCTACACTGTCTGAGGGGCCGTCTTTCGGTCAGACCTTAAACCGAGGTCCCGCTACAGTTGCTGACAGTGGTGTGCATATTGGGGATTCGGCAGGTCATGGTCATGCTGCTCCTGACGAGCTTAGCAGCTCCCAGCCCTGCACTCAACGTGTGCTCCTGGAGTGGCACGTTAACGCACAATCTTCTACTAACTGAGGCAAACTGACACGGTCGACTAACCTCGACCATGGTGCAAGCACCATGCAACACCTGTAATTAAACTCAGCATAGACTTCCCCTTTAATCGTCAGCTTCACAGGCACCACTTACAATGAGAAATTGGGAGGGTATCAAATTGAAAACAATGGCATACAATGTGGCCAAGACTAGTGGGAGACCAGAGGATTGTGAAATTTTTAAAAGTCAGCAGAAAACTGAAAAAATGATTGAGAGGGAAGATAGATTATGAAAGTAAACTAGCGCAAAATATAAAAACAGCTAGCAAGAGTTTCTACAGGTACATAAAAAGGAAAAGAGTGGCTAAAGTAATTGTTGGCCCCCTGGAGTATAAGACTGGGGAATTAGTAATGGAGAACAGGGAAATGGCAGACGTTGAACAAATATTTTGTAACGGTCTTCACGGTAGAAGACACTAAAAACATCCCAATAGTGGATAATCAAGGGGCTATAGGGAGGGAGGAACTTAATACAATCACTGTCACTAATGAAGTCGTACTCGGTAAAATAATGGGACTAAAGGCGGACAAGTCCCCTGGACCTGATGCCTTACAAGCTCGGGTCTTGAGAAGTGGCGGCAGAGATAGTGGATGCATTGGTTGCAATCTACCAAAATTCCCTGGATTTTGGGGCGGTCCCAGCAAATTAGAAAAGCACAAATGTAACACCCCTATTTAAAATAGGAGGCAGACAAAAAGCAGGAAACTATAGCCTAACATCGGACGTTGGAAAAATGCTGGAGTCCATATTAAGGAAGCAGTAGCGACATTTGGAAAAGCATGATTCAATCAGGCAGAATCAGCATGGTTTTATGAAAGGGAAGTCATGTTTGACAAATTTGGAGTTCTTTGAGGATGTAACAAGCAAGGTGGATAAGGGGTAGCCAGTGGATGTGGTGTATTTGGATTTCCAGAAGACATTCGATAAGGCGCCACATAAGAGGTTACTGCTCAAGATAAAAGTTCACAGGGTTGGGGGGAATATATTAACATGGATAGAAGATTGGCTAACTAACAGAAAACAGAGAGTCGGGATAAATGGGTAATTTTCTGGTTGGCAAACAGTAACTAATGGGGTGCCATCGGGATCGGTGCTGGGGCCTCAACTATTTACAATCTATATTAATGACTTGGATCGAGTGTAATGTAGCCAAGTTTGCTGATGATACAAAGATGGGTGGGAAAGCAAATTGTGAGGAGGACACAAAAAATCTGCAAAGGGATATAGACAGGCTAAGTGAGTGGGCAAAAAATTGGCAAATTGGAGTATAATGTGGGAAAATGTGAGATAATGTGAGATTATCCACTTTGGTAGAAATAATAGAAAAGCAAATTATAATTTAAACAGAGAAAAATTGCGAAGTGCTGCAGTAGAGAGGGACCTGGGGGTCCTTGTGCATGAAACACAAAAAGTTAGTATGCAGGTACAGCAAGTAATCAGAAAGGCAAATGGAATGTTGGCCTTTATTGCAAGGGGGATAGAGTATATACACAGAGAAATCCTGCTACAACTGTACAGGGTATTGGTGAGGCTACACCTAGAGTACTGCGTACAGTTTTGGTCTCTGTATTTAAGGAAGGATATACTTGCATTGGAGGCAATTCAGAGAAGGTTCACAAGGTTGATTCCAGAGATGAGGGGGTTGACTTATGAGGATAGGTTGAGCCTATACTCACTGGAATTCAGATGAATGAGAGGTGATCTTATTGAAACATACAAGATAATGAGGGGGTTCGACAAGGTGGATGCAGAGAGAATATTTCCACTCACAGTAGAAACTAAAACTAGTGGATATAGTCTCAGAATAAGGGACTGCCAGTAAAACTGAGATGAGGAGAAATTTCTTCTCAGAGGGTTGTAGATCTGTGGAATTCTCTGCCCCAGAGAGCTGTGGAGGCTGGGTCATTGAATATATTTAAGGCAGAGATAGACAGATTTTTGAGCAATAAGGGAATAAAGGGTTATGGGGAGCAGACAGGGAAGTGGAGCTGAGTCCATGATCAGATCAGCCATGATCTTATTGAATGACGGAGCAGGCTCGAGGGGCCAAATGTTCCTATTTCTTATGTTCTTATTGGAGCAGTAATGTGTTACTTCCTTGCATCCATATCAATTATGGAAGGACGAGAGTTGTATGTTCCACGTCAGTATCAGTACCTACCCAAGGTTGTAGCTGTGGTGACAGGCAAGGCTGTACCTGTCGGCTTAAACCCAAATGGAGCAGACGTTGCAGAGGCAGCAGGAACAGGAGTGGCAGAACTGGGCACTAAATACAAACACAACTGGGTCAGCAAAATCCACCAAACAGGTTACTGAAGAATCTGAAGATATACAGGCTCAGAACAAAAGATCCGTCCTTAACATGACGAACTTATAGTTACGTTTAGTAAGTTCTAAACCATGCTGGGTTCAAATGGACGGTACACAATACAAGCCTGCAGCTTGTCTAGCTGAAGATTTAATGGGCTGTGCGAATTTTGTGCTCATCAAGGTGAAGGATGTCAGTGCTTGGGAATGGAACATTTTTCACTTGAGGTACCCAGTGTCAACAACAAACACTCCCGGGCAGGTACAGGGGTTAGATACAGAGTAAAGCTCCCCCTACACTGTCCCATCAAACATTCCCAGGGCAGGTACAGCTCGTGGTTAGAGACAGAGTAAAGCTCCCTCGACACTGTCACATCAAACACTCCCAGGGCAGGTACAGCACGGGGTTAGATACAGAGCAAAGCTCCCTCTACACTGTCCCATCTAACACTCCCAGGGCAGGTACAGCACGGGGTTAGATACACAGTAAAGCTCCCTCTGCACTGTCCATCTAACACTCCCAGGGCAGGTACAGCACGGGGTTAGATACACAGTAAAGCTCCCTCTACACTGTCCATCCAACACTCCCAGGGCAGGTACAGCACGGGGTTAGATACAGTAAAGCTCCCTCTGCACTGTCCATCTAACACTCCCAGGGCAGGTACAGCACGGGGTTAGTACACAGTAAAGCTCCCTCTGCACTGTCCATCTAACACTCCCAGGGCAGGTACAGCACAGGGTTAGATACAGAGTAAAGCTCCCTCTGCACTGTCCATCTAACACTCCCAGGGCAGGTACAGCACGGGGTTAGATACAGAGTAAAGCTCCCTCTACACTATCACAGTCTGATGGGTGGTTTCAATGCTCGGGTCAAACACTTGGAGGATTTTACACTTTGCGCTTCACTGAGATCGAAATGAGATGCTGTCCCAATAATGCTCAAGACATCTCCAGGGAAATAATTATACACAAAGCTTTGTTCCACTTTCTCTGTCGCCCCAGAAGTGATATGCAGATTCTTGTCTCCTGCCTGAGTCTGCTTCAATCAGCTCATGGGCACCCTCTATGTGCCAAGACAGGAGCGTTCATTTGCTGGGATCTGAATCATGATTTTATACACAAAGTAACCCGGGTCGCAGCATGGCCTACACAAACCTTCAATACTGGAATACCACCTGAACAACGAACACTCTCATACCATATAAAGCAGGCCAAAATCCACAAACGTTTCGTAAGGAAATTAAAACGAAACAGGAGATTGGCTCATTTAACTGAAGTGTCTCTTCCAAAACAATGCAGGCCTTGAAAGTGCTCGCAGTTCTCAGTAACATTGTTTGAACCAGGCATGTGATGAGTCACTCTGGACACTGAACCCCGTCCTTTACCAACCTCACCCGTAAGCAAGGGAAGTAACAAGTTGCAAGTGTAACGCCTAATTTCAGGCTACAGACTGATCAAGAAGTTAAGATACTCTGGCAGCCTCCTACAAACTGTAACTCAGCAACATCCCCGGCCTCAGGGCCCTGTGCTGTAACTCAAGGCGAGAAGTGTGTATGTGGAATAAGATGATGTACTAATTGTATTTTGGAAGTGTAGGATTCTATAACTACTGCTGTTCCAAGTATCTGTTGTTGACTCACGTGTGAAGCCGGTCGTCACTGCGGAGGCAGGGGGCACCGAGCATACTACCGAGGCAAACAGCGTTGGGCCTGCTGCAGGTACACCAGTTGCCGCTCCTGTGGTCACCCCTGCAGAGAAAGAATCCATTAGTCTTTGTATTAATTGACGAGGAACGCCTCCCAGAACAACAGACCAGCCAATCAGGGCTAGCAGCTGCACTATCATTTCAGGGTGTGTTTACATCACTTCAGTACCTTACCGCCCCTCTTACTGCTTGGGACGGTAACCACGAGAAGTGCAGGTTGTTACTATTCACTCAGCTGGCAGGTCAGTCCCAACTGGGTTGTTACACAGTAACAGCGGAAATCATCCCACACTGACCCTAAAGTTCCTAAGTCATTAAAAGTTGATGACTTATTGAAAAGGAACTCTGTGCTGCGACAAGGTCAAGTAAACCAGCACCCGACAGACAACGACCCCACACACAGCACTGAAATCATAATCTAAACAGTGAAAAGAACCCTGACAGAGCTTGGCACAAGAGCAGTGACTCTGGGTGCTGCTGTAAACGGGGCAATTAATAAACCAATCACTGTTTGGGGGGGGTGGGGGGGTAGATCCCACGCTACAGGGACGGGAACGACTCCAGGTCTAAAAGGAGAGCTGAATAGGTCAGAGGAAGCTGCAATCAGACTGTGCAGTGCTCTCGAGGTCTGTGTCCAGTGTGGTCACTGCTTGGGAGGAACAGGTGATTTTGGACCAAATCTCTCCACTACTGGCTTGTTCCTCGCCTCATGTCTGGGTCTGTTGTACACTCTGATAGAAATTGGTTGCCATCAGTCAGCAACTCCATTATTGTTGCATTATGTGCCTACCAGGATGGGAGGAGGTGAACGAGATGGACCGTCTCGCCATTCCCACGTTGCACTGACACACGTGGGCTGACGCTAACACTCTGGATGGTATAGTGAGTGATTGAGGCATAGCTCCACATTGCTGGCCCATGATGTGGGTGGAAGCCAGTAGCCAGTGCTATGCCCCTGCACAGGTCTGAGGTAGGAAGCACAATGCCAGTGTAACCACTTACTGATCAAGCAGCATAGCTTGCTAGTTTCCATTTGATGTATGAAAAGGATTTGTTCATTCACCTCACTCCATTATCAGTCGTTCACAAGCTCAGACTCAGCACCCACCTGCTGGCTTCGAGCCAAAGGAAAAGCCTTGAGCTGCGGGAGCTGATGTGGTGACACACGGTGCCGTTGTCGATTGACCAAAGGCAAAACCTGAGAGGGGCAAAAATACAAAGTCAAAAAAAACAGGGAGCGTGAGATAATTACAGCAACACACAAACAGGTCTACACTCCTCAAATGGAAGGACCCTCCACCCTCTCCATAACTTCGAATTACATTGTGCTTCAAACAGGACCAGCCACACATCAGAGACAGAACTTTGCAATTATTTCACACATCAATTGCATGTAAATGCTATTAAAGTTGCTGCAAAGTGTGCATAAATCAATGTCGCTTCCAGCAGTGCGGCCTCCAGATGGGGGAATGACCCAATCACCTGCATTCTGATCAGCAATTGCGGGGTTACTACGCTCAGCTTTTCAATGTGGATCTCAGCAAAGTGCAATGGTGGGAAATTTAATTTTGTTTGAAGTGCAGAAAGTTCCAAAAGTAGTCCTTGATTATCCTTCCAAACTTGGAGAGCAGTTTGAGCAGTCCAACACATGGGTGTATGTCTGGCACTCGGGCTGATGAATTGGGTATTACACCAGAATCATTACATGTTAAAGTATACGGAGCTAATTGCGACTGTGCCCAATAGGTATTGATAAGAAGATGAAAGGTGGCAGTGGATTCTGATGGTGTTTAAGGTTGCGACAAGCATGCCAATACTTGGATATAGAGAAAGGCTGGGTGTGGTGAAAGCACAAGTCCTGATCAGAATGGAGATGATTAGGTAAATGCGTCAATCACGCCTGGAAGTGACGGATTGACTTTTCCGCATGTAATTTGCATGCATTTACTTTAATTGCACTCACTGTATTTTGCAGAATGAATCCTGCTGTACTTGATGACTGCTATAGTTTCGGCCATGAATCAAGTTGCACCTGCCTCTAACTCATTGGCTGACAGTGGTGTCAATATTCACTCAAGGAAAGGAACACCCATCCACTCTCTCCCATGGCACCTGTGGAATGGGAGCCAGCAAAGTGTGCCTGGACACCATACCATGGGCACCCATCATCCTCTGCTACCTCACCCTTCTGTATGAGCCCTGAGTACTAGGGTTTGGTAGTGTGGCTGTCTCAGTACTGGGCCAGCAACCCCAAGGGCTGGAGTTCAAATCCCACCATGGCAACTTGGGAATTTGATAAACCTGCCAATTAACAAGCTGGTATCAGGAAAGATCAACATGTTGTATTTATATAGTGCCTTTAATGTAGTGAAATGTCCAAGGGGCTGCACAGGTTTATGAGATAAGAAATGATTACAGATGGTCTCAGGAGAAACCTCACCCCTGACTGAGGTGAGACTCCTGTCCCATGCTGCACAGCTGATTCTCAACACTGTCCGCACAGGATCAGTGAACCACTGCCAAAGGAGCTGTCACCTCCTGCCTCTGCTCCTGGGTAACTAGGGCCTGGCAGTAAATGAAGCCTCTGCCAGCACTGACACACGCAGAAAACAAATAGCTTCAGGCTATTGCATAATGGAGGACAGCACAGCTCCTGCCCCGTCTGACATGTTAGCAAGAGCTCAGCTTGAGCAGTGTGGGGAGTGAAGCTATTTAAACAGCCTCTCACTGAGCCCCCCCAGTGTGGGGAGTGAAGCTATTTAAACAGCCTCTCACTGAGCCCCCCCAGTGTGGGGAGTGAAGCTATTTAAACAGCCTCTCACTGAGCCCCCCCAGTGTGGGGAGTGAAGAAATGAAAGCGACCCTGAGAGAGATGTACCTACCTGCAGCCTGAGCCCCAAGGGAAACTGGTGCTGCCGGTTTGGGGACTGACGCTGTGGTTGCCGGAGTGCCGAAGCTGAAGCCAGCAAGTGCAGGTGTCGGTGTTGCACTGGTGGACGTGCCGAAGCCAAAGCCGCCGGCTGCAGTGGTCTGGGTCGTGGCCGCCGGGGTCGCGGTGAATCCAAAGCCAGTGGAAGCTGCCGGCTGCGCTGTGGAGCAGACGCCCAGTCCAAAGCCCCCGGCAGCCGGCTGTGCCGGGGCGGTGCCAAAGCTGAACGCTGCTGGAGCTGCAGTCTGGGCTGTCGATGCCGAGGTCAGTGAGAAGCAGGACGTGGTGTTGGTGGTGGTGGCAGCAGTCACGGCGTTGGCAGCAGGTACATTACCAAAGGAGAAGCCAGACACCGGCTGAGCTGCCGAGGTACCAAACCCCAAACTCGCTTTGTTCATCCTGTGGAAAAACACAGCTTTCTGTTAAGCACAGAGTGCTGTTCACTGACCCGGGATAAACCTCCCCCCGACAGTGCTCACTGACCCGGGATAAACACCCACTCCCCCTACAGTGCTCACTGACCCGGGATAAACACCCACTCCCCCTACAGTGCTCACTGACACGGGATAAACCTCCCCCATAACAGTGCTCACTGACCCGGGATAAACACACCCTCCCCCAACAGTGCTCACTGACACGGGATAAACCCCCCCCATAACAGTGCTCAATGACCCGGGATAAACCTCCCCCTACAGTGCTCACTGACCCGGGATAAACACACCCTCCCCCAACAGTGCTCAATGACCCGGGATAAACACCCACTCCCCCTACAGTGCTCACTGACCCAGGATAAACCTCACCCAGACAGTGCTCACTGACCCGGGATAATCACCCCGCTACAGTGCTCATTGACCCGGGATAAACCTCACCCCGACAGTGCTCACTAAGCCGACATAAACCTCCCCGCTACAGTGCTCACTAAGCCGGGAAAAACCTCCCCCTCCCCTCCCCCCACAGTGCTCACTGACCCGGGATAAACCTCCCCCCATCCCCCTACAGTACTCACTGACCTGGGATGAACCCCCACCCGCCCCTACAGTGCTCACTGACGCGGGATAAACACCCCCCCACCTACAGTGCTCACTGACCCGGGATAAACCTCTCCCCACCTCCCTGCAGTGCTCACTGAACCGGGATAAACCTCCCCCACCCCCAACAGTGCTCAATGACCCGGGATAAACCTCCCCCACCCCCTACAGTGCTCACTGACCCTGGATAAACCTCACACCCGACAGTGCTCACTGACCCGGGATAATCACCCCCTCCCGCTACAGTGCTCACTGACCCAGGATAAACCCAACCCCCCCCCCCCCTACAGTGCTCACTGACCCGGGATAAGCTTCCCCTCCCCTTACGGTGCTCACTGACGCGGGATAAACACCCCCACCCCCACCCCCACGTGCTCACTGACCTGGGATAAAGCTCCCCCCTGCAGTGCTCACTGACCCGGGATGAACCCCCACCCGCCCCTACAGTGCTCACTGACCCGGGATAAAGCTCCCCCCTGCAGTGCTCACTGTAACCCGGGATGAACCCCCACCCGCCCCTACAGTGCTCACTGACCCGGGATAAAGCTCCCCCCTGCAGTGCTCACTGACCCGGGATGAACCCCCACCCGCCCCTACAGTGCTCACTGACCCGGGATAAAGCTCCCCCCTGCAGTGCTCACTGACCCGGGATGAACCCCCACCCGCCCCTACAGTGCTCACTGACCCGGGATAAAGCTCCCCCCTGCAGTGCTCACTGACCCGGGATGAACCCCCACCCGCCCCTACAGTGCTCACTGACCCGGGATAAAGCTCCCCCCTGCAGTGCTCACTGACCCGGGATGAACCCCCACCCGCCCCTACAGTGCTCACTGACCCGGGGTTAACACCCCCTCCCCCTACAGTGCTCACTGACCCGGGATAAACCTCTCCCCACCTCCCTACAGTGCTCACTGAACCGGGATAAACCTCCCCCACCCCCTACAGTGCTCACTGACCCGGGATAAACCTCCTTCCATCCCCCTACAGTGGTCACTGACCCGGGATAAACACCCCCTCCCCCTACAGTGCTCAGTGATCCGGGATAAACCTACCCCACGCCCCTACAATGTTCACTGACCCGGGGTAAACCTCTCCCTATAGTGCTCACTGACCCGGGATAAACCTCCCCCCACCCCCCGACAATGCTCACTGACCTGGGATAAAACAGCAACCCCCCCCCCCCCACCCCACCCCACCCAAATGCTCACTGACCCGGGATAAACCACCCCCCACCAACCGACAGTGCTCACTGACCCGGGATAAAACCGCACCCCCCCCGCACAAATACTCACTGACCCGGGATAAACCTCTCCCAACAGTGCTCACTGACCCAGGATAAACACCCCCTCCCCCTAAGTGCTCATTGACCCGGGATAAACCTCGACCCACCCCACCACCCCCCCCCCCTCCCCCCGACAGTGCTCACTGACTCGGGATAAACACTCCCTCACCCAACGGTGCTCACTGCCCCGGGATAAACACCACCGCCCCCCCCACACATGCTCACTGACCCGAGATAACAGACACCACCACACACACCCCGCCCCCTCTACAGTTCTCACGGACCCGGGAGAAACATCCCCTCCCCCTACAGCGCTCACTGACCCGGGATAAACCCCTCCCACCCCCTACAGTGCTCATTGACCCGGGATAACTCCCCCCACTCCCCCCGACAGTGCTCACTGGCCCAGGATAAACACCCCCCTACAGTGCTCACTGACCCAGGATAAAAACCCCCCCACACCCCTGCAGTGCTCACTGACCTGGGATAAACCTCCCCCCTACAATGTTCACTGACCCAGGATAAACACACCCCCTACAATGCTCACTGAACCGGGATAAACCACCCCCCCCCCCCCCCGCCACCCTACAGTGCTCACTGACCCGGGATAACTCTTTCCCGACAGTGCTCACTGACCCGGGATAAACCTCCCCGCTACAGTGCTCACTGACCCGGGATAAACCTCCCCGCTACAGTGCTCACTGACCCAGGATAAACACCCACTCCCACTACAGTGCTCACTGACCCGGGATAAACCTTCCCCGACAGTGCTCACTGACCCAGGATAAACCTCCCCGCGACCCTCCCTACAGTGCTAACTGACCCGGGATAAACCTCCCCGCTACAGTGCACACTGACCCGGGATAAACTTCCCCGTTACAGTGCTCACTGACCCGGGATAAACCTCCCACCTAAAGTGCTCACTGACCCAAGATAATCACCCCCTCCCCCGAAAGTGCTCACTGGCCCAGGATAAACACCACCCCACGACAGTACTCACTGACCCGGGATAAACCTCCCCCCTACAGTTCTCACTGACCCGGGATAAACTCCCCCCACCCCCCGCTACAGTGCTCACTGGCCCGGGATAAACCCACACCCGCCCCTACAGTGCTCAGTGACCCGGGATAAACCTCCCCACTGCAGTGCTCACTGATCCGGGATAAACCTCCTCCCTACAGTGCTCACTGACCCGGGATAAACCGCCCCCCCTACAGTGCTCACTGACCCAGGATAAACAGCACCCCCACCACCCCGACAGTGCTCACTGACCCGGGATAAACCTCCCCCCCCCCCGCCTACAGTGCTCACTGACCCGGGATAACTCTTCCCCGACAGTGCTCACTGACCCGGGATAAACATCCCCGCTACAATGCTCACTGACCGGGATAAACCTCCCCCCTACAGTTCTCACGGACCCTGGATAAACCCTCCCCCTACAGTGCTCAGTGACCCGGCATAATCCCCTCCCACCCCCTGCAGTGCTCACTGACCCGGTATAAACCATCTCCCCCCCCCTCCCCCATCCCTACAGTGCTCAATGACCCGGGATAAACCTCCCCCCTACAGTGCTCACTGACCCAGGATAATCACCATCCCACGACAGTGCTCACTGGCCCGGGATAAACACCACTCCCCTACATTGCTCACTGACCCGGGATAAAACCCTCCCGCCCCACCCCTACAGTGCTCACTGGCCCGGGATAAACCTCCCCCCTACAGTGCTCACTGACCCAGGATAACTTTTCCCCGACATGCTCACTGACCCGGGATAAACCTCCCCCCTACAGTTCTCACTGACCCGGGATAAACTCCCCCCACCCCCCGCTACAGTGCTCACTGGCCCGGGATAAACCCCCACCCGCCCCTACAGTGCTCAGTGACCCCGGATAAACCTCCCCCCTACAGTGCTCACTGACCCAGGATAAACAGCACCCCCACCACCCCGACAGTGCTCACTGACCCGGAATAAACCTCCCCCCCTGCCTACAGTGCTCACTGACCCGGGATAACTCTTCCCCGACAGTGCTCACTGACCCGGGATAAACCTCCCCCCCCACAGTGCTCACTGACCCGGGATAAACATCCCCGCTACAGTGCTCACTGACCGGGATAAACCTCCCCCCTACAGTTCTCACGGACCCTGGATAAACCTTCCCCCTACAGTGCTCTCTGACCCGGGATAAATTTCCCCGCTACAGTGTTCACTGACCCGGGATAAACCTCCCCACGCCCCCCCCCCCTCCCTACAGTGCTCAATGACCCGGGATAAACCTCCCCCCTACAGTGCTCACTGACCTGGGATAAACACCCCACTACAATGCTCACTGACCCGGGATAAACCTCCCCGCAACAGTGCTCACTGACCCAGGATAATCACCCCCTCCCCCGAAAGTGCTCGCTGGCCCGGGATAAACACCACCCCAATACAGTGCTCACTGGCCCGGGATAAACACCACTCACCTACAATGCTCACTGACCCGGGATAAAACCCCATCACCCCCCCGACAGTGCTCTCTGACCCGGGATAAATCTCCCCGCTCGTGTTCACTGACCCGGGATAAACCACCCCCTACAGTGCTCACTGACCCGGGATAAACCTCCCCGCTACAGTGCTCACTGACCCAGGATAAACCCCCACCCGCCCCTACAGTGCTCAGTGACCCGGGATAAACCTCCCCGCTACAGTGCTCACTGACCCGGGATAAACCTCCCCGCTACAGTGCTCACTGGCCCGGGATAAACCTCCCCCCTACAGTGCTCACTGGCCCGGGATAAACCTCCCCCCTACAGTGCTCACTGACCCGGGATAAACCTCCCCCCTACAGTGCTCACTGACCCGGGATAAATCTCCCCCCTACAGTGCTCACTGACCCGGGATAAACCACCCCCTACAGTGCTCACTGACCCGGGATAAACCTCCCCGCTACAGTGCTCACTGACCCAGGATAAACCCCCACCCGCCCCTACAGTGCTCACTGACCCGGGATAAACCTCCCCGCTACAGTGCTCACTGGCCCGGGATAAACCTCCCCCCTACAGTGCTCACTGACCCGGGATAAATCTCCCCCCTACAGTGCTCACTGATCCGGGATAACATCCACTCCCCCTACAGCGTTCACTGACCCGGGATAAACCTACCTCCACCCCCTGACAGAAACTTGCCCCCGACAGTGCTCACTGACCCCGGATAAACCCCCCCGCCTTCCCCGCTTACAGTGCTCACTGACCCGGGATAAACACTCCCCCCCTACAGTGCTCACTGACCTGGGAAAAATACCCCCTCCCCCTACAGTGCTCACTAACCCGGGAAAAACCTCGCCCCTACAGTGCTCACTGACCCTGGATAAACCCCTCTCCTGCACAGTGCTCACTGAGCCGGGATAAACCCCCCCTCCGCCTACAGTGCTCACTGACCCGGGATAAACCACCACCCGACAGTGCTCACTGGCCCGGGATAAACCTCCCCCCTACAGTGCTCACTGACCCGAGATAAACCCCAACCCGCCCCAACAGTGCTCATTGACCCGGGATAACCTCCCCGCCTACAGTGCTCACTGACCCTGGATAAATCCCCACCCCCACAGTGCTCACTGACCAAGGATAAACACCCCCTCCCCCTACAATACTCACTGACCCAGGATAAACCTCCCCCTACAGTGCTCACTGACCCACACATAGACGGCACTATCAGCAACTGAACTACAGCAATATAAACATCACCCCCACCCCCCTACTGCAGTGCTCACTGACCCAGAATAAACTCTCTCCTCCCCCCCCCGCCGCCCTGCGCAGCCTGAGGAACCGGTGCAGATTGAAGAGGTGCAAGGATTGTCAGCATGACCTACCCGAGGGAGAAGCCTCCAGCAGTGGAGGTTGCTGCGGGTTGCACCGGCAGACAGAATCCAGTGGGAGGTGCTGTTGCGGCAGCGGGAGTGGTGAAGGAGAACAAGTTGGCATTTGGCGCGGAGGTGGTGGGTGCTGCAGCAGCCGGTGCCTGCTGTGGTGTCCCAAAGCCAAACCCTCCTTGGGAGCCTCCAGCACTGGTGCCGAAGGAAAATCCAGCCGATGTTCCTGCGGCAGTCTTGGGAGTTGCAAACGAGAAGCCGCTGCCCCCAGCTGGACTTCCAAAATTAAAGCTCATTCTGAATTCTGTGGGAAAACAGACCACAAACTGAAACCATCAACTTGTTACTGGCAAACATTGGCATTTCTGGTACTGTGTGTGCACTGTGATAATGTGCATATCGAGTACGCTGTACATAGAGCACAAGACGCGGCACAGTTCGGACGATCTCTGGGCCGTGGGCACACAAACTCTCTCTCATAACAAAAGAATTGGGAGCAGGCCATACAGCTCCTCGAGCCTGCTCCACTATTCAATAAGACCATGGTTGATCTTCAACATCTACTTTCCCGCCCGATCCACATATTCCTCGATTCCCCTAGAGTCCAAAAATCTATCGATCTCAGCCATGAATATTCTCAACAACTCAGCATCCACAGCCTTTTCCAGTAGAGAATTCCAAAGTTTCACAATCCACTGAATGAAGAAATTCCTCCTCATCTCAGTCTTAAATGGGCAGCCCCTGATTCTAAGATCATGCCCTCTAGTTCTGTCTCCCCAATCAGTGGAAACATCCTCTCTGCATCCACCTTCTCAAGCCCCTTCATAATCTTATCCGTTTCAATAAGATCACCTCTCATTCTTCTGAATTCCAATAAGTAGAGGCCCAACCTACTCAACCTTTCCTCATAAGTCAACCACCTCATCCCCAGAATCAACAATCAACCGAGTGAACCTTCGCTGAACTGCCTCCAAAGCAAGTATATTCCTTCGTAAATATGGAAACCAAAACTGCACGCAATATTCCATGTGTGGCCTTACCAATACCCAGTATATCTGTAGCAAGACTTCCCTACTTTTATACTCCATCCACTTTGAAATAAAGGCCAAGAAACCATTGGCCTTCCTGATCACTTGCTGTACCTGCATACTATCCTTTTGTGTTTCATGCACAAGGACCCCCAGGTCCCACTGTACTGCAGCACTTTGCAATCTTCCTCCATTTAAATAATAACTTGCTCTTGGATTTTTTTCTTCCAAAGTGCATGACCTCACACTTTCCAACATTATGCTCCATCTGCCAAATTGTTGCCCACTCACACTTAGTCTGTCTATGCCCTTTTGCAGATAATAGACAAAAAGGAAATGGCAGAGACATTAAACAAATACTTTGCATCTGTCTTCATAGTGGAAGACACAAAAAACATTCTGGAAATAATGGGGATCCAAGGGTCTAGAATGAATGAGGAACTTAAAGAAATCTGTATAAGTAAATACATAGTACTGGAGAGATTAATGGGACTAAGTGGCGACAAATCTCTTGGACCAGATGACCTGCATCCTTGGGTATTAAAAGAGGTGGCTGCAGAGATAGTGGATGCACTGGTATTAATCTTCCAGAATTCCCCAGATTCTCAAACAGTCCCCAAAAATAGGAAGGTAGCAAACATAGCCCCCCTATTTAAGAAAGTAGCAAGAGAAAAAACAGGGAACTATTGGCCAGTTAGATCAGTAGTAGGTAAAATGCTAAAATCTATTATTTGGGACGTGGTAACAGGGTGCTTAGAAAATTGTTATATGATTAGCAGTCAGCATGATTTTATAAAAGGGAAATTGTGTTTGACAAATCTGTTTTTTGAAGATGTAACGAATAGGATGGATAAGGGGGAAACCAGTGGATGTGGTGTTTTTGCATTTTCAAAAAGCATTCGATAAGGTGCCATAAGAGGTTATCACACAAAATTAGGACTCATGAGATTGGGAGCAATATACTAGTATGGATTGAGGATTGGTTAACGGACAAGAAAACAGAGAGTAGGAATAAACGGTCATTTTGCTTTGGCAGGCTGTAACTAGTGGGGTACCGCAAGATCGGGGCTTGGGCCTCAGCTCTTCACAATCTACATCCACGACTAAGATGAAGGGAGTGAGTGTAATGTATGAGTTTGCTGATGATACAAAGTTAGAACCATAGAAATTTACAGCACGGAAGGAGGCCATTTCGGCCCATCGTGTCCGCGCCGGCCGACCAAGAGCTACCAAGACTAATCCCACTTTCCAGCTCTGGGTCTGTCGCCCTGCAGGTTACAGTACTTCAAGTGCACATCCAAGTACTTTTTAAATGTGGGGAGGGTTTCGGCCTCTACCACCCTTCCTGGCAGTGAGTTCCAGACCCCCACCACCCTCTGGGTGAAGACAATTCCCCTCAAATTCCCCTCTCACAATTACTTTCAATCTATGCCCCCTGGTTGTTGACCCCTCTGCCAAGGTAAACAGCTCCTTCCTATCCACTCCAGGCCCCTCATAATTTTATACATCTCAATCAGGTCTCCTCTCGATCTGTCCGTGCACTGTGTCTCAGTGCCCGGGCCCTCTCACGGTACGGCCGGTGGCCCTCTCACGGTACGGCCGGTGGCCCTCTCACGGTACGGCCGGTGGCCCTCTCACGGTACACACGGTACGGCCGGTGGCCCTCTCACGGTACAGCCGGTGGCCCTCACGGTACGGCCGGTGGCCCTCTCACGGTACACATGGTGGCTCTCACGGTACACACGGTACGGCCGGTGGCCCTCTCACGGTACACACGGTACGGCCGGTGGCCCTCTCACGGTACACACGGTACTCACGGTACGGCCGGTGGCTCTCTCACGGTACACACGGTACGGCCGGTGGCTCTCTCACGGTACACACAGTACGGCCGGTGGCTCTCAGAGTACACACGGTACGGCCGTTGGCTCTCTCACGGTACACACGGTACGGCCGGTGGCTCTCTCACGGTACGGCCGGTGGCTCTCTCACGGTACGCACGGTACTCACGGTACGGCCGGTGGCCCTCTCACGGTACGGCCGGTGGCCCTCTCACGGTACACACGGTACGGCCGGTGGCTCTCTCACGGTACACACGGTACGGCCGGTGGCTCTCTCACGGTACACACGGTACGGCCGGTGGCCCTCTCACGGTACACACGGTACGGCCGGTGGCCCTCTCACGGTACACACGGTACGGCCGGTGGCCCTCTCACGGTACACACGGTACGGCCGGTGGCCCTCTCACGGTGTACACAGTCAACGGCCGGTGGCTCTCACGATACACACGGTACTCACGGTACAGCCGGTGGCCCTCTCACGGTACACACGGTACGGCCGGTGACCCTCTCACGGTACTCACGGTACGGCCGGTGGCCCTCTCACGGTACACACGGTACGGCCGGTGGCCCTCTCATGGTACTCACGGTACGGCCGGTGGCCCTCTCACGGTATGGCCGGTGGCCCTCTCACGGTACGGCCGGTGGCCCTCTCACGGTACACACGGTACGGCCGGTGGCTCTCTCACGGTACTTACGGTACGGCCGGTGGCCCTCTCACGGTACACACGGTACGGCCGGTGGCTCTCTCACGGTACTTACGGTACGGCCGGTGGCCCTCTCACGGTACACACGGCACGGCCGGTGGCTCTCACGGTACACATGGTACTCACGGTACGGCCGGTGGCCCTCTCACGGTACACACGGTACGGCCGGTGGCCCTCTCACGGTACACACGGTACGGCCGGTGGCTCACTCACGGTACACACGGTACGGCCGGTGGCTCACTCACGGTACACACGGTACGCACGGTACGGCCGGTGGCCCTCTCACGGTACACACGGTACGGCCGGTGGCCCTCTCATGGTACTCACGGTACGGCCGGTGGCTCTCTCACGGTGCACACGGTACTCACGGTACGGCCGGTGGCCCTCTCACGGTACACACGGTACAGCCGGTGGCTCTCACACGGTACGACCGGTGGCTCTCTCACGGTACACACGGTACGGCCGGTGGCCCTCTCACGGTACACACGGTACGGCCGGTGGCCCTCTCACGGTACACACGGTACTCATGGTACGGCCGGTGGCCCTCTCACGGTACGGCCGGTGGCCCTCACACGGTACACACGGTACGGCCGGTGGCCCTCTCACGGTACTCACGGTACGGCCGGTGGCCCTCGCACGGTACTCACGGTACGGCCGGTGGCCCTCGCACGGTACTCACGGTACAGCCGGTGACCCGCTCACGGTACACACTGTACGGCCGGTGGCCCTCTCACGGTACACACGGTACGGCCGGTGGCCCTCTCACGGTACACACGGTACAGCCGGTGGCCCTCTCACGGTACACACGGTACGGCCGGTGGCTCTCTCACGGTACACACGGTACGGCCGGTGGCCCTCTCACGGTACACACGGTACGGCCGGTGGCTCTCTCACGGTACGGCCGGTGGCTCTCTCACGGTACGGCCGGTGGCCCTCTCACGGTACACACGGTACTCACGTTACGGCCGGTGGCTCTCTCACGGTACACACGGTACGGCCAGTGGCTCTCTCACGGTACACACGTTACGGCAGGTGGCTCTCTCACGGTACACACGGTACGGCCGGTGGCTCTCTCACGGTACACACGGTACGGCCGGTGGCTCTCTCACGGTACACACGGTACGGCCGGTGGCTCTCTCACGGTACACACGGTACGGCCGGTGGCCCTCTCACTGTACGGCCGGTGGCCCTCTCACGGTACACACGGTACGGCCGGTGGCTCTCTCACGGTACGCACCGTACGGCCGGTGGGTCTCTCACGGTACGGCCGGTGGCTCTCTCACGGTACGGCCGGTGGCCCTCTCACGGTACACACGGTATGGCCGGTGGCTCTCTCACGGTACACACGGTACGGCAGGTGGCCCTCTCACGGTACGGCCGGTGGCCCTCTCACGGTACACACGGTACGGCCGGTGGCCCTCTCACTGTACACACGGTACGGCCGGTGGCCCTCTCACGGTACACACGGTACGGCCGGTGGCCCTCTCACGGTACACACGGTACGGCCGGTGGCCCTCTCACGGTACACACGGTACGGCCGGTGGCTCTCTCACGGTACGGCCGGTGGCTCTCACGGTACACACGGTACGGCCAGTGGCCCTCTCACGGTACGGCCGGTGGCCCTCTCACGGTACGGCCGGTGGCCCTCTCACGGTACACACGGTACGGCCGGTGGCTCTCTCACGGTACGGCCGGTGGCTCTCTCACGGTACACACGGTACGGCCGGTGGCTCTCTCACGGTACACACGGTACGGCCGGTGGCCCTCTCACGGTACACACGGTACGGCCGGTGGCCCTCTCACGGTACACACGGTACGGCCGGTGGCTCTCTCACGGTACAGCCGGTGGCCCTCTCACGGTACAGCCGGTGGCCCTCTCACGGTACACACGGTACGGCCGGTGGCCCTCTCACTGTACACACGGTACGGCCGGTGGCCCTCTCACGGTACACACGGTGCCCCTCTCACGGTACACACGGTACTCACGGTACGGCCGGTGGCCCTCTCACGGTACACATGGTACTCATGGTACGGCCGGTGGCTCTCACGGTACGGCCGGTGGCTCTCTCACGGTACGGCCGGTGGCCCTCTCACGGTACACACGGTACGGCCGGTGGCTCTCTCACGGTACACACGGTGGCCCTCTCACGGTACACACGGTACGGCCGGTGGCCCTCTCACAGTACACACGGTACGGCCGGTGGCCCTCTCACGGTACGGCCGGTGGCCCTCTCACGGTACGGCCGGTGGCCCTCTCACGGTACACACGGTACTCCCGGTCCAGCCGGTGGCCATTCTCACGGTACGGCCGGTGGCCCTCTCACGGTACACACGGTACGGCCGGTGCCTCTCTCACGGTACACGGTACGGCCGGTGGCTCTCTCACGGTACAGACGGTACGGCCGGTGGCCCTCTCACGGTACACGCGGTACGGCCGGTGGCCCTCTCACGGTACACACGGTACGGCCGGTGGCCCTCTCACGGTACGGCCGGTGGCCCTCTCACGGTACACACGGTACTCACGGTACGGCCGGTGGCTCTCTCACGGTACACACGGTACTCACGGTACGTCCGGTGGCCCTCTCACGGTACGGCCCGGTGGCCCTCTCACGGTACTCACGGTACGGCCGGTGGCCCTCTCACGGTACACACGGTACTCACGGTACGTCCGGTGGCCCTCTCACGGTACGGCCCGGTGGCCCTCTCACGGTACTCACGGTACGGCCGGTGGCCCTCTCACGGTACACACGGTACTAACGGTACGGCCGGTGGCACTCTCACGGTACTCACGGTACGGCCGGTGGCTCTCACGGTACACCCGGTACGGCCGGTGGCCCTCTCACGGTACACACGGTACGGCCGGTGGCCCTCTCACGGTACACACGGTTCGGCCGGTGGCTCTCTCACGGTACACACGGTACGGCCGGTGGCCCTCTCACGGTACACACGGTACGGCCGGTGGCCCTCTCACGGTACTGCCGGTGGCCCTCTCACGGTACACACGGTACGGCCGGTGGCCCGCTCACGGTACACACGGTACGGCCGGTGGCTCTCTCACGGTACACACGGTACGGCCGGTGGCTCTCACGGTACAGCCGGTGGCCCTCTCACGGTACACCCGGTGGCCCTCTCACGGTACGGCCGGTGGCCCTCTCACGGTACACACGGTACGGCCGGTGGCTCTCTCACGGTACACACGGTACGGCCGGTGGCTCTCTCACGGTACATACGGTACGGCCGGTGGCCCTCTCACGGTACACACGGTACGGCCGGTGGCCCTCTCACGGTACACACGGTACTCATGGTACAGCCGGTGGCCCTCACGGTACGGCCGGTGGCCCTCTCACGGAACACACGGTACGGCCGGTGGCTCTCTCACGGTACGGCCGGTGGCTCTCTCACGGTACACACGGTACGGCCATTGGCTCCCTCACGGTACACACAGTACGGCCGCTGGCTCTCTCACGGTACACACGGTACGGCCGGTGGCCCTCTCACGGTACGGCCGGTGGCTCTCTCACGGTACACACGGTACGGCCGGTGGCCCTCTCACGGTACTCACAGTACGGCCGGTGGCCCTCTCACGGTACACACGGTATGACCGGTGGCCCTCTCACGGTACACACGGTACTCACAGTACGGCCGGTGGCCCTCTCACGGTACGGCCGGTGGCTCTCTCACGGTACGGCCGGTGGCCCTCTCACGGTACACACGGTACGGCCGGTGGCCCTCTCACGGTACTCAGTACGGCCGGTGGCCCTCTCACGGTACACACGGTACTCACAGTACGGCCGGTGGCCCTCTCACGGTACACACGGTACTCACAGTACGGCCGGTGGCCCTCTCACGGTACACACGGTACGGCCGGTGGCTCTCTCACGGTACGGCCGGTGGCCCTCTCATGGTACACACGGTACGGCCGGTGGCTCTCTCACGGTACGGCCGGTGGCCCTCTCATGGTACACACGGTACGGCCGGTGGCCCTCTCACGGTACGGCCGGTGGCCCTCTCACGGTACACACGGTACGGCCGGTGGCCCTCTCACGGTACACACGGTAGGGCCGGTGGCCCTCTCACGGTACGGCCGGTGGCCCTCTCACGGTACACACGGTACGGCCGGTGGCCATCTCACGGTACGGCCGGTGGCCCTCTCACGGTACGGCCGGTGGCCCTCTCACGGTACGGCCGGTGGCTCTCAGACGGTACTCACGGTACACCCGGTGGCCCTCTCACGGTACACATGGTACGGCCGGTGGCCCTCTCACGGTACACACGGTACGGCCGGTGGCTCTCTCACGGTACACACGGTACGGCCGGTGGCCCTCTCACGGTACACACGGTACTCACGGTACGGCCGGTGGCCCTCTCACGGTACACACGGTACGGCCGGTTGCCCTCTCACGGTACACACGGTGCCCCTCTCACGGTACACACGGTACGGCCGGTGGCCCTCTCACGGTACGGCCGGTGGCTCTCTCACGGTACTCACGGTACGGCCGGTGGCCCTCTCACGGTACACACGGTACGGCCGGTGGCTCTCTCACGGTACGGCCGGTGGCTCTCACGGTACACACGGTACGGCCGGTGGCTCTCTCACGGTACACACGGTACGGCCGGTGGCCCTCTCACGGTACACACGGTACGGCCGGTGGCCCTCTCACGGTACGGCCGGTGGCTCTCTCACGGTACAGCCGGTGGCCCTCTCACGGTACACACGGTACGGCCGGTGGCCCTCTCACGGTACACACGGTACGGCCGGTGGCCCTCTCACGGTACACACGGTACGGCCGGTGGCCCTCTCACGGTACACACGGTGCCCCTCTCACGGTACACACGGTACTCACGGTACGGCCGGTGGCCCTCTCACGGTACACATGGTACTCATGGTACGGCCGGTGGCTCTCACGGTACGGCCGGTGGCCCTCTCACGGTACACACGGTACGGCCGGTGGCTCTCTCACGGTACACACTGTGGCCCTCTCACGGTACACACGGTACGGCCGGTGGCCCTCTCACAGTACACACGGTACGGCCGGTGGCCCTCTCACGGTACGGCCGGTGGCCCTCTCACGGTACGGCCGGTGGCCCTCTCACGGTACACACGGTACTCCCGGTCCAGCCGGTGGCCATTCTCACGGTACGGCCGGTGGCCCTCTCACGGTACACACGGTACGGCCGGTGCCTCTCTCACGGTACACGGTACGGCCGGTGGCTCTCTCACGGTACAGACGGTACGGCCGGTGGCCCTCTCACGGTACACGCGGTACGGCCGGTGGCCCTCTCACGGTACACACGGTACGGCCGGTGGCCCTCTCACGGTACGGCCGGTGGCCCTCTCACGGTACACACGGTACTCACGGTACGGCCGGTGGCTCTCTCACGGTACACACGGTACTCACGGTACGTCCGGTGGCCCTCTCACGGTACGGCCCGGTGGCCCTCTCACGGTACTCACGGTACGGCCGGTGGCCCTCTCACGGTACACACGGTACTCACGGTACGTCCGGTGGCCCTCTCACGGTACTCACGGTACGGCCGGTGGCCCTCTCACGGTACACACGGTACTAACGGTACGGCCGGTGGCACTCTCACGGTACTCACGGTACGGCCGGTGGCTCTCACGGTACACCCGGTACGGCCGGTGGCCCTCTCACGGTACACACGGTACGGCCGGTGGCCCTCTCACGGTACACACGGTTCGGCCGGTGGCTCTCTCACGGTACACACGGTACGGCCGGTGGCCCTCTCACAGTACACACGGTACGGCCGGTGGCCCTCTCACGGTACTGCCGGTGGCTCTCTCACGGTACGGCCGGTGGCCCTCTCACGGTACACACGGTACGGCCGGTGGCCCGCTCACGGTACACACGGTACGGCCGGTGGCTCTCTCACGGTACACACGGTACGGCCGGTGGCCCTCACGGTACGGCCGGTGGCCCTCTCACGGTACGGCCGGTGGCCCTCTCACGGTACAGCCGGTGGCCCTCTCACGGTACACCCGGTGGCCCTCTCACGGTACGGCCGGTGGCCCTCTCACGGTACGGCCGGTGGCCCTCTCACGGTACACACGGTACGGACCGGTGGCTCTCTCACGGTACACACGGTACGGCCGGTGGCTCTCTCACGGTACATACGGTACGGCCGGTGGCCCTCTCACGGTACACACGGTACGGCCGGTGGCCCTCTCACGGTACACACGGTACTCATGGTACAGCCGGTGGCCCTCACGGTACGGCCGGTGGCCCTCTCACGGAACACACGGTACGGCCGGTGGCTCTCTCACGGTACACACGGTACGGCCATTGGCTCCCTCACGGTACACACAGTACGGCCGCTGGCTCTCTCACGGTACACACGGTACGGCCGGTGGCCCTCACGGTACGGCCGGTGGCTCTCTCACGGTACACACGGTACGGCCGGTGGCCCTCTCACGGTACTCACAGTACGGCCGGTGGCCCTCTCACGGTACACACGGTACGACCGGTGGCCCTCTCACGGTACACACGGTACTCACAGTACGGCCGGTGGCCCTCTCACGGTACGGCCGGTGGCTCTCTCACGGTACGGCCGGTGGCCCTCTCACGGTACACACGGTACGGCCGGTGGCCCTCTCACGGTACTCAGTACGGCCGGTGGCCCTCTCACGGTACACACGGTACGGCCGGTGGCCCTCTCACGGTACACACGGTACTCACAGTACGGCCGGTGGCCCTCTCACGGTACACACGGTACGGCCGGTGGCTCTCTCACGGTACGGCCGGTGGCCCTCTCATGGTACACACGGTACGGCCGGTGGCCCTCTCACGGTACGGCCGGTGGCCCTCTCACGGTACACACGGTACGGCCGGTGGCCCTCTCACGGTACACACGGTAGGGCCGGTGGCCCTCTCACGGTACGGCCGGTGGCCCTCTCACGGTACACACGGTACGGCCGGTGGCCATCTCACGGTACGGCCGGTGGCCCTCTCACGGTACGGCCGGTGGCCCTCTCACGGTACGGCCGGTGGCTCTCAGACGATACTCACGGTACGGCCGGTGGCGCTCACGGTACACACGGTACGGCCGGTGGCCCTCTCACGGTACACATGGTACGGCCGGTGGCCCTCTCACGGTACACATGGTACTCACGGTACGGCCGGTGGCTCTCTCACGGTACACACGGTACGGCAGGTGGCCCTCTCACGGTACAACCGGTGGCCCTCTTACGGTACGGCCGGTGGCCCTCTCACGGTACACACGGTACGGCCGGTGGCCCTCTCACGGTACACACGGTACGGCCGGTGGCCCTCTCACGGTACGGCCGGTGGCTCTCTCACGGTACTCACGGTACGGCCGGTGGCTCTCTCACGGTACACACGGTACGGCCGGTGGCCCTCTCACGGTACACATGGTACGGCCGGTGGCCCTCTCACGGTACACACGGTACGGCCGGTGGCTCTCTCACGGTACACACGGTACGGCCGGTGGCCCTCTCACGGTACACACGGTACTCACGGTACGGCCGGTGGCCCTCTCACGGTACACACGGTACGGCCGGTTGCCCTCTCACGGTACACACGGTGCCCCTCACGGTACACACGGTACGGCCGGTGGCCCTCTCACGGTACGGCCGGTGGCTCTCTCACGGTACTCACGGTACGGCCGGTGGCTCTCTCACGGTACACACGGTACGGCCGGTGGCCCTCTCACGGTACACACGGTACGGCCGGTGGCCCTCTCACGGTACACACGGTACGGCCGGTGGCTCTCTCACGGTACACACGGTACGGCCGGTGGCCCTCTCACGGTACACACGGTACTCACGGTACGGCCGGTGGCCCACTCACGGTACACACGGTACGGCCGGTTGCCCTCTCACGGTACACACGGTACGGCCGGTGGCTCACTCACGGTACGGCCGGTGGCCCTCTCACGGTACACACGGTACGGCCGGTGGCTCTCTCACGGTACACACGGTACGGCCGGTGGCTCTCTCACGGTACGGCCGGTGGCCCTCTCATGGTACACACGGTACGGCCGGTGGCCCTCTCACGGTACGGCCGGTGGCCCTCTCACGGTACACACGGTACGGCCGGTGGCCCTCTCACGGTACACACGGTAGGGCCGGTGGCCCTCTCACGGTACGGCCGGTGGCCCTCTCATGGTACACACGGTACGGCCGGTGGCCATCTCACGGTACGGCCGGTGGCCCTCTCACGGTACGGCCGGTGGCTCTCAGACGGTACTCACGGTACGGCCGGTGGCGCTCACGGTACACACGGTACGGCCGGTGGCCCTCTCACGGTACACACGGTACGGCCGGTGGCCCTCTCACGGTACACATGGTACGGCCGGTGGCCCTCTCACGGTACACATGGTACTCACGGTACGGCCGGTGGCTCTCTCACGGTACACACGGTACGGCAGGTGGCCCTCTCACGGTACACACGGTAGGACCGGTGGCCCTCTTACGGTACGGCCGGTGGCCCTCTCACGGTACACACGGTACGGCCGGTGGCCCTCTCACGGTACACACGGTACGGCCGGTGGCCCTCTCACGGTACGGCCGGTGGCTCTCTCACGGTACGGCCGGTGGCTCTCTCACGGTACACACGGTACGGCCGGTGGCCCTCTCACGGTACACATGGTACGGCCGGTGGCCCTCTCACGGTACACACGGTACGGCCGGTGGCTCTCTCACGGTACACACGGTACGGCCGGTGGCCCTCTCACGGTACACACGGTACGGCCGGTGGCCCTCTCACGGTACACACGGTACGGCCGGTTGCCCTCTCACGGTACACACGGTGCCCCTCTCACGGTACACACGGTACGGCCGGTGGCCCTCTCACGGTACGGCCGGTGGCTCTCACGGTACGGCCGGTGGCTCTCTCACGGTACACACGGTACGGCCGGTGGCTCTCTCACGGTACACACGGTACGGCCGGTGGCCCTCTCACGGTACACACGGTACGGCCGGTGGCCCTCTCACGGTACACACGGTACGGCCGGTGGCTCTCTCACGGTACACACGGTACGGCCGGTGGCCCTCTCACGGTACACACGGTACTCACGGTACGGCCGGTGGCTCTCTCACGGTACTCACGGTACGGCCGGTGGCCCTCTCACGGTACGGCCGGTGGCCCTCTCACGGTACACACGGTACACGGTACGGCCGGTGGCCCTCTCACGGTACACACGGTACACGGTATACACGGTACACGGTATGGCCGGTGGCCCTCATGGTACGGCCGGTGGCCCTCTCACGGTACACGATACTCACGGTACGGCCGGTGGCCCTCTCTCGGTACACGGTACACACAGTACGGCCGGTGGCCCTCTCACGGTACACACGGTACTCACGGTACGGCCGGTGGCCCTCTCACGGTACACGGTACGGCCGGTGGCCCTCTCACGGTACTCACGGTACACGGTACTCACGGTACGGCCGGTGGCCCTCTCACGGTACGGCCGGTGGCCCTCTCACGGTACACACGGTACGGCCGGTGGCCCTATCACGGCACACACGGTACGGCCGGTGGCCCTCTCACGGCGCACACGGTACGGCCGGTGGCCCTCTCACGGCGCACACGGTACGGCCGGTGGCCCGCTCACGGTACGGCCGGTGGCCCTCTCACGGTACGGCCGGTGGCCCTCTCACGGTACGGCCGGTGGCCCTCTCACGGTACGGCCGGTGGCCCTCTCACGGTACTCACGGTACGGCCGGTGGCCCTCTCACGGTACACACGGTACAGCCGGTGGCCCTCTCACGGTACGGCCGGTGGCCCTCTCACGGTACACGGTACACACAGTACTCACGGTACACACGGTACGGCCGGTGGCCCTCTCACGGTACACACGGTACGGCCGGTGGCCCTCTCACGGTACACGGTACGGCCGGTGGCCCTCTCACGGTACACACGGTACACGGTACGGCCGGTGGCCCTCTCACGGTACACGGTACTCACGGTACGGCCGGTGGCCCGTGGCCCTCTCACGGTACTCACGGTACACGGTACGGCCGGTGGCCCTCTCACGGTACGGCCGGTGGCCCTCTCACGGTACGGCCGGTGGCCCTCTCACGGTACGGCCGGTGGCCCTCTCACGGTACTCACGGTACGGCCGGTGGCCCTCTCACGGTACGGCCGGTGGCCCTCTCACGGTACGGCCGGTGGCTCTCTCACGGTACGGCCGGTGGCCCTCTCACGGTACGGCCGGTGGCCCTCTCACGGTACACACGATACGGCCGGTGGCCCTCTCACGGTACGGCCGGTGGCTCTCTCAAGGTACGGCCGGTGGCCCTCTCACGGTACACACGGTACGGCCGGTGGCCCTCTCACGGTACACACGGTACACGGTACTCACGGTACGGCCGGTGGCCCTCTCACGGTACACACGGTACGGCCGGTGGCCCTCTCACGGTACACGGTACTCACGGTACGGCCGGTGGCCCTCTCACGGTACACGGTACACACGGTACGGCCGGTGGCCCTCTCACGGTACACACGGTACTCACGGTACGGCCGGTGGCCCTCTCACGGTACACACGGTACTCGGTACTCACGGTACGGCCGGTGGCCCTCTCACGGTACACGGTACTCACGGTACGGCCGGTGGCCCTCTCACGGTACGGCCGGTGGCCGTCTCACGGTACACGGTACGGCCGGTGGCCCTCTCACGGTACACGGTACGGCCGGTGGCCCTCTCACGGTACACGGTACTCACGGTACGGCCGGTGGCCCTCTCACGGTACTCACGGTACGGCCGGTGGCCCTCTCACGGTACACGGTACGGCCGGTGGCCCTCTCACGGTACACGGTACGGCCGGTGGCCCTCTCACGGTACACACGGTACGGCCGGTGGTCCTCTCACGGTACACGGTACGGCCGGTGGCCCTCTCACGGTACTCACGGTACGGCCGGTGGCCCTCTCACGGTACTCACGGTACACGGTACGGCCGGTGGCCCTCTCACGGTACACACGGTACACGGTACGGCCGGTGGCCCTCTCACGGTACACGGTACGGCCGGTGGCCCTCTCACGGTACACACAGTACTCACGGTACGGCCGGTGGCCCTCTCACGGTACACACGGTACTCACAGTACGGCCGGTGGCCCTCTCACGGTACACGGTACGGCCGGTGGCCCTCTCACGGTACACACGGTACTCGGTACTCACGGTACGGCCGGTGGCCCTCTCACGGTACACGGTACTCACGGTACGGCCGGTGGCCCTCTCACGGTACGGCCAGTGGCCCTCTCACGGTACGGCCGGTGGCCCTCTCACGGTACTCACGGTACACACGGTACGGCCGGTGGCCCTCTCACGGTACACGGTACTCACGGTACGGCCGGTGGCCCTCTCACGGTACACGGTACTCACGGTACGGCCGGTGGCCCTCTCACGGTACACGGTACGGCCGGTGGCCCTCTCACGGTACACGGTACGGCCGGTGGCCCTCTCACGGTACACGGTACGGCCGGTGGCCCTCTCACGGTACACACGGTACGGCCGGTGGCCCTCACGGTACGGCCGGTGGCCCTCTCACGGTACGGCCGGTGGCCCTCTCACGGTACACACGGTACACGGTACTCACGGTACGGCCGGTGGCCCTCTCACGGTACACGGTACTCACGGTACGGCCGGTGGCCCTCTCACGGTACACACGGTACACGGTACGGCCGGTGGCCCTCTCACGGTACTCACGGTACGGCCGGTGGCCCTCTCACGGTACTCGGTACGGCCGGTGGCCCTCTCACGGTACTCACGGTACGGCCGGTGGCCCTCTCACGGTACACGGTACACACGGTACGGCCGGTGGCCCTCTCACGGTACTCACGGTACGGCCGGTGGCCCTCTCACGGTACGGCCGGTGGCCCTCTCACGGTACGGCCGGTACACGGTACTCACGGTACGGCCGGTGGCCCTCTCACGGTACGCGGTACTCACGGTACGGCCGGTGGCCCTCTCACGGTACACACGGTACACGGTACTCACGGTACGGCCGGTGGCCCTCTCACGGTACACACGGTACACGGTACACACGGTACGGCCGGTGGCCCTCTCACGGTACTCACGGTACGGCCGGTGGCCCTCTCACGGTACGGCCGGTGGCCCTCTCACGGTACTCACGGTACGGCCGGTGGCCCTCTCACGGTACACGGTACTCACGGTACGGCCGGTGGCCCTCTCACGGTACACACGGTACTCACGGTACGGCCCTCTCACGGTACACACGGTACGGCCGGTGGCCCTCTCACGGTACACACGGTACGGCCGGTGGCCCTCTCACGGTACTCACGGTACACGGTACGGCCGGTGGCCCTCTCACGGTACACGGTACGGCCGGTGGCCCTCTCACGGTACACACGGTACACGGTACTCACGGTACGGCCCTCTCACGGTACACACGGTACACGGTACTCACGGTACGGCCGGTGGCCCTCTCACGGTACACGGTACGGCCGGTGGCCCTCTCACGGTACACGGTACGGCCGGTGGCCCTCTCACGGTACACGGTACGGCCGGTGGCCCTCTCACGGTACACGGTACGGCCGGTGGCCCTCTCACGGTACTCACGGTACGGCCGGTGGCCCTCACGGTACGGCCGGTGGCCCTCTCACGGTACGGCCGGTGGCCCTCTCACGGTACACACGGTACACGGTACTCACGGTACGGCCGGTGGCCCTCTCACGGTACACGGTACTCACGGTACGGCCGGTGGCCCTCTCACGGTACACACGGTACACGGTACGGCCGGTGGCCCTCTCACGGTACTCACGGTACACGGTACGGCCGGTGGCCCTCTCACGGTACTCGGTACGGCCGGTGGCCCTCTCACGGTACTCACGGTACGGCCGGTGGCCCTCTCACGGTACACGGTACACACGGTACGGCCGGTGGCCCTCTCACGGTACTCACGGTACGGCCGGTGGCCCTCTCACGGTACGGCCGGTGGCCCTCTCACGGTACGGCCGGTACACGGTACTCACGGTACGGCCGGTGGCCCTCTCACGGTACGCGGTACTCACGGTACGGCCGGTGGCCCTCTCACGGTACACACGGTACACGGTACTCACGGTACGGCCGGTGGCCCTCTCACGGTACACACGGTACACGGTACACACGGTACGGCCGGTGGCCCTCTCACGGTACTCACGGTACGGCCGGTGGCCCTCTCACGGTACGGCCGGTGGCCCTCTCACGGTACTCACGGTACGGCCGGTGGCCCTCTCACGGTACACGGTACTCACGGTACGGCCGGTGGCCCTCTCACGGTACACACGGTACACGGTACTCACGGTACGGCCCTCTCACGGTACACACGGTACGGCCGGTGGCCCTCTCACGGTACACACGGTACGGCCGGTGGCCCTCTCACGGTACTCACGGTACACGGTACGGCCGGTGGCCCTCTCACGGTACACGGTACGGCCGGTGGCCCTCTCACGGTACACACGGTACACGGTACTCACGGTACGGCCCTCTCACGGTACACACGGTACACGGTACTCACGGTACGGCCGGTGGCCCTCTCACGGTACACACGGTACACGGTACTCACGGTACGGCCGGTGGCCCTCTCACGGTACACACGGTACACGGTACGGCCGGTGGCCCTCTCACGGTACACACGGTACACGGTACGGCCGGTGGCCCTCTCACGGTACACACGGTACACGGTACGGCCCTCTCACGGTACACACGGTACACGGTACTCACGGTACGGCCGGTGGCCCTCTCACGGTACACACGGTACACGGTACTCACGGTACGGCCGGTGGCCCTCTCACGGTACACACGGTACACGGTACTCACGGTACGGCCGGTGGCCCTCTCACGGTACGGCCGGTGGCCCTCTCACGGTACGGCCGGTACACGGTACTCACGGTACGGCCGGTGGCCCTCTCACGGTACGCGGTACTCACGGTACGGCCGGTGGCCCTCTCACGGTACACACGGTACACGGTACTCACGGTACGGCCGGTGGCCCTCTCACGGTACACACGGTACACGGTACACACGGTACGGCCGGTGGCCCTCTCACGGTACTCACGGTACGGCCGGTGGCCCTCTCACGGTACGGCCGGTGGCCCTCTCACGGTACTCACGGTACGGCCGGTGGCCCTCTCACGGTACACGGTACTCACGGTACGGCCGGTGGCCCTCTCACGGTACACACGGTACACGGTACTCACGGTACGGCCCTCTCACGGTACACACGGTACGGCCGGTGGCCCTCTCACGGTACACACGGTACGGCCGGTGGCCCTCTCACGGTACTCACGGTACACGGTACGGCCGGTGGCCCTCTCACGGTACACGGTACGGCCGGTGGCCCTCTCACGGTACACACGGTACACGGTACTCACGGTACGGCCCTCTCACGGTACACACGGTACACGGTACTCACGGTACGGCCGGTGGCCCTCTCACGGTACACACGGTACACGGTACTCACGGTACGGCCGGTGGCCCTCTCACGGTACACACGGTACACGGTACGGCCGGTGGCCCTCTCACGGTACACACGGTACACGGTACGGCCGGTGGCCCTCTCACGGTACACACGGTACACACGGTACACGGTACGGCCCTCTCACGGTACACACGGTACACGGTACTCACGGTACGGCCGGTGGCCCTCTCACGGTACACACGGTACACGGTACTCACGGTACTCACGGTACGGCCGGTGGCCCTCTCACGGTACACACGGTACACGGTACTCACGGTACGGCCGGTGGCCCTCTCACGGTACACACGGTACACGGTACTCACGGTACGGCCGGTGGCCCTCTCACGGTGTACACGGTACACGGTACTCACGGTACGGCCGGTGGCCCTCTCACGGTACACACGGTACACGGTACTCACGGTACGGCCGGTGGCCCTCTCACGGTACACACGGTACACGGTACTCACGGTACGGC